>NC_086181.1:24548422-24872311 GCF_023053635.1 Elgaria multicarinata webbii | reverse complement strand
GAAATACAGTTCAATGAGCCTGATCTTTGCTGTAACTTGGAAAAGAGGCATGCAAGGATTGTGTCTCACACCAGGGGTATATTCAAAAGTTACAGTGAATGTGTGTTTACACTCTGTTAGCTCTTTAAAATGTATGTTATGCTTTAGCCTGTTCAATAAGTCTCATCGTATCTAAACTCTACTCATGATGAAAGGAAGCAGGGATGAACTTGCTAGCTCCCCCTCTCTCCCCATTCAGCTCAATATCTACATGTGGAGGGTGACTCTCTGCAGACGTCCAGTCCTCTATCTGTGGAAATTCTCTCTGAGACTTTAGATTCCTGATTCTTGAAATGAAATAATGTTTCACACTCATTAAGTATGTATACCTTTTTTGAACTACCCAGAGAACTTTGGCTCTATATTAACATTGGTAAACTAGAAAGCAATAGATAAATATGCATTGTGGAGAGTGTAGGATTCCCTGTAGCATAATGATACATTTCCTTTTCAAAAACCAGATAAATTATCAAATCTCCTGTCGGATAGTTACCAAGACTAAGTTATCATGTACTAAAACCCAACAAAGCCAGTTAATTCAAAGCTAAGGCAGATGTCAAACTGATGTGCCCCATGAATAATGGAGACCTAGAATGTAAAAAGTTGTGCTAGTTTACCGCTAACCCTCCATGCACCTACACTTTGGTCAGCAAAGATGCCCCATGTTGTCCTCATTCCATAATGGTTCATGAAACATCAAGCCTTACTGCTGGAAGAGGGAGCACTCTCACTTTTGAACCTGTCCTGCCAGCTACTGATGTAGGCAACATACTGATGAGGATGACCTCACAGGAGGATTCCTCTAGCAAAACTGCATGGCTCAGATGCTTCATAAGGCAGCACAAGAGCAGGGTGCCATGAAGCATCTTCGCTGATCCCATGCAGTCCATTTTTCCCCATTTGGATTTAGGCCTGAGAGTAAGTGTTGGTCAATGGAGGATAGGTTGTATGCAATTAAACAACCCATCATGCATCTATACATTAAATCTATCCCCCAAAGAAGAACCATATTCAGAGCCAAAAGGTGTAGGCTTATTTAATGGAATCAAACCATATGTATCTTTGCATATAGCATTTCTGTAATTGGCTTCACCAATATTTTCTCGGTGATAATTAAATGCACACATTTCGAAATAGTAGTATTTTTCCTTCTTGATGTGCAAACTAGAAAGAGATTTCATTTTGCTTTTAAAGGGGCAGGATAACCTGCACTTATCATCTTCAGTTTGACACCTCTCTTGTTTACATGAATCTATTCTGTAATTTCATTAGTATCATAACATAATTCTCTACATTTCTCACCCATTTGGCTTGAAATCTTCCCTTCTGGACATCGGCTGCAATCATAACAGCAAAATGGCTCCCCCTCCTTCATTTTCTTGCTATAACCGGGGTGGCAGTTGTCATTACATTTAGAAAAAGGCAATGTCTTGGCCATGAAAAGAAGACAAAAATAATGTTTGTTACCAAAGATGTGTGGTGAACTGGTTTGGGTGAACATATGGAAAAGAGGACAGCACTCCTTAATCTAGCTATACTGGAATGAACAGATTCAAAAGAGGGCAGGACTCCTATACCTTTAACTGTTCTGATGAATAAGGCATTTCAAACAAGAAAAAAGAGGGGCGTGGCCTTCACAACAGTCGAGTATATGTAAGGACCTATGAAGTATAGCTCATATTCCTAAAATATTTAAAATGTTTAGAACGCAAATTATATTGTGAGATATTTTTGTTGATTCAATAATGTATATTCAACAAATAAATACTTTTACCACAATCATTGTGTTACATTAATACATATAGAATGCATATAGCAAATACAATGTCAGTAGTCCAATTACAATTTCAACAGTTCAAAATCAATATTCCAATTGCAATATCAAATCAAATCAATATCAAAACAGTAATTCTGATTTATACATTCCATTTCCAATAATCTTCCTCAGTTGTATGTCACTGCCTGTATTTTAGTTTGCCAGTCACTTGAAACTGTCAACGGGGGACAATGCACTGGAATAAACAATATATAAACAATATATAAAATACACAGTATTTTAACAGACCAATTTTAAATAGATAAAATACAAACATTGTATTTGCTATATGCATTCTATATGTGTTAATGTAACACAATGATTTTGGTAAAAGTATTTATTTGTTAAATATTCATTACTGAATCAACAAAAATATCTCACAATATAATTTGCATTCTAAACATTTTACATATTTTAGGAATTTGAACTATACTTCAGAGGTCCTTATCTATACTTGAATAAGGAATTTCACCAGGTGATGCATTCATACAAATGACACTTGCTGAAGTTCACTTTTGTATGCAACTATTAATGATACAGGAGCCCTGTCCTCTTCTCCATATGGTCACCCTAGAACTGGTATGTCCTTTGTGGTTCCATAGTTATAAGGGATAATGGCACAGAAGCATAGACCTCTCATGATTCCAGAGAGAACATCCCACACAAAGCCTGAACATGCTTCCCTACACCTGGAAAGTGGTATCATTGCAGCGTTTTGCTTCTGTAAGCCTGCATCACACCCATTCAGAATGGCTTGGGTGGGGGGGTGGCTTTTGTATGTGGGAAGAAGTAAAGGAAAGATGTTCCATATGCAAGGTGCATGTGACATGTGGCTGGGGCAGAGCCTATAAAGGCCATCCTGACTGCAGCTCAGCCTCTGTCATTTCTGGCTCCCTCCTTCCCTCCCTTTAACTAGCGTGGGATTAGCCAGTCAACCCCTTTGAAAGGGGAGGGGCTTAGTAGGAATTTTACCTGCCACAAACTCACAGCTGTGTACAGGTGTGGGGGCCCTATTAGAATAGGAATGGTGAACACTTTGGTGATTGACATATCTAGAGGACCTCCTTTTCAGGGGCTGTGTAAATCTCATATCAGGATATGGTTTGCCTTTGGGGACCTTTGTGCCTCATCTATTTGGAGCGGTGCAGCACTGGGTGCTGGTGAGGCAGGTTGGTCTCATAAGAGAGGGCCTGGGTTTACCCTTATCCTGGCTTTGGAGAATGGCTCGCCCATAACGGCAGGCTTCGTGCCTGAAGAAAGGATCTAATAGATTCCTGCAATTTCACATGCAGATCCAGGGAGGGGTAAATTTCCCTTATTGAAATAGAGGCCCCTGTTCATCCGAAGCTCTGGTTTCTAAACAAATTTAACACCTCTTAAATTTCTGCTAGTGTCATATTATTCAGAATGAATGTGATTTTTTATTATTATTCATCTTTGGATCCTTTGCAGCTTCTTTATTCAATTCTCAAGGTGAAGTGTTTACTTTCAACACAACTAAATGAAGGATTCCAGCAAACATTTCAACAGTGCACCAGAAATTTCAATAACTCACGTTTATTTAAAGCTAAACTGTAACCTTCTCATATTGTTCAGGAATGTAAAGTTAAATTCCCAATATTGTATTTCATTTGGTTGCACTCATAATTGCCAAATGTTAGTATGAACTAATATCCTGCTTTGTAATCCAGTTCCACAATTCAAAACATCCATAAATAATCAGCAAGTTAATTGCCTGGATCCAGAATTGTATCTGGGCTGGAGGAAGTGGGGTTCTCTGCCACCACCTCCCATGACCTCCCCAATAGCCCCCTGCAGATTCCAAACAGAAGAATGAGGGACTATACTGCATGGGGTTGGCTCAGGTGTTCCAGGGTTGGGAGAAGGGGAAACTCCCAAAAAATTGACCAAAAAGCCCTTTGCTGAGTAGAGTTTAGCTCACGTAATGTGTCTCTCTGTAATCGTAGAGAATCCTCCTGCTGCTGCACCAAATCCTTCCCCATTCAGCAGTATCCACTAACCTCTGTGTATCTGACGTCACTTGCTGGGGTCTGTAAATCTGTTTCTATTTGTAAGTTCTTAAATCTGGATCCGATCTAACCTTTCAAAATGTCTTACAGCTGTAGAATGCATATTCGTTCACTGTTCCCATAGGAATGTGGTTCACAACTCTCTCTGAATTTGAAAACTTTTGAAACTAGCTGCAGTCAAAGCTTACCTGGTTAAAACTCTTGTGCCATATGATGGCATCTTCTTTAATGGTGAATGAATTTGCCTGTGGATCCACTCTCCCAATTTTCACTCTTTGAACAGACTGGTTTGGAAAAGTGACCCAGTTTATAATATCAAATCCAGCTACCAATTCCCTGTTCAAGTCAAAAGATAATTCGTCCCCAACACTGTTATTGAATGATAGGTGCATTAGAAAGTGGTGCAGCTGGAATCACAAAGAAAACATTTTTTTTAATAAAATCTGTGTGGATAACATACGCAACTATCATATTATGAGATGGGATATTAATTTTACTATCCCAGTCCAGATATAGTCCTAGCTGAAGTAATGTCCATTTTGGCCCACAGAGATGACATTTTATCCAGCTTCTCGTTCCTCATTCCTTAGGCAAAGAAAGGATACAGAAGGTTTTAAAGGAAATTGTGGATCTCGTTACTACACCAGATAATGTACGGATCTCCCCTATTTGCCTGCTGAGGCCATTACCTGCCAAGGCTCCTGATCCTGAAGGTTCACCATTCCTCTCTGTTTCAGTCTGTTTGACAGCATGGCATGTAAAGCCTGGGCTACAGCATGGACAGAGTTATAGATGCTGTAGCTGTGTCCAGTCATGCTCATTTCAAAAAAAGCCCCTGGGAGATTCTCAAGCTTCTCCTCCCCAGTGCAGGTTGTCTCTATTGTTGTGCCCATCAGCTGATTTTGAACTGAACAATCAAATGTTTGTTCCCAGAAATCCTTGATAAAACCATCTTCTTTGGTCCCAAGATGGTTTCTGGTCTGAAGAAAATGTTGGAATCCCAACACTTCCTTTGAGTGACTGGTAAAGGCCAGAGCCCCATGCATGGTTTGTATATCCCACCTCTTTTGATAATGGAATGATGTGAGCTCCAGCTGGACAGTCAGAATCCATACTTTACCTTCAGGCATCATTATATTTCCTTCCATTCCTGGTAGATACAACAACCACCTGAAAATAATTATATCTTCCTCATAGACAATCACTGCCTTGGCATTGCTCTGCATCGAAACATTATAAATTCCAATCAACCAATCCATTGCTTCATAAAGCTCATTCATGTACATTTCCTCAATTCTCTCTATGAAGGCAAAACAGATATGACTCAGGGGAAATATTTCACTTATTGACCTCACAAAGCTGTCTCCATTCTTGTCATTTTTGGCAATGACTCCAACCCATGTCCATCCAAAGTGCAATAGTAGGTGGAGAATCCCTGCATGTTCATAGTCTTCATTGGGGACCATTTGGTAGAAGGAAGACATTTCACTTTTATCATTCGTGAGAGGAACAGAGCCATATGTGAACTATGGAGAGATAAAATGCATGGCTTGGAGTGAAGGGAGAGAAGTAAATATTTTCAAAATGAAATATACGTATATACGTTCCACTTGCCCTAATATATAGGCAGAGATAAAATTGCATGGATCACTCCTAAATACCAAGTGATCTCAAATACAGTTCAGGACGATGGAGTTCATAGGATCAGCAATTATCCCTCACACATTCTTGTCCTGACTTTCCTAATGAAGCATCTTAACCTTAGTGTATTGATAGAGGGTCCCTCTACACCATACAGGATATTGCACTATAAAAGTGGTATGATAGAGAAATCCAACTGTGAGGTGACCCATGCCTGCTTGTTGCTTCTAAGTAAGCACAGTTTGTGAGAGTTCACAGCATCACAAAAGTATCTTTGTCAGCAGTTCAACAATCCACCTTTTGGGGAGGATTTCAGAAAAATGCGTTTGTAAGCATTTCAGAAACACTTTTCTTTCAAATGGAATACATTGCAAGCAATGAAATGTAAAGATTTCTGACTGCAAATTACATTTGGGTCTCTGTTTTGGGAGGTGAAAATTTTGTGAAATTTGTAACACACACACACATACAGGCCTCATTTATACTAAGCAGTAAATTGTACTATGAAAGACATATGAATGCAGTATAAAAAGCAGGAGCCACACTACTGATTTATAGTGGTATTGAAATGCACTGACATCTGTTTGGGCCCATTGACACATACCATATACTGCTTTCATACCACTATGCCCTGCTTTGTGTGGCTCCTGCCTTTTATATGAACCGCCCAGAGAGCTTCGGCTATTGGGCGGTATAAAAATGTAATAAATAAAAATGTAATAAATAAATAAATTATATACCACTTTCATACCACTTTAATAGTTCAATATCCTGTATGATGTAGAGGGACCCTAAATGTAGCAATTATTATCCCAGGATATGTTTTTGTAGAGAAGCAATGAAATCTCACTATCTCCAGCAGTTTGCTATCCCCCATGAAGGAATCTTCCCTTTTTCTGCTTTATTCTCAGAGTGCTTTAGAAATTTGTTTGAATTTATTTTGGCTGTGCTTTTGAGCCTACCTTGTGACTTAGAGGTGGCTGGAGGTGTTATATGTATTTGGTTTTATTTATTTTTCTCTTTCACGGCTCACCATGCCTCTGCATTCTCCCAGCATTTTAACAGTCTATAAATAAATTTTGACTTCATATTTTAAATTTGTAATTTTGCGTTGCTGCTGTTTTTATCTTGTTAACCTTTTATATTGTATTTTATATTATGTTCATATACTGTTGTTTTATACTTTGAATGGTTTTAATTTTTGTGAACCACCCAGAGAGCTCCGGCTATTGGGTGGTATAGAAATTCAATAAAATAAATAAATAAACAAATACTCTCCACTTGTAACTAGAGTAACTGCAAGAACCCTGCACCCAGCCCAAGCAGTTCATTCTTTTTGTATTCTTTTACTTTAATGCAATTATTTCTCATCAACTATTTAAAAAATTCTGGCATGTTTCTCTCAAACATGCATTTCTCATTTGACAGCAAATCACTTAATTCAGCCCATACTCAGAGCTAGGGAAGTATGGATTTTGTAAAATCCATTCCAGCTGCCTTTCACATTCTGTCAGATGTTTCCCCTTCCATTGTCTGTTAATTGGCAAAATTGGATAATTTTGAATTTCCCAAAAGTCTGCTTATTCATATTTGCAAATATTCACACAAACAAAATATGCAAATCCTTCCAAAAATGCACCAATCCCCTCCCAAATGTGCATTCTCATGGTTCAGCCTATACGGGAAGTTGACACTTTGAGCCAGTTTGTACGGCCATCAAATCTCAGAGACTTGGGGAAAGCCAATCCACTGTGTAACATGTGCTTTGGATTCATAGAAATCAAACTTATTTGATTTAAAACAGATTTTTTCACCATTCATACTCATGCCCACGCATCCTACTTGTGGAACTTTGTAGGCACCTAAGATGTTTGCCATGTAGAGGGAGATTGCAGAGTAAAGAGCCCCAATGACAGCCATGACTTTGTTCTGGATGCCACACTTATAGTTTGGTATAAATCTGTTGTGTGTTGAGAGAAGTTCCATTGTGCTGTGGTAGGTCCAGTGTGCAAGATAGTAGCTGTCATAAATGTGGAAGCCCAAGGTGATGTTAGGTAAGATCTGGTGGTTTTCATTGACCTCTTTCACAGCGTATACCAAAGCTAACGCATGCTGGTAGTTCTTAGCCAGTACTCTACAATGAGATTGTTATGTTACATTAGAGTAAATCTTTGCTCTTAGTAAAACTATTGCTCCATCAACAGCATATATCACAAATCTGTGCTTAACCAGAAGCTTCTGTTTCTCCCCACACTATCTCAGGCCACAGCTAGACCTAAGGTTTATCCTGGGATCATCCAGGGTTCGCCCCTGCCTGAGCTCTGGATCCCCTGTGTGTCACCTAGATGAACAGGTTTAATGCCTGGACGATCCAGGGATAAACCTTAGGTCTAGCTATGGCCTCAGTGAATGTATTTAGGAAAGGTATGTACCAAAACTCTCCTGCCTGCTTTCAGGCATTAAATTATTAAGTTTTTTTTTTTTAAGTACTGAAGAAGTTATTGCAAATAACTCCAAAATGTTTTCTCCAAACAGGGGAAATTGTCAACCAACTGGCAATGGTGGTTCAAAGTAAGCAAGTATAAAGTCATGCACATTCATGCAAAACATTTCAAATTCAAACATAAAAGCTGATGGGACCTGAGCTTGCAATGACTGTCCAAGAAAGGGACCTTGGGTTTGTGGTTGACAGCTTTATGGAAAATGTTGTTCCCGTGTGTTGCTGGATCCTTGTAAGGCATCATTAGGAAAGTAATTGAAAATATAAAGCTGCCAATATTATAAGTCATATATACACTTTTAGCGTTGTTAATTCATAATAGAACACCCAAATCTCTTCTATGTTAGGTTACATCAGTTTTGATGTATTATTTTCTCATGATTTCAAAGCAAAATTTTAATTTCTTCTGACAATATGAAGTAGCTTTTGATGCCGAAATTCTGAGGTGTACAAATTTCTTTAACATCTTGCACATGGAACATTAGTGATAATGTTTTAATATAGAAATCTATTTCAGTAGAAGCTCAATTTCCAGATCAATTGCATGCAGAAGAAATATATTAATTGCTTGGCACATTCCACAGAAATGACATCTGGCATGTCCCGGGCAATTGGTGGAGGAAAGGACAACGAGAATGGTAAAACATCCTAAATTTATGGCTCCGTTGAGAATTTAGCTGTGAACAGGCACACACACACACACACACACACACACACACACACTACCTGGGAATACGTCACATTGCCAAGACATTTTTCCTCTGAATACACATGATTAGGAGTGTGCTGTAAGTTTTTTTTTAAATGTCCCTCTATATAATGCCTAATAATGAATTTCAGAAATTTTCCTTCCAATAAAATCAAATGTTGTAATATTGTTTCCTTTTTTATTATAGATAAGGTTTCTTTGAACTTTATAGCTCTTAGAGCCAAATGAAATACGAGGAATTCATTTCTTTCAGACAGCAGATCTGAACATTTATCACTCTGGTCCCAACCAAAATATATACCATTATCCATCCATTATCCATGCAAAATTGCGGTATGGATTACATGCCTTTGTTGGGAGCACAGATGAGAAAAGAAGCAGTGTGACCATCTATACACTCTGACTGGAAAAATCACTATATTAGCTGCTGCAGCTAAGCATAATTTACTGTTGTGACTGATGTGGAAATATATTCATTACGGAAAGGGGGGAATCTTACAGAGTGTCTCCAAAAACTTGTTCACTGGGATGTTGTGTGAAGTCATTCTGTTCTTCTGGCATTAAAATCTGAGAAGTAATACCGCCAATGATGAAATCACCAGGTTGCAAATACCTGTGAAGAATAGGGAGGGGGTCACCAGTGTGGCATTTCTGTGGATGAGATATGTTTGCCATACAAACCAGCAGTACCTGCAGCAAAGTCAGTAATATCATCATCGTAAATGCAATTCTTTTCTCAGTGTTTCTCTTTTTGATGTTTCCCTATTGACCTTAGAGCCTCAAGCACTTACACCCGTCTGGACATCATTCACAGCATATTCTGCTCTGTAGACTGAAATATAAATGCTACAGTTTTAGAAATCAGGGTGATGCAACTTTGCCTTTCATAGTCCCTGTTGCCATGTCGGAACAGTAGAGGGAGTTGACTGAACCTACTCTCTTCATTATTAATTTTGCTGCAGACCGTAGAGCATCCTCAATAAGGAATAGGACTAATTACAGTCATTGTTATAATGATAGGGTGAAACAAAGAAAGGTTCCTGCTCAAAGCAGGTTGTTACTTGGGAGGCTTTAATGGAATACTGCTGAAAGAAGCAAACATAATTCATTGAATTAAAACAAAAAAAACCTTGAAGTTGACAACCAGATTTAAAGCTATCTCAGGTTGGCTCATGCTTTTCAAAGCCAGGAACTGCAAAGAGAAGATCCACAATCCCTTTTTAATTTTTTTAAATTTTCAGCACAAGAATCAATGACAACAGGAAAGCAAAAAATGGGGAAGTCGTATCATGAAACACATCAATTCACAGAAATGATTAATATGAACAAATTGAGGTGAGACATGATAGCACTCTTCAAGTACTTGAAAGGTTGTCAGAGGAGGGCCAGGAACTTTTCTCGATCCCTCCAGAGTGCAGGACATGGAATAATGGGCTCAAGTTACAAGAAATCAGATTCCGGCTGGACATCAGGAAAAACTTTCTGACTGTTAGAGCAGTACAGCAATGGAACCAATTACCTAGGGAGGTCCTGGGCTATCCCACACTAGAGGTCTTCAAGACTTTGATAATCATAGGAGATACACACAAATATAGGAAGAACAGTGAGATCTTCAGTCTGTTGGTAGCTGTTTTCACTTCCAAAATTTAAAATTATGACTCTTTGCAAGTCTAAGGGCTCTCAGACATCATTTTGCTGTTCAGCTGTTAGTCCCCAGATCACTATGATGTAATTAAAGAGTGTATTAACATTCCCCATTATCACAGGTTTTTTAAGAACAAAATTACTACTAGCAAGGTCTTCCAACTAAAAAGAAGTAACTACAAGTCATGCCCACATCATATGCCACAATGAGGCTTTGTCCTTATTACACCACAGTTGCTACCTGTGACAGCTAGCTTCTCCTTAATAAGCCTCTGACATGTTAAATATATACCAAACAACATTTTGTTGTTGCTATGTCAGCCTGATTTCAAAATCTACAAAACTAGTGCATGCAGTCCTTAAAGCAACTTTCCTTTGGCTGTAGCTAGACCTAAGGTTTATCCCAGGATTGTTCTGAAGTCAAACCTGTTCATCTACATGCCACACAGGGCATCCAGCGCTCAGGCATGTACGAACCTGGGATGATCCTGGGATAAACCTTAGGTCTAGCTACGGCCCTTGGTTAGGTTGTATAGAGCATTCAGATTTCTTATTCCATTCCTCTCTACCATTCTGAACTTTACTTCATCCCAAACGAAATTTATAAATATCTTTTGTAGGCTTAGGCCTTAGCTAGACCTAAGGTTTATCCCAGGATCATCCCGGGGTCATCCCTGTTCATATAAATGACACACAGGATATCCTGGGAGCAGGCAAGAATGACCTCGGGATGATCCCAGGATAAATCTTAGGTCTAGCTAAGGTCTTAGTTTTCTTCAAAGAGCCAATTAGTCCTCCAACAATGTAGAAAAATGCCCTTCCCCTTTGTCCAGCTTACCTGGCCAGAGGGAGGCTATTGTGGGGGGGGGGAGAGAAAGAGATGTTCCAAGTTGTTGTTGGATTTATCAAGTCACACCATTTGCCAGGGGTGGTGTGGCTGAGTCTACAGAAGGCAGCTGCACCCCAACTCCTCAGCCTCTCCTCGTCGCGGCTCCCTCCCCCTCTGTATGCAGTGTGGGTTTATCTGGCCATCCTATTGGGGGCTGAATTGAAATTTTTGGCTCATAGCTGGATTGGCCAGGACCATTTTCCCTGCTTCAAAAAGGGGGGAGATAGTGTCTTAGGAATTGTAAAATATTTTAATTCAGTTTAATTTGCTTACATTTGGCTTAGGCTGGTAGGGGTGGGCACACTTGGAGGAACGGGATGGTGCTCATTCTGTGGCACCATTGTCCCAGAACCTGAGGCCTTCTGCTGAGGGTTGTGCAGTTCCAGGGGGGGGGGGGATAAGGGTTACCTGTTAGACCAACTCTCATCACTCCAACCAGTGCTGTGCAGCCTGTGGGATAAGTAGCATGGGTAGGTCTACCCTCCCCAAATGGGGTATGTACTGGGTGTGGCAATCATCTGACACCACCCTCCAGGCATAGAATGCTTTGAGCAATATAAATGCCTAGCTAGTTGCTGGTTTAATTTATGGCCCACCCAGTTACCCTTTGGAGATTTTCAAAAAATTGTTCTGAATTTAATACCGTACATACTTGTCTCACCTCTTTACTTATTCCCCTTTCACCTGTAATGCTGAAGCACTCATCACTTACGGTCCATGTGTATCTTCCAACAAATGCTGGAGCAGAATATTGTGCCAACTAGTACTAGACAGTAAATGATATCTAATCTGCAATACTGATTTTTTTTTAAAAAAATGTATCATCTGATCCTAATGACTGATCACTTACTTTAAAATTGTTGGGTCTATGGGTGGAAGGATGGCCTCTTCCATGTTTTTATTGAAGATGATGCAAATTCCTATTAAAGAGGGAGGAATTTTAGTTCATATCATAGTACTTCTTTGTGAACCTACACTAATGACTGGAAAATAACTTTATCATTTAAGATTCCTCCAAGATGTCAGATTATTAGAGTAAGAATATATGGTACCCCTTTCTGGCTGAACGGCGTTAGGACCTAAGGGGTATTAAAAAGAAAGGAATGGCACCACTGACGATCTTTGCAGTGAAAGAGACCTGAAATGCAATGCTCATCCGCTGCAGTTTGAGCCATGTTATGATGCTAACCTAACCATGAGCTTGCGTTTACGGCATCACTTTGCTGCTAAACCCTGCGTTTTTGCTACTGCAGAGTGGTGGCAGGTAATACTCATTGCAGAGGAAGCGCAGGCTCTCCGGTGGCCATTCGGCGCATCAGTCCCACCCTCTGCTCGGCTTCTGGTGGCCAATCAGCGGCCACCATCGAGCCTGGAAAGCCTCCGGTTCAATGCCAGAGTGAGATCACATGGGAAAAATGATGTGGTGACCTTGCTTCGAAGGGAAAAGCTGAGGTAAGACCCAGAACTTTTTAATGTGGAGTTTCAGGGAAAAGGTCCACTGTGGCTGTGAAACAGCAGTGCACCATATAACTAGGGTGACCATATTTTGGAAACCAAAAAGGAGGACAACATGGCCAGTGCATGGGAGTGTGCCCACCAACATGTCCAGCCCCCAAAGTGGTGTGCCCACCAACATGTCCAGCCCCCAAAGGGGCGTGCCCATCCAAACATGGCCTTGGTCACACCTGATTTCACAGCACACAATTAAGACATACCTATTACACATAACATTTTAATGTTAAAATCATTGGAATAAAGTATAAGTGAGACATTCAATGTATCTGAAATTAACTTCACTCATTCCTACTTCTGTAGCTTTTGCTGTATGTTGAAGCTTTTGCTATATTGTGTGCTCAGCTACACCAAGCAGGGTATTCCACTATGAAAGTAGTATATAAAAGGCAGGAGCCACACTATTACTTTATAGAGGTATTGAACTGCACTGAAGGATCTACACTACTGCTTTATAGTGGTACTGAAGTGCACTGACAACTGTTGGGGCCCATGGCACATCTACACCAAGCAGGTTATAACACTATGAAAGTGGTATGAAAGTGATATATGGTATGTTTCATGGGGCCCAACAGTTGTCAGTACACTTCAATACTGCTATAAAGCAGTAGTTGTGACTCCTGCCTTTTCTATACCGCTTTCAAAGTGCAATATCCTGCTTCGTGTAGATAGCCCTGTATGTGATACAATCTTTTCTGAAATATCTTTTCTGACTGCAAATCCTTCACTGGATGACCATAGTCTAACCTTTCCTAACATTTAACACTGTTTCCCCATCACCTTACTACATACTGCTACCACTGAACAAATGAAGCAGTTGACAAGTATACAACAACCAAACAACCAAGCATTCAAAAAGAATATAAACTACTATTAGCATGCAAACATTAGCCATGGAACAAAATGGACTAAAGGCTACCACCTCTTAGCTTGTTTCAACTTCAATCAGACATAACAGTAAAAAACAACTGAGAAAAACACACCTACTTAATTGAAATTGTAATACCTAATGACAAAAATGTTTTGTCATTAGGTCATGTACATTTGTCATGTACATTGATGGTGCTATATAAATAATAATAATAATAATAATAATAATAATAATAATAATAATAATAATAAATGTTGCAGAAAAGGAAGAAGAAAAGAGAGAAAAATATACACCACTGGCTATGGAAGCTAAAGAACTATGGCAACAGGAAAAACCTACAATTACTTGTTAGTCACATCAGTCACCAGCATGACATCGTTGTTGTTTTTACAGAAAACCTTCAGAAATTAGGCCTACCAAAATACATGCTCACACACAGAAAACTACAGCCCTCCCCCTTCACACACACTGCAAACATGCAAATGCATCCATTCATTGTAAAACAACCAGGCATCCAATTCAGACATCAATACACTCATACGCTGCCAGCACACGTGCGCGCACGACCACACACACACACTCAGCATCACTCACTCCAAAAATACACATGCACATATGCATTCAATCAAAGACCCCATGCACCCCATTCACCCATAAATTCTCTCTCTCTGTCTCTGTCTCTGTCTCTGTCTCTCTCTTTCTCTCTCTCTCTCTCTCTCTCTCTCACACACACACACAAACACACACACCTCAGTCTTACCTCTTACTCGCTTCTTCTCTTTCTTCTTCTCCTCCTGCTGCTTGCTTCATTTTGCTTCTTGCTGCTGCTGCTTCTTCTTCTTCTTCTTCTTCTTCTTCTTCTTCTTCTTCTTCTTCTTCTTCTTCTTCTTCTTCTTCTTCTTCTTCTTCCGTGCTGCGGGGTGGGGTGCTGGAGGCTGCGTTGCTGGAAGTTCCTGCACACAGCCCTCAACCACTTGCCTCGCATCTCTCTGAGGCTTGTGCGACACAAGGCAACGGGTGGGACTGGAGGCAGCCGAGGGCCCAGGCACCCCCCACCCCTGGAGGTTGGCTGCCCAGGGCCCCGTGCTGGCGCCGCCCAGGCCACCACCGCCACTCTCACCTTATTTTCGCTGCTGATCTCTCACCGCCCACCCCTCGTGGTGGCCATCTTGAATCTTGCCTGAACTCATATGAGATCTTGGCTGTTGGCTGGGTCTCGCGAGAGTTCCCAGCCAGCTGTCGAGATCTTGCATGAGTTCTGGCGAGATTCAAGATGGCCGCCACCACCCGCCAGGGAAACTTAGGCCTGGTAAGTTGGGGTTACAGTTGCCGCGGGCCCAGTAACTGCAACCCCGGTATTTTGAGCCCTAACTCCGGTTCCTCCGGACCCCCAGATGTCCCCGGAAGTTTCCAGAATTCCCCAGAGGGTCTTGGCAGCCTAATATAATCTCTGCAGCACCATTACTTATCCACTGCAGGGCAAAGAAGACATATGAGGGGCTTTCGACCCAGATGGCCTCTCTACCCTCTTTCTGCAGATCTGTTAATAAATGTAGCCCTGTTTAATTCCCAATCTTGTGTCTGCCTTGTTATTTTCCACACTCCACATTCCCCACGACTAGTCAGAAATATTTTTGGTATCAACACTTGTTGGAGTAGATATACATCTCATTAGCAATGAATGCTTCAGTTCCCTCTGCACTGTTGGAGAAATCATTTGGTTCCTTACAGAATGCTAAGCCTTCATTAGCTACCTATAAAAGCCTTTTGGAGTGTAGTAAAGTAGATGTTCAGAAGCTCAGAGATCAGTCGGATAAGAAATTGCAATGCTTTATAATCAATGGAAAGTTGCCTTAGCTTCCATATGTAGATTTAAAATTGAGATTAATTCAAAAAAATAATGTTTTTGTACATTGGGCTTCACAAAGGCTTGATAGTTCTTACACATCTCCTGGCATATGCACTGTCATATGCTCTGGCAATGTAAAGAGGACAATGCCTCACTGCAGCAGGGCTGGTTTTATGGGCTGGACAGTCAACTGGGGTGCTGAGCATAGGGGGGTGCCAAGGTGAACTGAAATGGGTATCAAGCTGAGCTCAGTATCTGTTTTCTGAATGCACTGTCTGCAGTGAACTGCAATGGCAAAAACACCAACATGTGTAATTTTTAATCTTTTCTTTTTCCAAAGTTCTACAGGTTGGGTATTAATGAAGAAAGTTATCTTTCTTCTGTTAGTTTTAAAGTATATTTCTTTTTCAATTTGCACTTTGATGTCCTTTGCAAACACAAGCCAGACAACCGTATAACATTGCAAACCTGCAGGATTACTTGGGGAGGGGGTGACCTGGGGCTATTTGCTCCAGACCTCCCAGAAACCAAGGGGCTCTTGTCTCAGTACCTGACCCCTGAACTGGCCTTGTCACATTCCTCACCAGAATTTTTTGGTATTTTGTTTACAGTTTCATAAAAGAGGAACAGCATATGAGAGATTAAGATGACACTGAGGGTTTTGCTAGACCTGCTGGCTTATGCCGGCAGGGAGGCGGGGTGGCAGCGCACTGTCGTTAGCGCGCGCTGCTGCAGCTTCCAGACGCTGGATGCGCAGGGACGTCGGATCCCTGCAGCGTCCGCCATTTTTTTTGTTTTTAAAGGGGCCGCGTGCGCCCCGAAGCCGCTGGAGAAGGTAAGGGTTTTTTTTATTTAATCCCCCCCATCCGCCCCCTCCCCATTTCCATCTCCCATTCGCGCCCTCCGCCATCCCCTCCCCTTTCTCCTTCGTCGCCCTCCGCCATCCCCTCCCCTTTCTCCTTCGTCGCCCTCCGCCATCCCCTTCCCCTTTCTCCTTCGTCGCCCTCCGCCATCCCCTTCCCCTTCTCCTTTGTCGCCCTCCGCCATCCCCTTCCCCTTCCCCTTCGTCGCCCTCCGCCATCCCCTTCCCCTTCTCCTTCGTCGCCCTCCGCCATCCCCTCCCCTTTCTCCTTCGTCGCCCTCCGCCATCCCCTTCCCCTTCTCCTTCGTCGCCCTCCGCCATCCCCTCCCCTTTCTCCTTCGTCGCCCTCCGCCATCCCCTCCCCTTCTCCTTCGTCACCCTCCGCCATCCCCTCCCCTTCTTCTTCGTCGCCCTCTGCCATCTCCCCCCCGCCCCGGATCACCCCCCCGGGCACGATGGGCACAGCGCTCGTATGAGCAGTCCGCGGCTTTTCGCGGCTACTCGAGAGTAAGCGAGTAGCTGCAAAAAGCCACGGAAGTAGCTAGACTTCCCCCAGCTCCGGCCTGAGGCCGGAGCTGGGGAAAAGGCACGCCATAAGCGAATTTGCTTATGGTGCGTTAGACGAGGCCTCAGCGCGGCCTGCCACCGGATTCCCCTGTGCGTCATGTGGACGCACAGCAGGGAAACCGGGTCTGAAGGTGCGCTAAGGCCTCGTCTAGAAACGCCCTGAATCTCAACAGGCAATTGTGACATAAGGGAACCTCTCCTTGACCCTGATGAAGTACATATTTTACATAAAAAGAAATTGTGCATAAAACAGAACTGATGCTAGTTTGAGGCATAATCTAGCTGTAAAAGGTCTCCTTGGTAGGCCGGAAGGGAGAGCCCTGCATATTAGTTAGCCCTGCACCCCAACTGCAAAGGAGTTGTTGTTATTATTATTATTATTAATATTATTATTATTTATTACATTTATATACTGCCCCATAACCAAAGCTGTCTGAGCGGTTTACAAAAGTTACTAAACCTGTTATGGTAAGATAAAATCTTTCTTTATGTCTAGACAGCAATGAAGGTAACTTTAGTCTGCCATGCTAAGTTGCCCTGGTTGCAATGTTTGCTGGAAGGAGAGAAGGAACAAGAATGATTATTCAGGTGGGATTCTGTTCAGAGACAATGTGTCTGCCCTGTGAACAAAACATTACAACCCATAGGAAAGCCAGTTCCACCAGTGAAAGAGTTCACTAAAGTGAATGACTGAACACACCTAAGATTTCCAGGTAAGGAAAAACTGGGGAGTAATTCCCTCTGGCTGTCATCACAGGAAAAGACTTAGGCATGGAATCCTTCCTGAGTGAGGAGTGGAGAAGACCAACCACAAGTTACAATCAGAAGTCTAAGAGCTTTTCTACACACATGAAGAATCCCATGTGCTATCAGGGCTTTGAGCCTCGCAGTATTCCCATCATCATGACATGCTCCTTGACACTGAACCACATGATTTGTTCTCTTCTCAGAAAGACCCCATTGTGTTTTAATGAGACAGCACCATTTAGAGGTGGAGAGATCCTGTGATATACAAATAATACTGTATCATCTGAAGTTTATTAAAATGAATAATTTCCAGGGGATAACATTGGAGATGCCTTGGCTGTTGCTGACATCATGAATTGTACCTGCAAACTTCTGTAAGTGGCCAATCATGAGCATGCTATAAATAGCTCATTCAGAGAAGCTCTGGGTTCCAGGAAGAAGAAAGTATCCCTGCTAGAAGGGCTTTGGAATTTGGAGGAAGTAATCAGGAGAAGCACTGCCCAATCCCTAGAGCCTTATCCCCATGTACGAAAAGTAATGAAGCAAATCTATCATTCTGCTTAATTTCAGGGCAACGACGAGCTGCAGGCAGGGATTCTCAGATCTAATCCATACATGCATTCTTGCACGTGGTCCTGAGCTTTGTACATGTATGCATGAAAGAGGGCATGCTGTCCTGACCCAGGATGGCTCCTCATCAGATGAGGACCGAAGCTTCCCAGAACCAGGAGAAGCTGGAAGATGGGTTGAGCCCTTCGACTCCAGGTTTGTCTCAACAGGATGTTGTGGAAGGAATCTCTAGCAGGTCCCTGGGTCACCTACACCTGAGGAACCTGCTATAGAGTCAGAAGTGGGGCAAACAATATAAGCTAGCTCTTGAAAATTAGCTGATGCTAAAACTGGATGCATCCATCACCCAGAAACTGGTTTATCTGACACTGTGGTCATGGCTAGACCAGGCCTATATCCCAGGATCATCCTGGGATCGTCCCTGTACATCCAATTGACACTCAGGGGATACCCCTCCATTTGACTGGGATAATCCTTAGGTCTAGCTAAGGCCCGTAATATTCAAGAAACAAACCCAACTAAATTCCACTCATCTCCATATGCCAAAAATCAGCTGAGAATTCATGGAAGATTCCATCATGCCACACCATAAACACAATTTGAGTAAATTAAATGCTGCAAAATTGAGAATGTGGCAAAATGTATTGAAAAGGAACAATACAACCTGAAATTACATAGCAATTTCTTTTCAGCACATTGCAATTGGAGCAAGCCTCAGCCCAAATGCCCTATATTATGATCAATCGGGGACTCTGAATTGCTTAAAAAGGTTGTGGATGACTTGTGTAATTTTCTGAATTGCATTGATGCCTTCATTTTTACACCCTTATTATTTCCCTGTTGTTCAACTCAGGCCTCAACAAAATAATGTAACATTTGGGAGAAAAGATGCAACCCAGCAACCCAGCACTGGAGGATAGGATGGAGAAGATCTCCACAGCTACCATGTATTTCCCCTTGGTGCTCAAATAAGTGGGAACAAAAGATAACCAAACACTGCAAAAGACCAACATGCTGAAAGTTATAAACTTGGCCTCATTGAAACTGTTCGGTAACTTCCTAGCAAGAAAAGCCACAGTGAAGCTGATAAGTGCCAGGAAACCCATGTAACCCAAGACACAGTAAAACATGGTCACGGAGCCCTCATTACATTCCAAGACAATTTCTTCAGGCACGGAGTCCATGTCAACATCAGGGAATGGAGGAGCAGTTGCTAACCACACAGTACAAATGCCTGCTTGGACAAAGGAGCAGCCTAGGACAATGGACATGGCCAGTCTTTTCCCCACCCATTTCCTCATCCTGCTTCCAGGCTTGGTGGCCATGAAAACCAGAACCACAGTAATGGTTTTGGCCAACACGGATGACACAGCCACAGAGAAGATGATGCCAAAAGCAGTTTGACGGAAGAGACATGTCACTTTCTCAGGCTGGTTGATGAATAGCAATGCAGAAAGGAAGCAGAGCAGGAGGGAGATGAGAAGAATGTAAGTGAGGTTCTGGTTATTGGCTTTGACTATAGGAGTGTCATGGTGCTTCATAAAGATTCCCAGGACTAGGGTTGTGATGATAGAAAGGGAAAGGGCAAAGAAGACTAAACTGTGTGCCAAAGGTTCTTCATAAGACAAATATGTTATTATCTTCAGAATGCAGAAATCATGGTCCTTGTTGGGGTATCGATCATTTGGACATTGAATACAGTCATCCATGTCTGAAAAGGAAAAGTTGGGTCTTAGTTTTCTCAAACTTGAATATTGTGTGAAAATTGTGTGAAAAGAAAAATGACCATTAGCTTTATATGATCTATCTATCTATCTATCATTCAATCATCTATCTGTCATCTATATCACTCTCTGTCTGTCTGTCTCTATGATAAACTGTTCATTGATTTCTCATATAGCTTTGAATCAAAACTAAGTAAAGAAGATTTTAGAGTTCATGGTTACTGTCCATAGAGATTTATTGGCTGGGATTAAAGATGGACCAAATTGATCAACATTACTTTCTCCTGATTTTCTTTAATCAGGATTTTCTTTTCAAGTTCTTTTTTTCTTGATTTGATTTTAGCATTTTTGGGGGCAAATTCTTATGAAAACCTAACTTACCCTCTCTAGGTAAGATACAAACTCTAGGACACATTCCTATACAATCATAGAATTGCTTGAGTGTTATTCATTAAATGCAATGGGATCTACATCTGAGTTTTGCGTTTTGCCCTATGAAAGCCAATGGTAGCAACTGCTGGCAAAGTTTTGTTCAGCATACTCAGTTTCACTCTGAAGCTAGAATACAGCCAATGCTCCAAGATTTTCAGAGGAATTCAATGACAAATGACTTCTATGTGTAATGCCTATTCCTTTAGTTGTAGAATGCAGACTACATGTTGCTGCACAGATTGGGAACCTAGCATAGGGGTTGGGGATCTTTAATTCTTGCACTTCATGCTGAAATCTATCTGGATCAAGCCTGCTATGCCTCCAATCTACATTGCCAAACAGAATTCCACTTGTAATGTAAGTTACAAGCATAGGGAAAAGGGTTAAAGTCCTCCCTCCACCCACCACTCTATACTCTTGATCCACATTGGATCCCATGAGCTTATCTTTGAATTAAACAATGACAACAACAACAAAACCCCATCATATCTTTTAGGTAACACACACTTTGATCCTCAGAGAATATGGAAAGAGTGGGGATGGAATGTGGAGGTGGGGGAAGAAGAAGGATCAAGGACTCATAGCACAGTTTTTGAAATCAATCAGAACTGCCGTACAAAGAGCCTGATCTTTGCTGTAACTTAGGCCATAGCTAGACCTAAGGTTTATCCTGGGATCATCCAGGGTTCTCCCCTGCCTGAGCACTGGATCCCCTGTGTGTCACCTAGATGAACAGGTTTGAACCCTGGACGATCCAGGGATAAACATTAAGTCTAGCTATGGCCTTAGAAAAGGGACATGCAAGGATCATGTCACACAAGAGGGGTATATTCAAAAGTAACAGTGAATGTGTGTTCACACTCTGGTAGCTCATTAAAATGTATGAGTTGCTTTAGCCTATTCAATAATTCTCATCATATCTAAACTCTACTATTGATGAAAGGAAGCAGGGATGAACTTGCTAGCTCCCCCTCCCTCCCCATTCTGCTCAATATCTACATGTGGAGGGTGACTGTCTGCAGAGGTCCAGCTCCTCTATCTCTGGGACTTCTTTCCAAGACTTTAGAATCTTGATTTTTGAAATGAAAGTATGATTCACATTATTTAAGTATGTATAATTTTGGGGAACTGCCCATCAAGCTTCGGCTATTAGGTAGCAGAGAAATAAATAAATAAATACTCTGTTTTATCACATAGGTAATCTAGAGAGAAATTCGAAGCTAACACAGATATCAAAATGATATGCCCCATGAATAATGATGATCTGGAGTGTCACAACTTGTGCTTGTTAACAGCATACCCTCCATGCACTTACACTTTGTCAGCAAAGATGTCCCATGTTGTACTCGTCCCATATGAAGCATCAAGCCTTACTGCTGGAAGAGGGCCCCCTCTCACTTTTGAACCCATCCTGCGAGCTACTGATGTAGGCAACATGCTGTTGAGGATTCTTCTAGCAAAACTGTAAGGCTCAAATGCTTCATAAGGCAATACAAGACCAGGGTGCTGTGGAGTAGTTTTGCTGGTCCCATGCAGTCCATTTTTTCCCTTTTGGAATTAGGCCTGAGACTGAGGCCATAGCTAGATCTAATGTTTATCCCTGGATCATCCAGGGGTCAAACCTGTTCATCTAGGTGACACACAGGGGATCCAGTGCTCATGAAGGGGCGAACCCTGGATGATCCCAGGATAAACCTTAGTTCTAGCTGTGGACTGAGTGTTGTTGCATGTAGGGTAGGTTGTATGCAGTGAAATATCTCAGCAGGCATTCATCTGCCCCACAAAGAAGGACTAAATTTAGAACCAAAATATGCAGGGTTATTTTATATTTCAATCCATATATATCTTTGTAGATAGCATTTCTATAGTTGGCTTCACAAACACTTTCTCCGAGATAATTAATTGCACACATTTTGGAATGTCAGTATTTCTCCTTCTTGATGTGCAAACTAGAAAGAGATTTAATTTTGTTTTTAAAAGAGCAGGAAAATGTGCACTTATCATCTCTGGTTTGACACATCTCACGTTTACATGGACCTATCCTGTAATTTCCTTAGGTTCATAAGATAATGCTGTGCATCTCTCACCCATTTGGCTTGAGATCTTCCCTTCTGGACATCGGCTGCAATCATAACAGCAAAATGGCTCCCCCTCTTTCATTTTCTTGCTATAACCAGGGTGGCAGTTGTCATTACACATGGAACAAGGCAAGGTCTGGGCCATGAAAAGTAGATAAAAAATAGAGAACATTATGTTTGGTTTGTCTTCTGTGGTTAAACAGTTAAAGGAAAAAATGAAATTGTCACAGGAAAAAATATCAAGATTCTGGAAAAAAACATGTCAAATAAAGGCTGAACATGCTTTCCTATACTTGGGATGTGATATACTGCTGCAGTGTTTTGCTTATGTAATAAAGAACTAAGACCCTGATGTTCCATTGTGTGAACTAATATTTGAACTTGGGGGAAGGGTTACTTACTCCATGTATGTTCTATGGTCACTCCATCCTTAACCTAAACAAATTTAAATACTCCTAACTTTCTGCTTCTGTGCTGTTGTTCAGAATAAATATGATTTTTTTTCTTTTCTTTTTACTCTACTTCGGATCCTTTGCAGCTCCTTCATTAAATTCTCAAGGTGAAGTGGTTATTTTCAACACAACTACACACATGTTCCCAACAAAGATTTCAACAAACCGATCTTCAGTTACTTAGCAGCTTTGATTGTTCAAGAGTTGGCACTTAACTTCTTCAAATGTCATTCCATTTTGTTGCGTCCATTGCCCCCAAGTTAAGTATGAAATACAATTCTGTCCCAAAAACCATATATAATCAGGAAGTCAATGTGTTGGGTCCAGCGTTGTCCCTGAGCTGGAGGAAGTGAAGTTCCTTGCCTCTTCTGCTTCATGACTGCCCCCCCCTACTCCCCTGCAGATGTTACACAGAGGCACCATACTGGACTGGGTTGCCTCAGTTGTGGAAGGGTTGGGAGAAGGGGAAACTCCCACAAAATTGAGCAAAAGCTCCTTCTCTGAGTAGAGTTTAGCACATGTAAAGTGCCTCTACCCGATGTTGGAGAATCTCCCTCCTACCGCAACAAATACTGCCCATTTAGCAATATCCATTGACCCTCTGCCTATCTGAGGTCAATTGTGGTTGTCTGTAAATCTTTTTCTGCCAACCTATTCATATGTATCCAAATCTGGATCCAATTTAATATTTTAAAAGTGTTATAGCTGCAGAATGCATATTCAGTCACAGTTTTCAGCAGTAATGTGGTTCAGTATTCACTCTGAATTGGAAAACATTCCTAACTAACTGCAATCATAGCCTACCTGGTTAAAACCCTTGTGCCATGTGATGGCATCTTCATTAATGGCAAATGATTTGGCCTGTGGATCCACCCTTCCAACTTTCACTCTTTGAACGGATTGGTTTGGGAAAGTGACCCAGTTTATAATATCAAATCCAGTTATCAGCTCCCCATTCGAGTCAAAAGAAAACTCATCCCCAATACTATTGTTAAATGATAAGGCTTTTAGAAAGTGGTGGAGCTAGAATCACAAAGGAAAGGACATTTTTCAAGAAAATGTAAAAGGATAATATATGCAACTGTCATACACTGAGGTGGGACTAGGTATGGGTGAACCCACCTCAGCCTACCTTGTGGGCTGCTCACCAGACCTAGGGATGTTGCAGGCTTCTGGTTAGGACTCGGCCTGTTATTTTCTGTAAATGGCCTCTTTATAACTGGTATTTGTGCAAAATTGACATTTATGTAAAAGGTTGAACCACCATTTTAACACAAAATGGTGGCTTGGCAAGGAAGCGGGGATAGTTGTGCTTGCCCGACTCAACATGTGCTAAGTCAGGCAAGGGTGGAGATCTGTGGAGTGGTATCTTGGGAGCTGAGATGGCCCAGTTAACTAACCCAGTTCCATCTACTCCACTTGTCAACAGTTATCCACATTCTTCTTTCATTTAATTGGTTTCTTGCCACCACATTGGGGTTGAGAGATTTCAGGTTAAAGCCCTGAAATGAGACAGCAGGAAAGGAGCAAAACGTTTTCTTGGAGGGGGTTTACAATGTTGATGTGGGTATTCTTACCTCTATTCCATTGTCTATTTTTAAAAAGGTTAGGAGGAATGACAATAGAACATTTAGCCCACATCCTAGCAGCACATTGTACTCTGAAACATGTATGCAAAGTGCCACCACTCCTTGATTTATTGTGTAATCAGCTGTGGTCATTCACAGAGAGACTTGGCCAATGTTTTAAAATATCACTGAAGTCAAGACCAAGTTACTCATTGATGCAAGGTAGTGCAGGGTTCTTGATCTGGATTTGGACCCTGGTATGTGTAAGGTGGGTGGGTGGGGGAAGTAAGAGATTGTATCCTTTTTGCTGCCCAGTATGGTCCCAGTCCATATCCAGTTCTCCATACCTGTAATTACTATAGCCAAAATATAATCCAGATCCAGTTGTTTTAGTGAACCACTTTTTGGCAATGAAAGTTACGGGTGTAAGAGCCCTAACTGGAGTTGTAGTATTCTTTTGTGTGTATGGAGGGGAAGTGTTTGAGCCCCCTGACACTCATGCTAGGGTTCCAATCTAGATTGGGACCCTGCAGTTACTTTATTTTAAGAATGACATATGTGGTTGTGTCTTCAAAGTAATGTGTAGTTTGGGTCTGTTGGAACATGGGTGATTAAAGAATTAAAGGTTGGAGGCCAGGAGTTATGAAGACACCTATTGGCCATATTAAGCTTTCTTTTGTCTGATGACAGGTCTCATGTGGCTACAGCAGTGAAAGGTCTTGTATTATATAAAGAAAGATGCAACTCATATGTTTGGGAACATGGGGAGTAAAAGTTGGTCATTTGGCCATTTGTATAAAGCCTCCCTAACTCAATGCTTCAAGCACTGAAACTGGTTGAGCTGAACTTTACTCTGTCCCTGATTAGGGTCTTTATAGCATACCCATCATGTTTTCTAGAACTGATATTGACAGCTGCTGCTTCAGTTTCAAAAAAGTGTCACAGCTCAGGGCCAAATCAGACATTACTTTAAATCTGAGTCTAGTAGCTATGCCTTCTTTTTAGTTTTTACTGTAGAGGGGTCCATGGGGTGAGACCCTGATCATAAATTCCCCTTGCCTGTGACATTAATGTCCTGATCTTTATTGTAGCCATTGCACTTCCTCTACAGTAAAAATGTGGGGAAAGACATAGCTGCTAGACATATATTTAAAGTAGTGTCCAATTTGGCCTTCAGAGATGACAGTATCTCTTTCCACATTCCTTACGACATAGAAGGTTATATAAAGGAAATGTTGGATCCTGTTTCTACACCAATAAATATACTGAGCTCCCATATTTGCCTGCTGAGGCCAATACCTGCCAAGGCTCCTGATCCTGAAAGTTCACCATTCCTCTTTGTTTGGATCTATTTGACAGCATGGCATGTAAAGCATGGACCACAGCATAAACAGCATTATAGATGCTGTAACTGTGGCCAGTCATGCTCATTTCAAAAAAAGCCCCAGGAAGGCTCTCAAGCTTCTCCTCCCCAGTGCAGGTTTTCTCCATTGTTGTGCCCTTCAGTTTATTTGGAACTAAACAGTCAAAGGTCTGTTCCCAGAAGGCCTTGATAAAACCATCTTCTTTGGTTCCCAGATGGTTTCTGGTCTGAAGAAAATGTTGGAATCCCAACACTTCCTTTGAGTGAATGGTGAAGGCCAGAGCACCATGCATGGTTTGTATATCCCACCTCTTTTGATAAGGGTATGATGTGAGCTCCAGCTGGACCGTCAGAATCCACACTTTACCTTCAGGCTTCATTATACCCTCCTCCATTTCTGGCAGATACAACAGCAATCTGAAAATTATTATATCTTTTTCATAGACAATCACTGCATTGGCATTGCTCTGCATTGAAACATTATAAATTCCCATCAACCAATCCATCGCATCAGAAAGCTCATTGATATAAATTTCCTCAATTCTTTCTATGAAGGCAAAACAGATGCAACTCATGCTAAACAAACCACTTATTGACCTCACAAAGCTGTCTCCATTCTCGTCATTTTTGGCAATGACTCCAACCCATGTCCATCTGAAGTGCAAGAGTAGGTGGAGAATCCCTGCATGTTCATAGTCTTCATTGGGAACCATTTGGTAGAAGGAAGACATTTCACTTTTATCATTTGTAAGAGGAACAGAGCCATATATGAACTATGGAGAGATGAAATGGATGGCTTGGAGTGAAGGAAGGGAAAAAGAAGTAAATATTTTCAAAATAAATTATTTCTACTTTTGCTTCCCCTAATATTTATGGCAGGAACAAAATTGAATTGAGCACTATTAAATATAATATATATATATATACCACTCATGGATATCTGATCATTATTTTAAACCTACTGATTAGCATTTTTTACAGATTTTGTATCCCTTCTTCTTTACCATCATGTATTTTACTACGTCTGTGTACTTATGTTAAGTGGTAGTCTGTTGACTGTAAATAAAGATATATATAATCAATGATATATAAAAAACAGTGTTAAGGATATATCATGTTGCCTCGAGCTCCACAAAGTTAGGGAATTGGAAGCTAATACTGGTGCTTTTGCAGAAATGTCTTGTAATGATGTTGTACCATGTAGGGCTTGATTACAACTTGTTCTCTATATACCCACTTTTCCAAGTTCTGTCAGGCCCTTTCTACACCTACGGGATTGTCCCAGGACTGCATGTAAAACCAGGATAACTGAGGTCTCAGTTATCCCAGAGAGATAGAGGGATCATCCCTCCCTGATCCCACGATCCCCTGCGCATCATTTGGACACACAGGGATGATCCCTCCAAAAAACGATGGTGTAGAAAGGGCCTTAGTCTCAAATGCATTTCAGGAGGACGGAATTCATGGGACTACTGTCCTGGTCCTGTCTTGCCTTAAGAAATATCTGAGCCTCTTGATATTGGTACAGGAATCCTCCTGTAAATTGACCTGTGCCTATTTGTTGATTCTAAGCAGGCATAGGTTGTGAAATTGCACACCATCTCTCTTTCCCCCTGCACAAACATTTGTATGTATCTTGTGCACATTTTTTCAATTTAATGCATTTTCGACTATATGAAGCCATAGACAAAAGCATGCTTGTGTGCATTTTTTCGAATGTGTGTGTGTGTGTGTGTGTGTGGAATGCATTGCAAGCTTGGATATGTACAGATTTCTCACTGCAAATTATGTCCAGGTCTCTGTTCAGTTCTGGAAGGCAAAAATTTAGCGAACCTTAAAAAAAATAGTCCAGTCCTAGGTAAATACTAACAATAGCTATCCCTGTGTTCTGAGGAATGAGACACATCATATCTGACTCTGACTTGTCTTACTGGTAATTCATATACTACTAATTATCCACCTATGTAACTGACTGGGCTTATTAACTATTTAAGGCCTCATCTACACCAAGCAGGATATTGCACTATGAAAGGGGTATATAAAATGCAGGAGCAACACCAAGCAGGATATAGTGGTATGAAAGCAGTATATGGTCTGTGTCAATTACCCCAACAGTTGTCACTGTACTTCAATACCACTATAAAGCAGTAGCGTGGCTCCTGCCTTTTATATACTACTTTCATAGTGGAATATCCTGCTTGGTGTTGTAGATAAGGCCTGAATGTATTTTACAATAGCAGTGAATGCAAGTAACCTAAACATATTGAAAAGAAAGCTGTTTGATCCAGGCGATAGCTAGACCTAAGGTTTATCCCAGGATTGTCCTGGGGTCAAACCTGTTCATCTAAGTACCACACAGGGCATCCAGTGCTCAGGCAGGGATGAACCCGGGATAATCCTGGGATAAACCTTAGGTCCAGCTATGGCCCAACTCACGTATGAAACCTCTTGTCTTAAACCATGGCTTAATTCTGTAAAAAATAGTAACTCTGCTTAGGCCTCAAGGGCATGGCTGCATAATTGTATCAAACATGTCATTCTCTGTATTGATAACACAGAGTCACATGTGTCGGGAAAGAAAAAGTAATTGAAAATCACTTATCACAACCCGGCTCACACATCCTACCTGTGGAACTTTGTAGATGCCCAAGATGTTTTCCATAAGGAGGGAAGTTGCAGAGTAAAGAGCTCCAATCACAGCCATCAGCTTGTCTTGGCTGACACATTTATAATTTGGGATAAATCTGTTGTGTGTTGAAAGAAGTTCCATTGTGCTACGGTAAGTCCAGTGTCCAGCACAGTAGCTGTCATAAATGTGGAAGCCCAAGGTGATGTTTGGTAAAATCTGAGGGTTTTCATTGATCTCTTTCACAGCATATACCAAAGCTAAGACATGCTGGTAGTTCTTAGCCAGTACACTACAATGAGATTTGTATTTTATAGCAAGTAAAACACTGTTCTTTGTAAAACTATTGCTTTGTATTTACAAAACAGAGTTGGCTTCTTTCATCAGAGATTACCCAACAGGTATGCACAACTATGTTTTACTAACGTGCAACACCCACAGTCAACATGCCAGTTAGCAAAAGGGGTTCAATGCAAGCAAGTGTAAAGTGGGTGCCAAAATCCCAACTTCACATATAAGCTGATGAGATTGGAACAAGTGGTGACTCAGCAAGAAAGAGATCATGGACAGCTTGATAGCAATGTTTATCCAATGTTTAGATACTGTCAGGAAGGCAATTCACACATTAGGCATAATTGGTAAAGGAATTATGCTAACGTGTGAATTGCATCGAGCGGGGGGTTGGACTCGATAGCCTTATAGGCCCCTTCAAACTCTACTATTCTGTGATTCTATGAATGTGAAATAAAACTGCCAATATCATACTGTCTGATATAAATTTATGAGGCAGCCACATCACGAATATAGTGCACAATTCCGGTCACCTCACCTACAGAAAGAATATTGTTGAATTTGGGGTGTGGGGAATGCAGAAAAGAGCAACTAAAAGAATCAAGCAGTGGCGGCAACTCTCCCTATGATGAAACGTTACATTTGGCCACTTTGCATGATCACCATGTTTTAAACAAGGCACTGCAGTTTCTTTAAGCTGGGGCGTGAACTAGGAACCACGTATCTGTTTACCCATCTGGGTGTGGATTGTCACATCATTGGACATGGGTGGCTTGACATGTTGAGGGCAGGGGACAACCCACAAATAACCAATCGTCTGTTGTGTTAACCCATAGTGATTTTGAGAACAGGATGTCTGCAATTATTTAGCTTAGAGAAAAAGTGAGTAAGAGGAGACATGATAGAGATGTTCCAAATATGCATGGTATGGAGAATCTAAATAGGGAGACATTTCCCCCCTCTCTCATAATACTAAAACCTAGTGTCATCCCATGAAACTGATCAGTGGGGGATTCATGACATGTAAAAGGAAGTTCTTCACACACTGGATAATTAAACAACTGAATTCACTACCATAAGATGTGGTGATGGCCACCAATTTGGCTTTAAGAAGGGGATTCAACAAATTCATGGAGGATAAGGCTACAGTTGGCTAGTAGTCCAGATGGCTATATGCTACTTCCAGAATCAAAGGCAGTATATATAGGTATACCACTTGCTAGGGAGCACAAGTTAGAGCATGTTATTGTGCTAATGTCATACTCAAGGATTTCACACAAGCAGATGGGTAGCCACTGAATGAACAGATGGATCTTTGGTGTGCTCCAGCACAGCTTTGCTTATGTTCTTGTGTAGTGGTGATGTGTGTGTTAGGGGTGGTGTTAATTCATATGGCAGAATGTTAAGGACACACACATTTTTACTAGTTTAGGTTATGACAGTTTTTCTATATTATTTTATCAAGCAACCGTTTCATAGGCCTTTCATTCTGACAATGGGTAGAAGCTTTTTATGACCAAAGTGTAAGGTATACAAACTTCCCTAATATTTCAAAAAATGAACTATAGTGAGACAGTTTTAATACAGAAATCAGTTCCATCAATAACAATTCATGAATCTTAATCATTAATATTTTACTAGATTGCTAGCAAAAGCCTTATATATCTGGCATGTCCAGTGCAATCAACGGAGGAGAGAACAATGGCAATGACCAAACAGTCTACATTTTGGGCTAACTGGAGGGTTTAGATACTATCTGACAAACACACAACCTGGGAATACGTCCCATTGAGCTCTGAGTAGGCCTATGTACAATTGTGCTGTTAAGCTTTAAAAATGCCCCTTTCTAAAATGCATAATTGTGAATAATAGAAATTCTTCCTTCCAGTAAAATGAAAAGTTATAACACTTATTTCCTCCTTTATTACACAGTTTCTTTTAACATGACAGTTCTTACAGCCAAAGCAAATAAAAATTATGTGTTTTTCTTGGCAGAAGATCCTAATATTTATCAACCTGGTCCCAACAAAATCATATCACAGTATCCATCCTTCATAGTTGAAAAACTTATGTTGCTGTTTACATTCCTTTGTTGGGGGTCACAGATGAGAAGTGAAGTAGTTCCCGCTGCTCCTTTTCAGAAGCACAGTAAAGAAAAAGAATGAGGCTGAATAAGGGTGACCTCTTCCTATATGCTCTACCTGGAGAAAGCAATTCATGGGCTGCTGTAGCTCATCTTAATCTATAGGTCTGACCTATCTGGACAGATATTCACTATGGAAAAGGAGGGGGGTTCTTACAGACTGTCTCCAATCACTTGTTCACGAGGGTGTTGTGTGAAGTCATTCTGTTCTTCTGGCATTAAGATCTGAGAAGTAATACCACCGATAATGAAACCACCAGGTTGCAAATAACTGTGAAGAACAGTGAGGGGATCACCAGTGAGGCATTTCCCTTTATGAGATATGCATGCCACACAAAGCAGCAGCATCTGCAGGAAAATCAGCAATATCGCCATCTCTCAATGTTTCTCCGTTATTGTTGGAGCCTCAAATACTACACCAGTCTGACCATCCATTCTACACATATTCTGCTCTGAAGCCTGAAATATAAATCCTAAAGTATCAGAAACTAGGGTGATGCAACATTGCCTTTCACTAACCCACCTACTGTTCCTACCTCTTCCCCCCAGGTAGGTACAGTAAGTGGAATTGATTCAGTATACCCTCTTCCTTCTTACTTTTCCTGTAGTTTTCCTCTCCATTCTTGCAGGGCATTGGAAGGGTGCCCAAGAAGGACTAGCTCTAATCATAGTCATTGGTATAATTATAAAGTGGCAGGAAAAGAAAAAGTACCTGCTCAAAACATGTTTTCTCTATGAATTGTTGAAAAATACATATTTGTCGCTTCAAAGGTTTTTGTGGAAGATCCATGAATGAAGCAGGATGAAACAGGATTAACCCAGAGCAAGGAAGTGACATCAGGAAATTGGAGAAATGGAACTTAATTCACTGATTTAAAATACACCCACACATCCACACCCACACCTGTGAGTTGAAGGCCAGACTTAAGGCTATGTCGGGTTGGCTCATGCTCCACAAAGCCAGAAACAACAAAATGAAGATTTTCCAATCCCTTTTAAATAAATAAATGAATAAATATTTTTATGGCCAACACAACAAAAAGCAAAAAAGAAGAAGAAGGGGGGATAGAAACATACACACACAAAACAATGCACCAGAATAATTAACTTCACCTTTGGCATAGGGGGGAAAACACACACACAAACAAAGAGGTGTAAAAAAGCATTTAACACTTCCATTTCAAATATTGTATATCTGCAATATAAGCAACATGCATTATAAGCAGTCATATATCCATGCAACTTTGATCTTCAGTCCATTGAGTAATAGATGGTGGGTGCTTTTCCTTCCAAGCTTGAATTCTTTTTGTAAGTGTAAAAGTTCTATAGTATAAGGTCATAGCTAGACGGGGCAATATCCTGGGGCAATCCCTGGGATCATCCCTGTGTATCCACATTATGCACAGGGAATCCTGGGAGCACGGAGGGATGATCCCTCCCTTTCCCCGGGATCTCACCCTACCCTCTGAGACCACTTCTTCAGCGGTCTCGGGTTGTTCCTGAGATTGCGGAATGTGCCTGCAGGCATTGTGGTTTGACCCGGCTCCTTGCGGTTCCTTGGGGGTGGGGTGGGGGAAGTGGGGGGAAATATTTAAAATAAAAACCCCTGACCTTTTGCGCACAAGCATTTGTGCACTTTTCTCCTTTAACACCCCCCCCCCCAAATGGTGGGTGTGACGTCCTCTCCCTCCGAGATTGTTGTGTGCTGCATATAAACAGAGGAGGAGATCTCACATTAAAAATATCATGAGATCCTCACCCTTCTGTCACACTAGACCCGGTAGGTCTAGCTGAGGCCTAAAAGTACAGCCAGAGTGAAACCTAGCAGCAATACAGAGATTAAAAATACAAGAGCAGATTTCTGCATTTTCTGCATTGCTGCTTGATTTTATCCTGGTTGTGTCTTTATATTGTATTTTATATTATGTTTTTATACTGTTTGTTTTATAGTTTGAATGTTTTTATGGTTTTAATAGTCTTGATTGTATATTTCATCTTATTTTACTATATTTTTTGTCAAAATCTATCACCTTAACCTCCTTGGTTTTCTAGTTTAATTTTTGTAAACCACCCAGAAAGCTTCAGCTATTGGACGGTATAAAATGCAATAAATCAATAAATAAATAAATATAAAACATAATTAGTAAAGGATTAGAAGGCTAAAACGTCTGGGGAAATAAAAAAGGCCTTCACCTTGCACTGGAAAGAGTACAACATAAGTGCCAGGTAAATCTCTTTACTGGAGTGCCACTGCAGAAAAGACCCTCTTATGTATTATTCATTACATTTATATACCACCTTTTTTCCTCCAAGGAACCCAAGGAAGTGTACAAAATCCTCCTCCTCTCCATGTTATCCTCACAACAACAACCCTGTGAGGTAGTTTGGGCTGAGAGTCTGTGACCGGCCCAAAGTCACCCAGTGGGTTTCCATGGCTGAGTGGGGACTAGAACTCATATCTCCTGACTCCCCATCCAATACCTTAGCCACACCTTAGCCTCTACACCACACCGGCTCTTTCTGATAGTCACCCAACAGTCACTCAATTCTTTTGGCAAGGGAAACCTGGGAAAGGACCATTGAAGACGATCATAGAGGCAGGTACATATGGGAGGAGGTGTTCCTTCAGGTAACCTGGCCCCAAGCCATTTAGGGCTTTGAATGTTAATACCAGCACTCTGAATTGGGCCCAGACATGGTTTGGCAGCCAGTGCAGCTGGACAAGTACTAGATTGATATGGTCACATTGGCCAGTCGTCATTAACAATTGTTAACTGTCTAAGTCATATAGATGCTTATTTGGATATATGGACTGCTTGTATTAACATGTATATTTCAAATTGCACAGTTAAATCCTTCTCCTACCCTATTCATGTTCTTTTCTTTCTTTTTCCTATATCAAGGCAAGTGTTAATGATTACTGTGAATTGATATGTTTTATCATATGAGATTCTCTCCCCTTTTTTGCTTTGTTGTCATAATTATTGTGTTGCAAATAAAATATATATATTTAAAAATCTGAATGAATAAGTGAGACAGAAGCCCCTGAGTCCAATATTCCCAAAATAATTTAACCTTGATACCTATTTGTTCCCTGAACTTGCTATTGAACTCACTGCTGTTAGTTGCCACAACTTTACAAGTAGAAATGGGAGAACAAGCAATGTTCAAGCTTGTTGAGTATATGTTTCCTACCATGATATTCAGCTCACCTCATTCTTTCTCCAATATGCGAGGGCTCCAAATGTGAAGAGTTCACATTTGGGAGCACAAAAAATGCATGTTTTGCCAAAGCATGCACCCAAATGTACACTTCCCCACCATTATATAATGTGTGAAAATGTCACATCATTTTAAGAGTTCAGATTTTTGAGAGATGATTCATTTTGAAAACTTGATCACAAGCTCAAAAATGTGTAAGCTCCACCCCCCAAAAAATAAAAAAATAAAAATGTCATTCTAATATTGTTCACTCAGGGTTATGAATGGAGGTAACAAAATTCTCAGGCATCACAAGGATTTGTTTCCTTTACACTTGTAAATCCTGGAAGATTCCTTTTTTTGTCCTCAAGACAGTTGATATTGCTTTGTGAGACAGGGTACTCTGCCATTTGGGTTAGCTGACTTTCAGATGGTATAGCTATTCTCTGTCCTTCTGTTGGACCTCTTGTCAACCTCTCTTTCTCTCAACTTTTGTTGAATCTCCTACAAATGTCACTGTTCCCTGGCTTCTTGAGCAATCCTCCGGAACAATACATTATTTCTAAACCTTTTACATCTAAACTATTAAACATTTGACTGAAAACACACACACACACACACGAGTACAAGAAAATATTTAACCCCATTATACCCAAACCCCAAACAGAATGCAAAAAATGGAAAACAGGTGTTTTCATTCACAACTTGTTTCTCAGCTTCTCACTTGTGAAAGATTACTGTTCAACAGTTGCAGAACATGGCACATCCCTACGGGTCGCTTGTAGTTTTAATGTTAGAATTCCTCATCTGCAATATATTTGCATTCTACATGCAAGTTATCCAAGCTGTCAAACCCGTGAAGTATAGTAGGAAACTGATTCATTGTTTTGCTGGACCTGACTGCTGAACCTTGGCAACTAGTATGAATAAAGAATATCTCAAATGCATGATGTCTGACCACTCCAACTACATGGCATAGTTCAGAGAATTTGAAGTATAGTTCTAATCATAGTTCTGGAATACTTTGATATTAGCATCCCTGTCCTGACACAGGATAGCTCCTCATCAGATGAGGACCCAAGCCTCCCAGAACCAGGAGAAGCTGGAAGGTGGATTGAACCCTTCAACTCCAGGTTTGTCTCAAAAGGATGCTGTGGAAGGAATCTCTGGCAGATCCCTCGGTGACCTACACCAGAGGAACCTGCTATAGATGCAAACAATTTAAGTTAGAACTTCAGATTTAGCTAATGCTAAAATAGGATGCATTCATCACTCAAAAACTGGCTTATCTGACACTGTTCTATTTGTTGTCTGATTTTGTTCTTTAGTTTTTGTTTTGTTTTTTAAAAAATATATAATTAAGAAACAACCCCAACCAAATTCAACTCATTTTAACATCTTACAGAAATCAGGTGAGAATTCATGGAAGATTCCATCATGCCATACCACAAACACAATTTGAGTAAATTCAAAGCTGCAAAAGTGAGACTGGCAAAACGTGATAAAACAAAACTGTAAACCTGAAAGTCAATAGCAATTTCTTTTCAGCCTTCTACAATCAGAGAAAACCATACCACAAACCTCCAAAGCTTTGGTCTAATTGGGGATTCATGAAATGTTTTTAAAAGGGTGTTGCTGACTCATATCACCTTCTGAATTTAATTAATGTCTTCATTATTTCACTCTTAGTATTTCCCTATTGTTCAACTCAGGCCTCATCAGAATAATGTAACATTTGGGAGAAAAGATGCAACCCAGCAACCCAGCACTGGAGGATAGGATGGAGAAGATCTCCACAGCTACCATGTATTTCCCCTTGGTGCTCAAATAAGTGGGAACAAAAGATAACCAAACACTGCAAAAGACCAACATGCTGAAAGTGATAAACTTGGCCTCATTGAAACTGTTCGGTAACTTCCTCGCAAGAAAAGCCACAGTGAAGCTGAAAAGAGCCAGGAAACCCATATAACCCAGGACACAGTAAAACATGGTCACGGAGCCCTCGTTACATTCCAAGACAATTTCTTCAGGCACTGAGTCCAAGTCAACAGCAGGGAATGGAGGAGCGGTTGCCAACCACACAGCACAAATGCCTGCTTGGGCAATGGAGCAGCCAAGGACAATGGAGATGGCCAGTCTTTTCCCCACCCATTTCCTCATCCTGCTTCCTGGCTTGGTGGCCATGAAAGCCAGAACCACAGTAATGGTTTTGGCCAACACGGAAGACACAGCCACAGTGAAGATGATGCCAAAAGCAGTTTGACGGAAGAGACATGTCACTTTCTCAGGCTGGTTGATGAATAGCAATGCGGAAAGGAAGCAGAGCAGGAGGGAGATGAGAAGAGTGTAAGTGAGGTTCTGGTTATTGGCTTTGACTATAGGAGTGTTGTGGTGCTTCATAAAGATTCCCAGTACTACAGCTGTGATCAAAGAAGGGAAAAGAGCAAAGAAGACTAAACTGAGGCCCAAAGGTTCTTCATAAGATAAGTAAGTTATAATCTTCGGAATGCAAAAGTCATGGTCTTTGTTTGGATACTGGTCATCTGGACATTTAAAACAGTCATCCATGTCTGAAAAGGAAAACTTTATTCTTAGTTCTCTCAAATTTCCCTTGATGAATTAGCCTTCTCATACAAATAAAAGTTTATTTTTTCAAAAGAAAGTTTTTCAGGAACTTTATGTGGTATGTGTGTATATGATAGCCTGTTGCTTGATTTCTCTTATAGCTTTGGGCTCATCTACACCAAACAGGATATTACACTATTAAAAGTGGTATGAAAGTGGTATATGGTATGTGTCAGTGGGCCCCAACAGTTGTCAGTGCACTTTAATACCGCTATAAAGCAGTAGTGTGGCTCCTGCCTTTTATATACCACTTTCATACAGCTTTCATAGTGGAATATCCTGCTTGGTGTAGATGAGCCCTTTGAAAGAAAGCTGAGTAAAGACCATTTTAGTGCACTTGGACTTTGTCCATTGGGATTCATTGGCTGGGATTAGGTATGAACCAAACTGAGAAGTGTTGCTTTCTCCTACATAAAAAACAAACAAACCAACAAACCAAATCATAACTTAACATTCTCTCCTGCATATGATGTTAGCAATTTCAGGCATATTCAAATTAAAATTAAGCTTACATATAGCTGTCAACTATCCCTAGCTAGGATATGAGCTGGAACCTTCAATCCTATACAATCATAGAATTTAATATGTGCAAATCATTAAATGTGAAGGGAAATATGTAGGAATCACTATAGATGTTGCTTGCCTTTGAATTCAACTTTTCTTTTCTTTTCGTAGTATGCTCTTAAGCCGCATCACAAAGTGTTTTTGAAAGTTCCATGTGCCTTGGTCAACAAAGATACACTATAATACCTTGGTCCTGGATTCCCTTATGAAGTTTCTAGTTAGAAGTGAGTTGCCCCTCCCCTTTTAACCCATCCTGCCAGGTACAGGTGTAGCAAGAAACAGAGATGGATTAACTCACAGGAAGATTTCTCTAGCAAAACAATACAAGGTTTACAAACTTTACATGCTTCATAAAGCAATGCAAGAACAAGGTAACATGGGACACCTTTGCTGGTCCCAGGTACTCCATTTTCCCCATCTAGATTTAGGCTTGAAAGCCTAAGGGAATCTATAGGTGGATTAAAGGTAAGTTGTAAACAATCAAGTATCTCTGCATGCATTTATATATCATTGTTGCTTGCAAGAGGAGATGCAACCCCTGGCATCATTGGCATGTATCCATCATCTCTGGCTTTATTCCTGTTTTGATTACATACAGAATCAAGGAGAGGTTCCCCATACTCAAGTTCTGGGTTATTTTTGCATTTTGGCAATTCAGAACACGGCAGACATCCATGGCTTCCTGCAGAATCCTCATCTAAAGAAGTTGCAGTTGGGGTTGTTTTCTGCTGCCCTGGTATAGAAGCAGGCTTAGTTGAAGAGTAAGTTCTTTTTCTGAAACATTTTTCAGCCTCTGGGTAATCATCTCTTGAACTATTATCATCCATTTGCTGATTTCTCATAGACATGTATTCACTTAAGCAATTTTCTTCTCTGATTGGTGGTGTATTACCCAAGGAATCTGGTGTATTACTCCTCACACAAAAGTACCTGCAGTCCCCAGGGCTGGAACCATACTCACCATATGTGCCTGCCCGGACCTTAAGAACATCCACAGGGGTCCTTTTCCGTGAGCCCCTGCCAAAAGAAATGAGGCAGGTGGCTACTAGGAGGAGGGCATTCTCTGCTGTGGCACCCCTCTGCTGTGGAAAGAGCTCCCCAGAGAGGTTCGCTTAGCACCTACATTGTTTTCTTTCCATCACCAGCTGAAGACTTTTTTATTTTCTCTGTATTTTAATGCCTAATTTAACTTAAATTTAAACTTTGCTGTATATTTTAACCTATATTAATTTCTGCTGTGTGGTTTTATTCTGGTTGTGCTTTTTATATTGTATTTTGTATTTGTGTTTTAAATTTGTTGGTTGTTTTTATGCTCTTCATGGTTTTAATTTTTGTGAACCGCCCAGAGAGCTTCAGCTATTGGGCAGTATAAAAATGTAATAAATAAATAAATAAATAAATAAATAAATAAATAAATAAATCTGAAGAAATAAAACCTCCATCGCTCGGGGACCTACAGACAGATGAGCTGGAAGGCCTTATAGGGGTATCTGAAGCTGATCCATGGCCACTACTTGAAGAAACACTGATGGGGCTAGTGGTGGAAGGAAAATGAGATACTGCAGAGAGGCCAACCTGGTGTGATAAGAAGAGGTAAATGCAGCTGTAACATATTGCCCACTCCCTTCTTGACGCCCCAATTCATCCTTGCAGTATTCAGATGAATAAGACTTCCTGTAACTGACCTAAATGGTCTGGTCATTGTCCCCTCCCCTTCACTTGAAGTTCTGAAGCAATAAGAACTACTACTCTTGGTGGTGGGAGGGGGTCCCCCCAGTAACACTTTCAGTTCTGGATCTTCTTTGTAAGCCAGTCTGGCTGGGTGGCAGGTTGCCAAGGTGCCTCCTGGTAGTGATGAAGGAAATGGGGTTGGTGCTGCTACCACCACCAGAAGACTGACTCTTGCTGCAAGGTCTGAATTCAGAGAAGGCTTTCAAAGCTTTCATGGTTTCTAGAAAGGTTTCATGCATGTTTTGGGCAACCACTGAGTCATCACTTGCATCCACAGCTCACTTGCCCACTTCAGTGAAAAAGAAGTTTTCTGAGTGTCCACATCGACAAATGTTCATTAGTTGTAGGTGGACAGAAGGTACCTCAGTATTCAGTGGATGGCCTTGCTAGAGAGGCACAGCCTGTACACCCCTGTCAAATTCTTTGTCTGCCCCAGTCCCTTGGGCTTCACATTGACATGCCAGACCTCTTTGAACACAGTCCCCAGCCGAAGAGAAGTCCCGTAATGCTCATCATCATCATCCAGTTGCTGGTCAGCCTGATCTTCTTGCTCCAAGAACCCCCTCTTGCTTTGACTCATGAGCTCACTGATTGCCTGGTACCAGCCCTCCTGTTCAGCCTCATTCTCCGCAACCATGGCAAAATACTCATCCTTGGTATATAGGGTGATGAAGTGCTTGTGCTTGGCTTCCGCCCTCCGGCTCACCATGAAGCACTGGTACGGCGGGATGACCTGCTTGGGAGGTGGGCAGCAGAGAGCCACATTTTCCCCACCCCAGCTGCCGCCACCCTCAAACTGCTCTTGAACTTCTTCTCACTGTCATAGTACTTCAGCCTGGCTGGGGCCAGGTGACTCTCTGCCCACAGCACAAAGTAGCGCTTGTGGCTATGCTTCTGTTACCTCAGGTAACCGCATTTCCTCATGTCATCCCCCAGAGTCACAGCAGAAACCGGTGTCGTTGGGGCAATAGCCCGGCCAGAGGATGCTGGGGGGTGGGGGCGGCCCGCAGGCCCAATGGCAGCACCCCCTCGCCCCATGGCATATATATTATATATTAATTCTGATCCCAATTCTGATATTAATTGTGTTTTAACCTGTTAGGTGTTTTACTGTGGTTTTAATTTTTGTGAACCGCCCAGAGAGCTTCGGCTATTGGGCGGTATAAAAATGTAATAAATAAATAAAATAAAATAAATAAATAATTATATATTAATTCTGATCCAAAAGAAGGTCAATACTCAGAGCCAATATGCCTAGGGCTATTTCTTGGAATAAAGCCATATATATTTGCAAACATTGTCTCAGTGGTACTGAAGTATATACTTTAAAGGATGTCAGTATGAGTTCCATCTGACAAAAAAATTATTGCACACTTGTTACTGGGCACCCACAGATTTTCACAGGTCATTCTCATGATGTCATCTGCCTTCTGCATGCCTCCCACACTCATCCCACCCCTTCTAGCCTTCTTTGTGGCACAAAAGAACACCTCAGTAAGTCTGAGTTATTTTTAAAGATGGAAGTTACTGCTATCTCCTGCTGTGTGCTGGAGAAGCAGCGAGATCAAAATGGCCCACGTGCACATTGCTTATTTCCTCTTTTGAAAGAGGAAGTAATGAGGGACAAATCTGCCGAAAGAGAAGTGATGGTAAGCAAATGCAATTTCCCCCTGTGTAATGACACTCTATTTCTACTTCTTGATGTTCAATTAGAAAGATATTTCATTTTTTCCAAACAAGGCCAAACTGAATTTAGCACTTGTCCAGTGCCGTCTGACTCATCTCACTTTTAGATGGATCTCTCCTGTAAGTTCCTTAGGATCATAGGATAATACTACATATCACTCACCCATTTGGTTTGAAATCTTTCCTTCTGGACATTGGCTGCAATCATAACAGCAAAATGGCTCCCCCTCCTTCATTTCCTTGCTATAACCAGGCTGGCAGTTGTCATTACACACTGAACAAGGCAAGGTCTGTGCCATAAAAAGGAAGGGGGAAAGAAAAAAGAATATTACTGAACATGTTTGGGGAATTTGTGCATCATTCCACTGTTAAAAGGGAAAAGAGTGTATGCTGGAGGAAATATGCCACACAAAGGCAGAACATGCTTTCCGTTGCATGGTGCATGATATTACTAAAGTATTTTTTCTAATGTAATAAAGAAATGAGTCCATGGTGTTCTATTCTAGACATTATCTGAACCTCTGTTGTCATTACATTCTCCATTTATGGCCCATGTCCATTCTATTCATGTATCTTTCCATTTTCTAAACAAATTTAACACCCCCTACATTTCTGCTTGCATGAAAGTTCTCTCTCTCTCTCTCTCTCTCTCTCTCTCTCTCTCTGTCTCTGTGAGCCTTGCTAGACCAGAGGTTAGCGTGGTGCGAGGCCCGTGCTCGTCCCTGTGCATCCAGATGATGTACAGGGGATCCCGGCTTCAGCCAGGCCTCGAGCCGCTGTGACACCGCACTAATGGGAACTGCTTGTAGCGTGGTTCTTCCCGCAGTCCCGGCCTCAAGTCGGGCTGAGGCTGGGACTGCGGGCATATAGCCAGGTCCGCCACTTTCCCCAGCTACCAGATTTACTCCAGAGTAAATGGCATCTTCATTAATGGTGAATGATTTTGCCTGTGGATCCTCCCTTCCAATTCTGACTTTTTGAAAGGACTGGTTTCGGAAAGTGACCCAGTTTATAATATCAATTCCAGCTATCAATTCTCTGTTTGAATCAAAAGAAATTTCATCCCCGGCACTATTATTAAAAGATAGGTGTTTTAGAAAGTGGTTGAGCTAAAATCACAAAGAAAAGAACATTTCTCAAGAAAACATGAATGGATAACAAATGTAACTATTTTGATTTAGCTAGCGAAGGCCCATCTATTGCTCCTGGCAACAGGTGTCCAAGTTCTTCTTTCGTTTAATGGATTTCGTGTCACTCTAATTGAGGTGGGGTAATTTAATGTCAAATCAATAGCTGATGGAGTGCCTCTCCTAGCATGAATGTACCTATACACTTTGTTCATAATCTGAGGTGGTAGTTGGGGACATATGGATGCACAAGGACCCACACAAGACCAGCTCAGATTTAATGGCTGTTGTAGACATGCCCCTAGAAGGATATTCAGGAAATGGTGGATCCATGATAATTCATTCTGCTTTGTTTAGATTGCCATAAATGGAGCAAAAATATATTGGACAGTTATGACTGAAAGTAATTATTTGCCTTCCGAGGCCATTACCTGCCAAGGCTCCAGATCCTGAAGCTTTATCATTCCTCTCTGTTTGGGTCTGTTTGACAGCATGATATGTAAAGCATGGGCCACAGCATGGGCAGCATTGTAGATGCTGTAGCTGTGGCCAGTCATGCTCATTTCAAAAAAAGGACCAGAGAGGCTGTCAAGCTTCTCCTCCCCAGTGCAGATTTTCCCTGTTGTTGTGCCCAATACTTTGCTTGGAACTGAACACTCGAAGGTCTGTTCCCAAAAGACCTTAATAAAACCATCTTCTTTGGTCCCCAGATGGTTTCTGGTCTGAAGAAAATGTTGGAATCCCAACAATTCCTTTGTGTGGATGGTGAAGGCCAGAGCACCATGCATGGTTTGTATATCCCACCTCTTTTGATAAGGGTATGATGTGAGCTCCAGGTGGACTGTCAGAATCCACACTTTACCTTCAATCTTCATTACATCCAGTTCTAATTCTGGCAGATACAGCAACCATCTGAAATTTATTATATCTTTTTCATAAACAATCACTGCATTGGCATTGCTTTGCATACAAACATTATAAATTCCCATCAACCAACGCATCACTTCAAAAAGGTCATTGATGTAAATTTCTTCAATTCTTTTTATGAAGGCAAAACAGATGTGACTCAGAGGAAACATTTCACTTATTGATCTCACAAAGTTATCTCCATTCTCATCATCTCTCGCAATAACCCCAACCCATGTCCATCCAAAGTGCAATAGAAGGCGGAGAATCCCTATATTTTCATATGTTTCATTTGGGATCATTTGGTAGAAGAAAGAAGTTTCAATGTTATCACTCATCAGTGGAACAGAGCCATATGTGAACTATGGAGAGATGAAATTGATGATTTGGTATGAAGGGAAAAAAGAGAGGTAATTTGTTTGTTTGTTTTCAAAATGTAATATGTATACTTTTTCTCTCCCTAATATTTATGCCAGAGACAAAATTGAATTGACTACTCCTAAATATCATGAAGTGGTTAAATCTAGGATTTATTTATTTTTTAAACCAATGTTATACATCAGTGATATATGAAAACCAATATTGAGGCTATCTCATGTTGTCCCATTGTTAATTATCAAGTGGCTAACTCTGGAATTTACTAACTCTGGGATGAAGTGGCTAACTCCCAAGGCACCCACACCTTTCCAAGGTCTTTCATTCCCAAATGCAGTCCAGGAGGATGAAGTTCTTGAGGAAAGTACTAACCGTAGTACTTGTACTTGTCCTGGCTGCCTTCTAAAGCACCTGAGTGTTACTGTATTCTTATGTGAATTCTCCTGTGGATTGACCCCAAGCCTTTTTTTTTTTTTTTTTGCTTCTAAGTGAGCAGTTTGTAAGATGGCACAATATCATCTTTTCTGCACACAAATTTGTTTACTGTATATTTTGTGGACATTTTTTAATTGCATGTATTTATGGATACATTAACCCATTGACTAAACTGTGTTTGTTTGCATTTTTCTTTCAGATGTACATTGTCTAACAGTGTGTGTGTGTGTGTGTGTGTGTGTGTGTGTAATGCATTGCAAGCTTGGAAATATATGGATTTCTGACTACAAATTGTGTTTGGGTCTCTGTTCAGTTCTGGGAGGTGAACATTTGGTGAACTTGAGAAAATACCTCAGGGGACTGAACCTCTCATAAGAACATAAGAAGTGCCCTGATGCTGGATCAGACCAAGGGTCCATCAAGTCCTGCACTCTGTCCACACAATGGCCAACTAGCCAATGGCCAGGGATGAACAAGCAGGACATGGTGCAACAGCACCCTCCCGCCCATGCTCCCCAGCAACTGGTGCACACAGGCTTACTGCCTTGAGTACTGGAGATAGCACACAACCATCGGGGCTAGTAGCCATTGGTAGCTTTTCTGATTTATATAGGAAAATCACAAAGCATCAAAAGTCTAGAGTGGACAATGGATAGCTTCTCTTTAGTCTAAAGTTTACAAAGGCACACATGCAGTTTTAGCTATTTGACTGTGTTCTGAGGAATGAGAAACATTATACCTGCCTGGCTTTACTAGTAATTCACAAACTACTAATTATCCACCTGTAACGGGTTAGGTCTTTGTTATGTATACAAATGCAATGTGCTATAATAATGAACATATTTACCATAAACATATTGAAACAGGAAGCTGGTTGACCAAGGGCCTTTCTAGACCTCAGTGGGAATCCAGAGGAGACGAGGGAAGACCGTGCATTATGAATAACGCGAGATCTTGCCCTTATTCAGACACGAGCCGTGACAAGCTCTGGAGGAGAGCTATCACTGCCGCCATTTTTTTTTAAAAAAAATTAAAGCAGCAGGACGCAGGAAGGTAAGTAGTATTTTTTTAAAAATATATCCTTCCCCCGCCCGCCCCCCAGCCCCATTCTCCTTCCCCCACCCGCTCCCCCATCTGCGACCTCTGATCCCCCGCCCACCCCCCAGCCCCATTCTCCTTCCCCTGCTCAACCCCCAGCCCCATTCTCCTTCCTCCACCCGCCCCCTAGCCCCATTCTCCTTCCCCTGCCCGCCTCCCAATCCACAATCTCTGACCCCCCGCCCGATGTCCCCCCTGCCTGCAATTACCCCGATGTCCCCTGGGCCGCGATTCCCCCCAATCTCCCTGGCCTCCGTTCCCCCCCATGTCCCCAAAGTAGCTCTGATGGCCGCAGCGCTCCTGTGGACTGCTGCGGCCCATCCACCGCTTTTCCAGGCTACTCAGGAGTAAATCTGGTAGCCGGGGAAAGCGGCGGACGTGGCTACATGCCCGCGGTCCTGGCCTCAACCCGACCTGAGGCTGGGACCACGGGAAGAACCTCTCTACAAGTGGTTCCTGTTAGTGCGGTGCCAGGACGGCTCGAGGCCTGGCTGAGGTCAGGAACCTCTGTGCGTTGGACGCATAGGGATGAGCATGGGCCTTGCACGGTGCTAACCCCTGGTCTAGCAGGGCCCCATCTAACCATACCTCTTATTTTTAGTATGTTTTTAGGATTTTTTAAAACAGTGTATACCATGTTTTTAATCAGTGTTTTATGTGTTTTATGCTTGATGTTGTTCCCCACCTCAATCCAATCAGAGAGGCGGGTAAGAAATATATTATTATTATTATTATTATTATTATTATTATTTATTTATTTATTTTATTTTATTTTATTTTATTTTATTTATTATTTATTTATTACATTTTTATACCACCCAATAGCCAAAGCTCTCTGGGCGGTTCACAAAAATTAAAACCACAAAAAACATCCAACAGGTTAAAAACACTATTATTATTATTATTATTATTATTATTATTATGCTTTGTTCTGAAAAAAGTAACTTTGCTTTTGCCTTGTGCAGAAGGCTGTATATTTGTCTCAAACATGCCATTCTCTGTATTGTCAGCAAGAAGCCACATCTGTTGGGAAATCACTTAACACAACCCATTCTCACAGCTACACATCCTACCTGTGGAACTTTGTAGGTGCCCAAGATATTTGCCATGTGGAGGGAGGTTGCAGAATAAAGAGCCCCAATCACAGCCATCAGTTTATTCTGAATGTCACATTTATAATTTGGGATAAATCTGTTGAGTGTTGAGAGAAGTTCCATTGTGCTGTGGTAGGTCCAGTGTGCAATGGAGTAGCTGTCATAAATGTGGAAGCCCAAGGTGATATTGGGTAGGATCTGGTGGTTTCCGTTAATCTCTTTCACAGCATATACCAAAGCTAAGACATGCTGGTAGTTTTTAGCCAGTATACTACAATAAGATTTGTAAGTTATTTCATATTAATTCTTTGCTCTTAGTAAATCTGTTGTTACAGAATTGTAATACAAAAACATTGATTATAGAGTTGTGTTCTATCAAGAGCATCTGTTTCAGAAAATGCCACTTAACAAACTATTTCATTTAATTTGTTTTAAAAATGTATTTTCCAATACACATATGTGTTTTTACAGACACCAAATTTTTAAGGGTGTCTTTTAAAAAAAAAGGATGGTGAAGAGCTCCAATCTGGCAGAAAAGGGAACTAATTGGCAAAAGTAGCTCAATGTAAGCAAGTGTCAAGTGATGCACAATGGTGCAAAAAATCCCAACTTTGCATATGAGCTGATGGGAACTGAACTAGCGAAGACTGGCCAAGAAAGAGATCTTGGTGTTGTGGTGGACATCTTCATGAAAATGTTCACTGCTGAACAAGTCAAATTCCATGTTAGGCATAAGTAGGAAAGTAATGTAAAATAAAATGGTCACTATCACATTGCTGTCACACAAATCTATGATGCAGCCATAGTTTGAATATTGTGTAAAGTTTTGGTCACCACATCTAAAGGATATTTTCGAGTTGGAAAAGGTGCAAAAAAAAAAAAGGGCTACTACAATGACTAAGGAAAAGGAACAACTCTGCTATTATGGAAGGTTATATTGGGTTGGTTTGTATGGGTAAAACAAGTCACTGTGCTGGAACCATTTGCCTAATCACCCTTCTGGGGGTGGCTTGTTGTCTTGTCCAAACCCAGGTTGTATGCCTAGTCCAAGGAAGAAAACACCCTCAAATCACCCATGGGCTGTTTTGGGGTCATTCTCTGGGACTGTTCAGCATAGAGAGAAGTTGTGTGTGGCAATATGATTGTTGTGTACAAGTTATTTATCCATGGTATGGAGAATGTATATAGTGAAGCATTTTTCTTTTTCTTGTTTAATATTAGAACTCAGGATCATCCTGAGTTGATGGAGCTGACTGGTTGGAAATTCAGAACAGATAAAATTAAGTTAAATCATCTAAATCTATAGGCCTTGCCTATCTGGAAAGATATACATTATGGAAAGGGGGTTATATGCTTACAGACTGTCTCCAATCACTTGTTCTTGAGGGTGTTGTGTGAAGTCATTCAGGTCATCCGGCATTAAAATCTGAGAAGTAATACCACCAATGATGAAATCACCAGATTGCAAATACTTGTGAAGAATAGAGAGGGGATCACCAGTGCGACATTTCCCTGTATAAGAGTTGTATGCCTCACAAACCAGCAACATCTGCAGCAAAATCAGTAATGTCACCATCATACACGCAAATCTTCTTTCAGTGTTTTCCCTCTTAATGTGTCCCCACTACCCATTAGAGCTTCAAACAGTACATCAGAATGGCTGTCTGTCCTGCATATATTTTGTTTGGCAGCCCTGGGGAATACATCATAAGAACAGCGTGATGTAACCATGACTCTCCATAGTCTCCATCCCAAGGTAGGAACTGTAGATGGAATACAGCCAGCATACTCTCTTCACTTTTTTTTCTTCCAGCAGGCCATAGGGCATTGAAAGGGACAGGATTAATCACAGTTATTTTATAATTATATGGTAGGGGGAGAAAGATACCTGCTCAAAGTATTTTTCTCTCTGTGAAATGTTGAAGTAAACATATTCATCAGTTTGAAGAATTCAGTGGAAAACGTATTAATAAAACAGGAAGAGACGTACAGGCTTACACTAACCCATAGAAGACAATGTCCTCAGTAAATTAGAGGAGGAATACGTTATTCATTGATTTAAAAGCAAAAGATCAGCTTTAAAGCATGCAGTAAGCAAAGAACCCCAAGGGGAAACTTCCCAATCTTTAACTAGATAAATAAATAAATTGCAACACAACAAGAAAGCAAAAAAAAAAAAAAAAAAGTAAGTCGGTGGGTGGGTGAGTGGGAATCCTATGATAAAACATTCCAATCAGAAATGTTTGACATCTTCCTTGATATAGGAAAAAGACTGGAATGCAAAGATTGGGTGTAAGTTTTGTCCTTTTTAACCTCAGAACCAACACCAAATGGATGCTTTAGGGTGGATTCCTGCATTGAACAGGGGGTTGGACTCGATGGCCCTGTAGGCTCCTTCCAACTCTGCTATTCTGATTCTATGAAACACCCCAGTAGGTAAGCAGTGCTAATCCAAACAGACAAACATTTAATCCTAGCTGACAAGCATCACTGCAGACATGATTGTAAATAAGAAACTATTTATTGTAAAACAATTGAAAAATTAAACAAGTGGCTTAGTGGTTATATAAATATACAATCTGTGTGTGTGTGTGTGTGTGTGTGGTTACAAGAAAAGAGAAGGAAATGCAAATACAAGATTAAGTAAAAGAATTGCAGTTGCCAAAGCAGGTATTACAAAATTAGCTAATAAGATAACGTCTTGAGCTTCCAGCATTGTTATGACTCCTCCTTATCCGCTTCTGTTTACTACTTGAGGTTTACAGCTAAACTAAAACACTTTCGACTACACTAAAACATATTTATTTATTTATGTTTATTTATTTTTATTTATTTATTTATTTATTTGTTTATTTATTTATTTATTACATTTATATACCACCCCCCATAGCAAGAGCTCTCTGGGCGGTTTACAGAAATTCTGAAATGAGATAAAAACAAGTATACAAAATTGAAAATTCTAAAACACAGAACATACATACATGAAGCATTAAACATACATGTGGAGACGGTGGCAAAGCTGGATCTTGCTCTGCAGAGCGGAGAGGGAGACAGGCGGGGCAGTGTGAAGAAGATCGGGCTCAATCTGGATTTTCTGGATCGGGCCATGAAGAGGATTGGGGGGTCCGTGCACAGCCCTACAAACAATGACTTCCAATCATAAAGAAGCTACTGCAGGACATGTTCCTGTCATATGCTTCATTGAGGCATTGACCTCATTACATAGCCAGCTTCTTCTTGGATGAAACATTTTGTTTTTGGATCAGCCTCAATTTTATATCAACAGAAAAAATACATATGGAAGCTAGGGCAATTTCCATTTCAACTCCCTATTCCATTGCTCTCTCATATTGTGAAAAATGTATTTTACCCCAATCCAAAATGACTTTTATAAAGAGCTAATGTAGGCTTAGCTGTTTGTAGTAGTACCTAGTAACAAGTGAAGAAACTTGTGTTTTGTTCTCAAATATTCTCATTCACACAGACACATAACTTCTGTATATACATGTGTAATGACCAATGGGGATCTAAGGGGGGCATTATTCAGATGTGTAGTGAGCACACAAGAGATTAATGTAGGGTGACCATATTTGGGAAACCAAAAAAGAGGACACTGAGGCCATAGCTAGACCTAAGGTTTATCCCTGGATCGTCCAGGGGTCAAACAGTTCATCTAGGTGACACACAGGGGATCCAGTGCTCAGGCAGGGGCGAACCCTGGATGATCCAAGGATAAACCTTAGGTCTAGCTGTGGTCCCACTGGTGGCAGTAGGAAGATGCACTTTCCCACTGTGTCATCCCCCCACCCGCCATGCTAATGGCAGCTGCATTATGGTAAATGTATTAAACCCAATGGTTTGTTGTTGTTGTTAATGAGATTTAAGATCTGTCTTGGAGCTTGTGCTCATGTATGCACTGATAAAACTGGTGAGCTTGGAAAGTACAAGAGAGAAGGCCTTGATCATGACCTCACAGTTATAAAATTCAATTCTGTTTGGCATTTTCTAGGCTCCTTCATATTCATCTTCAAGAGGACCTTGAAATTGTAAACTTTATTGTTGCCTTTCCTTGAGAGAATTGATGACTGTATCACTCCTACATCTATTTGCTAAATTAACTTCAAAATAAACATGCAAATATGCACCATTAACTCTCAGGTCCACTGACTGAAAATTTATATTACATGCTACTGATTAATAGAGTGGAGGTTTAATAGAATGTGTTGCCATGCACATCCTGCTCATTGCAAAGTAGCTGTCTGATTCTTGATCAAAACTATATTTGGCAATTCAACCCAATTCATGTTGAAGATCCCAGATTCAAATCCCAAAATGTCCAGCCAAAAAGATAACGTACTAGGATACAGATAAGATTTCTGTGTAGTTGCAATTCCATTAAGACAGTTATTAACCCATCTCCCAGAATGTTTTAATTTGCAAAGATTTTGTTCTTATTAGTTCTTCCCTGGTGTTTAGCTCAGGTCTCAGGACAATGAGGTAACATTTTGGGGAAAATATGCAACCCAGCAATCCAACACTAGAAGCTAAGATGGAAAAAATCTCCACAGCTACCATGTATTTCCCCTTGGAGCTCAGGTAGGTGGGAACAAAGGATAACCAAACACTGCAAAACACCAACATGCTGAAAGTGATAAACTTGGCTTCATTGAAACTGTCAGGCAACTTCCTGGCAAAGAAAGCCACCGTGAAACATATGATGGCCAGAAAGCCCATATAGCCCAAGACATAGTAAAACATATTGGCAGACCCTTCATTACAGCCCAGTACAATTTCTTCAACTACTGAGTGCATGTCAGCATCTGGGAATGGGGGAGAGATTGCCAGCCATACAATGCAAATACATGCTTGAATAAAGGAGCAGGAAAGAACAATGGAGTTGGCAAGTCCTTTCCCCATGCATTTCCTGATCTGTTAGAAGAGGGAATATCACCATGTGTTGCATACATACAAATGACTCTTTCTGAAATTCCATTTCTATCAACTATTAAAGATACAAGAGCCCTGTCCTCCTTTACTTATCGTCACACTAACTGATCCTGTTCAAAAAACATGCTAAGCCATGGTGATTAAACATTTTTAGCTAAACATTAGGGCTTGGCATGTTGTGTTAAGCATGACGTAGTGTGCTGTGTGAGCTTTTCCTAATCATGGTAGTAACATAATCATGGTTATCTGGTTATCTCTCTAATGGTTTACATATGCTCTTTTGTGAACCATTCCTAGGGTGACCATATCAAAAGGAGGAAAGGACTCCTGTATCTTTAACAGTATTATTGAAAAGGGAATTTTAGCATGTTCCATTTGTATGCATGTAGAACCTGGTGAAATTCCCTCTTTATCACAATAGCTAAAGCTGTAGGAGTTATAGCAGAGTGACCAGATACAAAAGAGGGCAGGGTTCCTACAGCTTTAACTGTTGTGATGAAAAGCGTGTTTCACCAGGTGCTGCATGCATACAAATGGCACCTGCTGAAATTCCCATTTCAATACAACTATTAAAGATACTGGAACACTGTCCCCCTTTTCATATGCTCACTAACCGTTTATTGTCTTGAACAGGCCTATTATTTTTTCCTCAATAATTTCTCCCTGGTGTTTAACTCAGGTCTTATGATAAGGAGATAACATTTTGGAGAAAATATGCAAATCAGTAATCCAGCACTAGAAGCTAAGATAGAGAAAATCTCCACAGCTACCATATATTTCCCCTTGGTGCTCAGGTAGGTGGGAAAAAAGGACACCCAAACACTGCAAAAGACCAGCATGCTGAAAGTGATAAACTTGGCTTCATTGAAACTGTCAGGCAACTTCCTGGCAAAGAAAGCCACCATGAAACTGATAATGGCCAGGAAGCCCATAAAGCCCAAGACACAGTAAAACATATTGGCAGACCCTTCATTACAGCCCAGTACAATTTCTTCAGCCAAGGAGTGCATGTCAGCATCAGGGAATGGGGGAGAGATTGCAAGCCATAAAATACAAATACATGCTTGAATAAAGGAGCAGGAAAGGACAATGGAGTTGGCCAGTCCTTTCCCCACCCATTTCCTGAACTTGGAGCCTGGCTTTGTGGCCATGAAAGCCAGGACCACGGTGACTGTTTTTGCAAGCACACAAGACACAGCCGCTGAGAAGATGATGCCAAAACTAATTTGTCGGAGGAGACATATTATCTCTCCTGGTGGAACGATGAAGAGCAATGTGCAAAGGAAGCAGAGCAGGAGGGAGATGAGGAGAGTGTAGGTGAGGTCCCGGTTGTTGGCTTTGACAATGGGAGTGTTGTGGTGTTTCAAAAATGTCCCAAGTACCAGAACTGTGAAGAAAGAAAAGGAAAGTGCCAAAGTAGCTAAACCGATCCCTAAAGGTTCTTCATAGGACAAACAGGTTGCTATCTTGGGAACACATGAACCCTGGTCTTTGGTTGGATATTGATCTTCTGGACATTCAAAGCAGTTATCCATATCTGAAAATGAAAATATTTATTTTCAGTTGCTCAAACTCATTCTCATTTTTCTTCTCACGAATTGCCCAAGACTGAATGACAGAATGATTTTAGGGGATTATAGAGGCATTATGGCAATAAGGATTTTCTAATCTCAGTTTTATGTCCTATTAGGTTTCTGACACCAACATTAGAGTCACAAAAGGCCCAACCCTGTGCATGTTTGGACAGAAAAAAGCTATACAACTCTCAGCATGCCCCATGGCTGAAGCATGCTGGGATTTGTAGGCCTTTTTTCTGTCTAAACATGCAGAGGATTTCACCCTGGGGCCTCATCTACACCAAGCAGGATATTACACTATGAAAGCAGTATGTAAAAGGCAAGAGCCACACCAAGCAGGATATAGTGATATGAAAGCAGTATATGGTATGCGTCAATGGGCCCCAAGAGTTTATTTATTTATTTATTTATTTATTTATTACATTTTTATACCGCCCAATAGCCGAAGCTCTCTGGGCGGTTGCCGAAGCTCTCTGGGTGGTGCACTCTGAGTTGTCAGTGCACTTTGATACCTCTATAAAGCAGTAGTGTGGCTCCTGCCTTTTATATACCACTTTCATAGTGCAATATCCTGCATGGTGTAGATGAGGCCTATGAGAAGAGTTTATTAACTTAAAGCAGGGTAATGAAGAAAAGAAGGAAATGTAATTATAGGTTTCTCAGCTGTTTATATTCTTAGGATATTTTGTCATGATGTTACTAACACCTGTTTATTGATCTTTTCTCTAATAAATATTTACAACTTTTTTGATGACTTTTATCCTCATCCCATGTTTCCAAAATAAATTAGACATTGATCCATTTGCCTAGGTCTTGCTACTAATACATGACAGTAATCTTGAGTTTTCTTCATAGTAGTACATGGATGGATACCATTCATCACCACTGGAAAGTGTTATAGACTGGGTCACTCTTTGGGGTTAGTGGGGGAACCTCCTATTGTATACAAACTCTCTAGTCTAGCTTTCACTTGGGGCTTTGCTAGACCTACCGGGTGTTCTGTCGTTGAGGAGCGGTGAAAGCGGATTTTCCCATTCAGCCGTGATGCCTCATGATCCACACCTTCCTTCGATTTGTGGCGGAAGTTTGCGCCGGTTGTGCTGCTGCCAGCGCGAGCACGGTTGCGCAGCCACACTGGCCTGATTTCCGTGGCTTTTTTTTCGCTCGCCGCACGGTTTGCGCAAGTCCGAAAGACCGCAAACAGCGCAGATCGCTTGCGCAGCCATCAGTGATGCCGTCGCGGCACCGGCGGTGCCAGCGTCGGCACCGGCAGTGGCAGTGCCAGCTAAAGTGCTGCTGCTGCTGCTGCTGCTGCATACCACCCCCCTCAGGCTGGGCGGAGGGGAGCCAGTTGCCATTGGTGGATGGCTCACAGGGGGCGCGGCCAGCGAGTGCCAGTGCTGAGGGTCAACATTGATGCAGTCACTTCCTAATGGGGGTTGTGGCGGGTGTAATATGACCCGAGGTCTGTCGTCTGCATGGGCACTCTGTGCCTACATCTCCCATCATGCCTCTGAAGTGTCGGCGGCGATGACCGCCTCTGTGCCCTCTCCCCCATCCCACAGAGCCAACCCACATCTGGCCGTAGGCATGGCAGCAGCCCAGAAACAGCTGTGCCCTCTTCCAGCCGCATACCCACACCAAACAGGCACACAGCCCTTCATGCCTGCACATCCCCCTCAGTCCCCGCTAGCCTTTACATCTTCGGCGCAGCGTACAGCACCGCCATTATGCGGCCACTGTGGCTGCCCACCGCGAGGAGTCACCAACTTCCCATGACTGTGGGATGCCCGCCTTTCCGAAAAGTGACCCCCGCAGAGGTTGAAATAGAAAAAACAGGCGCACATCCCCCACCCATCCCCCACACACCCCCAGCAGCACACCAGCCACTTTTCCGGTCCTCCGTTCCTGCGCAAACTGCCACTGTGGGAATAAGAAAAAAAAGCCACTCAGCTCCGCTGCCCCAGCTGCAGACTGGGCGCAAATGGCGGAGGCGGCTTGACCGAAGCCGCTGGCCACTCCCCTTAGCACGCCTTTTCCTGCCCAGTGCGGACCGCAGTGACCTCACATCCTCCCACATGTACTCCGAATTAGCACGGGCCGGCAGGAAAAGGCGCACTAGAACTCACTTTTTTAAAGACGGGATAAAGAGGCTTCACTGCAGGATAACGACGGATCCTGGTGAACTTCATCTGGAAGCCTCAACACGACTGTGGAAGGTAACGCACGCTACAGCCTTGTCTAGTAACGCCCTTGGATGTGTACATAGATCTATTATGTATGTTCCTCAGATTCATAAGGTACGTTCCTTGAAACTCTTACCATTCTGGCTTGATATTTTCCCTTCTGGACACAGGAGGCAATCATAGCAGCAAATCTGCTTCCCTCCCTGCTTTTGCCTGAAATAACCAGGATGGCAGCTTTTAGTACATACAGAAAGGGGCAATGCCTAGTTCATAAACAGAAAAAAAGCAGAATATCACCACTGAGAACATGTGTATGGAAAATAGTACGAATAGTGGATCAGCAGTTAAGGAAATTCGCAGCTGGCTCTGTATAGGTTCTAAACAGTTGTGAAATCCAATGAAATGCCAGTGCTCTCCAGTAGTTTGACTGGCAGGGTTTTTGTTTTGTTTTGCTTTGTTTCTTTCTAAGTGATGAAAAGAGTGGGAGGAAAAAATGAAGCACAGTCACTTACACATTTTCTAGAGAGGGGTGAGTTGCTGAAGATACCATAATTGCCCTATGACAAGAGACTGAAAGAACTGGGCATGTTTAGCCTGGAGAAGAGAAGACTGAGGGGAGACAGCACTCTTCAAATACTTAAAGGGTTGTCACACAGAGGAGGGTCAGGATCTCTTCTCAATCATCCCAGAGGGCAGGACACGGAAGAATGGGCTCAAGTTCCAGGAAGCCAGATTCTGGCTGGACATTAGGAAAAACTTCCTGACTGTTAGAGTAGTACAACAATGGAAACAGTTACCTAGGGAGGTTGTGGTCTCTCCCACACTAAAGGCGTTCAAGCGGCAGCTGGACAACCATCTGTCAGGTATGTTTTAAGGTGGATTCCTGCATTGAGCAGGGGGTTGGACTTGATGGCCTTATACGCACCTTCCAACTCTACTATTCTATGATTCCATGCTCTCACTACACTCAAGTAACCTTGTTCTTGTGATATTTTAAACTGCTCTCTTGCTTTCCCAATTGTCTGACTAGTGTCAGCTAAAGTCTATGTGGTCATTTTCATAGCATGGCAGGGGAGAAGGAAATAGAAGTAAGGGCTTCTTAATTGTTTATATGTTTAGGTTATTTTGGGTGCTATCTACTGGCTTAATTTCGTTAGTGCAAATTATGTTGTGGTAGCAGAAACTAGGCTCTGAACTAGGCACAATCGAACAATCAACTAAAGTTATGTTTGCACCACTGCACTTGTGCAAGAGGTGTGCATTACACTTCTGCAACCTGTTGCACACCCTTTTGCAAACCCTCCTGCACCCTGTTGTGCAACCCCTTTCATCATTCTGCTTTTGCAACCAGTTGAGCAATTGGTTGTGCAGCTGCTTGCACAACCAATTGCTCAAGTGCAACAAGTCAACTACGTGTTCAACAGAATGATGTAGTGGATCTCCACTAGCACTATTAGATTTGGCAGAATGACACAATCAGAGACTGCCCACAGTCTGAGTGTTACTACTAACATCAGTTCATTGATCAATTCTTCACTAATTATTTACAAATTATTTGATAACCTTTCTCCCTCTCCTATGTCTCCCTTCCAATGTTAAATACCAGTATTCAATGGAAATTCACTTTGTACATCATACCAGAAGAAATACATCTAAAATTGGAATAATCCCCCAATTACCTGCAGTCAGGACCTACCTGGTTAAAGCCACTGTGCCATGTGATGGCATTATCATTAATGTTGAAAAACTTATCTCCAAGAACCCGTGGATCTAGCTTCCCAACTTTCACTCGAAGAAATGATTGGTTTGGGAATGTGACCCAGTTGATAATATCAAATGCAGTTACCAATTTTCCATTCTGGTCAAAAGAAACCTCATCCCCAGAACTGTTGTTAAATAAGGCTCTTTTCACAAAGTGGTGGAGCTGAATATCAAAGGAATGTGAAAAAGTTTGCAAGAAGGTACCACAGAGAATTTGAGAAACTACCTTACACTGGGTGAGTGTATTGAGCACAGTACTTCCCTAAGATGTTTTGTGGTAGTTTTTTTTCCAGATCTGCTAACATTTAATTTCTTTTAATGTAACTTGTTTAGGATGCAGGAGGGGAGTCCTACAACTCCCAACATTCCTCAGTCAACATGGACTTCTTTCTGTCTAAACATGCATAGGATTGTGCCTTTAGAGAGAAACCTTAGGCCCCTTAGACCTTATTATTATTATTATTATTATTATTATTATTATTATTATTATTATTATTATTTATATAGCACCATCAATGTACATGGTGCTGTACAGAGTAAAACAGTAAATAGCAAGGCCCTGCCGCATAGGCTTACAATCTAATAAAATCATAGTAAAACAATCGGAGGGGAAGAGAATGCCAACAGGCACAGGGTAGGGTAAGCAGGCACAGGGTAGGGCCTTGCTAGACCTACCTTTTAATCTGGTGGGGAGTAGGGGTGAGCTCGCGCTGCAGCTAGTGCGAGCCATCGCCCCAGTCTACACATGACATGCGACGGGGTAAGGGAAAGCCCCATCGCGTCAGCCATTTTAAAAAAAACTTAAAGGGGCCATGTGCACAGGAGAGCAGCAATGATAAGGTAGGCCTTTTTTTTAAAAAAAAAAAAGGGGGGTTACCTGCTCCCCCTGCCCCCGATTCCCCCCAATGTCTGATGCCCCCCACTCGCCCATCTGCCCCCTGTTTACCCTTCTGCCCCCCTGCTCACTCGCCAACCCCCATGCTTGCTTGCTCACCCACCTGCTTACCTGTCCACCTGCCCTCCACCCTTTTGCTTGCTTGCCCACCTGCCCCCCCACTCACTTGCCCATCCAACCCCCTGCTCTACCGACTCCTGCCGCCCGCTCACTCAACTGCTTGCCCCCCGCTCACCATATCCAATGCCCCCTCCACCGCCCCCCCAGCCACGATCACCCCACCCTGGCTCCACTCCCCCCATCTCTCCTGCCGGGTCCGCTCTTCCCACCCTGGCCCCCATCTCTCCCCCCCCTGTGATTCTCCCCCGGCCTGATGGGCACAACGCTCCTATGGAGCACTATGCCCAGTGCACAGCTTCTCCCAGCTACTCACGAGTAAGCCGCGTTGCCGGGGAAAGCCGCAGAACTAGCTAGACCTTCCCGGGGCTGCGGAAATACCAAGCCACAAGCAGATCCGGTTATCCTGGGTCAAGGGAGGGTTTAGCCCGGGCTGACCCCGGGATCCCCTGTGCATCATCTGGACACACAGGGGTGAGCCTGAGTATCAACCCCGGCTAAACCCTCATCTAGCAACAGTGAAAGTCTTGGGCACTATACAATGTTATAGATGTCCTCCTCTGAAGTGGTGGACAGAGCTATGAGAGTGGAAGATCTAATCACCTTTAACAGCTGTAACTTTTGAGCATTTTGAAGCTTGAGTAATATGGAAATGATTATTTGGGATTGTTTATGTATACCCGTAAAACAAACCCTTTATTAAAATGTAAACAAATAAATTAAAAACAGCAGTAAAACAAATCAACATAAAGAAATAGAAACACCATTTAAAAGAAAGTCACCAAAGCAGAAGTTTAAATGCCAATCACCTGCCTGATAAAAATAAATTTGCCTGCCAGTGGAATGACAACAAAGATTGAGAAAATCTAGCCATTTTTTTGCTTTGCAGGTAGTCTCAGACCATGGGAATGACCACTGAAAAGATTTTGGGCATGTCTACACCAGCCCTATGGCCCGGAGTCATCCCGAGATCGTTCCTGTGCATCCAAATGCTGCACAGGGGATCCTGGGAACAGGCAGGGACGATCCCTCCATTATCCTGGGATAACCCGTAGTTGTAGGAAGGGCCCCTGTCCCTTCCAAATTTGCCTCTCATCGTGGTGAGATCAAGAGAAGGGCTTAACACCTGTCATTCTTTGAAGATCTCAAAACCTGGAAAATGCAGCCATTCAAATAGCCTGGTCCCAGGGCATACGGACCATTAAGCAGTGACAACCAAGATTCATATCAGACTTTATAGGTAATAACCAAGTGTACCTTGAAACAGACTAGTCACAAATGAATCCATTGTAACAAGAGAATATTAAGCTTTTTCACAAACCCTAAAAGAATATTCAACCATCTCCAAGAAGCGAATAGGTCCTTGCAGAAATAGCATTAAGGGAATTCTAAAGATGGGCAAAACACAGAAGCCTGATCCCCACCCAGCCAGGACAGCTTGGGAGGGGGGCGGCTTTTGCAAGAGGAAAAGAGCCAGAAGAGAGACTTGTACATGTGCATGGCACACATACTGCCTTGTGCAGAGGTCAGAGCCAAGGGTATAAAAGGCTCACCCCATGTGGCTCTTGGCCTCTTCATTTCTGGCCCCACCCTCCCTCCCTCCCTATCAACCAGTATCAGAATAGCCCATCACCCTCTTTTTTAAGGGGGGCAGTGAGTAGGAATTTTCCCTACCATTTAGTAATGCACAGGTTTTCGCCTACTCCATGCTGGATTTAATCTTTAGAAGTGCAGGATAAATAAGTCAATCGGTGAGACAGGGTTGTGTGGGGATTTTGGGAAGTCAGAGTAGAGACGGTGAGCACTCTTGACACCTTTATGGTGATTCGCAATCCAGAGGTCCTGAATTGCAATTCAGGCAAAGACTGAATTGCTAGTTTTTCCTCCTAAACCTTCTCCTCATCTCTCATTCTCTCTTACTGTCAATGATGTTACGCTTACTCCGGTCAAGGAAGCTCGTAGCCTTGGCTTTATATTTGACTCCTCACTCTCCTTTATTCCTCATATTGAGGCAGTAGCTAAATCTTGTCGATTTTTCCTGTATAATATTGCCAGGATTCGATCATTTTTGTCTGTCTCTTCCGCCAAGACGCTTGTTCATGCACTGGTTATTTCACGGTTGGACTACTGCAACCTTCTTCTCTCTGGCCTTCCTTCTTCTCACATCAGTCCGTTGGTTTCTGTTCACCACTCTGCCGCAAAGATCATCTTCTTGGCTCGCCGCTCTGACCATGTTACTCCGCTTCTGAAATCTCTTCATTGGCTTCCAATTCACTTCAGAATCCAATATAAACTTCTCCTGTTAACCTTCAAAGCTTTTCACGGTCTAGCTCCTTCCTATCTCTCCTCTCTCATCTCACACTATTGCCCCGCTCGTGCTCTTCGCTCCTCTGATGCCATGTTTCTCGCCTGCCCAAGGGCCTCTACTTCCCTTGCTCGGCTCCGTCCATTTTCTTCTGCTGCCCCTTACGCCTGGAACGCTCTTCCAGAACATTTGAGAACTACAACTTCAATCGCAGCTTTTAAAGCTCAACTAAAAACTTTTCTTTTTCCTAAAGCTTTTAAAACTTGATGTTGTGCAGACTTTATACTGTTAGTTTTACCCTACCCTGTGCCTGCTTACCCTACCCTGTGCCTGTTTGCATTCTCTTCCCCTCCTTATTGTTTTACTATGATTTTATTAGATTGTAAGCCTATGCGGCAGAGTCTTGCTATTTACTGTTTTACTCTGTACAGCACCATGTACATTGATGGTGCTATATAAATAAATAATAATAATAATTGGGGACTGTGCAGCTTTTGTGTCAGGATATGGTTTCTCTTTGGGGACCTTCTTGTCTCATCTACTCAGAGCTGTGCAGCCCTGTGCAGGTCAGTCTCACCAAACACTCAAGTGTAGATGGAAAAGGGGGCCAGGTCATCCGACCCCTGTGTTCAACTGAGTGGCTTGCCCTGATTGGCAGGCAAGTTGTCTGAAGACAAATGAGCTAGATTCCCACATGTTCACACACAAATCCATGGAGGGGAGATCAATCAATCAATCAATCTATTACGGTCCGAGACCAGCACAACATTAATTCAGCAACAGCAACCCTACAAAGTAGTACAGATCCTTAGTTCCCATCTTCCAGAGATTTAACAGTCCTCTGAGGTTAATAGGTTATGACGTGTCCTCATAGCCAAGTGGCAGAATTTAGCAACCTTATAGGTAACTGAGGGGTTTCTATCGGCAAGGAGGAACTTGGGATAAAATTCATCGGTGTTACCTGGGAAGTCCTGTAGTAGAGGATGGATTAAGCCTGACCAGGCCTCTGAGTAGAACAAGCAGTGTAAAAGCACATGAGAGGATGTCTCTATCTCACCTAAATCACATGGGCATAACCTTTGGGAGACTGGAATTCCTTGATATCTGCCTTCTGTGAACCTGGAAGGGAGAACATTATAGCGAGCCCTAGTAAATGCCCACCTGTATTTATAATATGTAAGGGAGTACAGATAGGCCGCAGGGCCACCGCCTTGTATATCTTGAGGAGAACGGTAAATATATAGGATTTGGCTTAGATCGTTCTGCAGTTCAATATCCCAAATACGCTGCTTAACAAGGTCTTTGGCTTTTTCTAAGCCTATGGCTAGTAGATGTTCTGTAGAGAGCCCATATGTGCATAATTTCTCTGTTTAAATAAAGAAGCCCTCTTTTATCCCAAGCTCTGGTGTCCATGTTTTATTTCTAAGGCTTCCTTCTCCACTCACAAATGAGGTACTTTCAGTAATCTTTTCATCTCTCAGAAGTTGTAACTGTAAAATCCCCCCTGCTCTGAAATTGCTTTGAATTGTGTAAGAAAACTTTGAAAGAACCTCTAATTCAAAAGAAAGCAGGTAAACATGAAGAAAGGCTTACTTGTGATGGAAAATGCACACCATCAAGAGCAAAGACAGAAATGCTGCCTTATCCTTCTATCATCTGGTGATTGCATGTGCTTTGTTATCCCTAAGCCAGAGGAAATGATAAAGAAATAATGAGGGAATGGTTGAACATACCATTTTTTTTGGGGGGGGGAACCCACTAACGTGTGATTCTTTTAGTTTGGGGTGAAAGGGGAAATGATGAAAATGTGAGTTCGTTAAATATTTGTTAGGAAAGAAAAATACACACATTGGGACTATATTTGAACTGAAGAATGTGGTGCTGTCCCAAATTTGCTGGCTTGGGACATTACCTGCCATGGCTGTTGATCCTGAAGATTCAGTCTACCACCATTCACCATTGCTCTGTGTTTGGGTTGGCCTAACTGAATGGCATGTAAAGCATGTGCTACTACATAGACTGCATTGTATATATTGTAGCTGTGGCCAGTCATGCTCATTTCAAAAAAAGCCCCAGGAAGACTCTCCAGTTTCTCCTCCCCAGTGCAGGTACCATCTGCTTTCTCACCAACAAATGGATTTGCATATACACAGTCAAATGCCTGCTCCCAGAAGTCCTTGATAAAACCATCTTCTTTTGTTAAGAAATGTTTTCTGGTTTGAAGAAAAGTTTTGAATCCCGGTACTTTATTTGTGTGAACTGCAAAGGACAGAGCACCATGGATGACTTGTATATCCCAACTTCTTTGATAAGTGAATGATACAGGTTCCATCTGAGCTGTCATGATCCACACTTTACCTTTAGGCTGCATAGACACCATTTCCATTTTGGGCAGATACAGCAACCAACGCAAATGCAAAATACTGTTTTCATATACTATCACTGCATTGGCATTGCTCTGCATAGAAACATGATATGTTCCTATCAGCCAATTCAGGTCATCAAAAAGGCTACTGAGATAAAATGTCTTGATTCTTTCTAAGAATGCAACACAGATGCCATGGAGTGGAAATGTTGAAATCATAATCCGCACAAATCTTTCTCCAATGTATTCTTTAACAAGGATACCAACCCACGTCCACCTGAAGTGCAAAAGTAGCTGAATAATCCCTCTGTATTGGTAGATTTCGTTTGGAACCATCTGGTAGAAGGGAAGGTTTTCACTTTGATCACTCATCTCTGGAGGAGAGCCATATGTTAACTGTAGAAATGGCAATGGCACAGGAGGTTAGGGAAGAGAAAGAAAGAAACATTTGCTAAATGAAATGCATTTGTACTGATACACTATGAATTGAAATGGTGTTCTCAAATACAGGTGCACAATGATGAGCTCCCTATAGAGGTTCGCCTGGCACCTACAGTGTACTGTTTTAGATGCCAGGTGAATACCTTTTTGTTTTCTCATGTGTGGAAAAGAGGGGGGAAAGCACCACGAATACACTGCAAAAATAGAGGCCTTAGCTAGACCTAAGGTTTATCCCGGGATCGTCCCAGGGTCATCTCTGCCTGCTCCCGGGATATCCTGTGTGTCATTTACATGAACAGGGATGACTTCGGGATGATCCTGGTATAAACTTTAGGTCTAACTAAGGCCAGAGACAAGCTCTGGTGCTGGTGAAAATTCTTATCTTTAATAATTTCTTCAATAATTTCTTCAACTTTGGAGGGCACCAGGTTGGGGAAGGTCTGCTCTAAACAAAAAACGAGAAGTAGGTGGCCCTAAGTTGTTCATCATCAGTTTTCCACAACCCCACAGTCACCTCTGCATATCCTATTCTCCATCCTGTCCTCATAGTTTATCTGCTTTGGGAGAATGAGAATTTCACTTGTACTTTCTGCCTCCTTAGGGAGGATGTGGCATCAAGGCTTGTGAGCCTTAACTCCCAATTTCCCTGCTTTTTGGTGCATGGTTGAAAACTGTAGAGTCTTAACATTGTTTTGTAAACTGTAGGTTTTTTGTTTAATTTTATATATATATATATATGAATACACTGAAGAGTTCAGCATTAAAGGATACATTAAATTCAATTCATTGTAACATTGTTTTTGTACATTTAATCATGTTGCATTAATAGTGATGCATTTGCAAATTGAGGACTTTTAATTGGTTTAATTTGTTTTTAGCTGTGTATATTTATTGTTTTATATTGTATAATTTTATCTGTACATTGCCTTTAGATCCTAGTGATATAAGGCATGATACATTTTTAAAAAATAAATAAATGAGGACATTCTCCCAGTTTAGAAGTCTTGCCCTATTTCAAATTTGGTGCATACCTCTCTGAATCTGAGGCCATTCCAAAATAATTTCTTCCAACCCACACCTTTCTGTTCTCCTTTGCTTAACTTTGAGAGAGAAACAGCCTCATCGAGGGCTGGCTAGAAATACAATGAGCCTTTCCATTTTCTCCTTAATGGGAAATAAGATTCCTGTACATCACATTCTCTTTTTTGGTTGGGGGTAGTGTGGGATTTGTAATTTTTTTAAAAAAAAATAGATACAATATAATTTTAACGTCCTAGGATAAATTTAAAATACATATTTTCAATTCACTGTAGAAGTTAGCCTTACACCATTTATATTTATATAAAAAAAACCTCTGCTGAGACTTTAACAAACAGAGTTGGTGTAATGTACTTCATGGACAAATATAACTTGAATAAATACATATTAAAAACATACTTCTACATCTTCTTATCAAAAATATCTGAGAAGTCAAAGGAAGTGTTAACATTTTAATTTTTTTAAAAAAAAACAAGTCATAACCACACATCCTACTTGTGGAACTTTGTACAGGCCCAAGATATCTGCCATGTCAAGAGAGGTTTCAGAGTAAAGTGCCCCAATGGCTGAGATTAGCTTGTGCTGAACGCCACATTTGTAGTTGGGGACAAATATCTTCAGAGGTGTGAAAAGTTCCATTGTGGCATGATGGTCCCATCGTCCGCCATAACTGTCATAGATGATGGCTCCCAAGGTGACATTTGGTAATATCTGGTTGCTTTCATTGATCTCCTTCACAGCAAACATCAAAGCCAAGATATGTTCATAGTTCTTCATCAGGACACTGCAATAAAAATTATATGCTGTATCCTATATCACTCTGCATCTGGCAAAGTCATTGCAATTAAGTTGGGCTTCATCAAATGCACCTGGATTATAACATAACTACTACATCATGCTATTTAAATACATATTAGGATTGTTACTTGCGTCAATATATTGACTAAGTTTTTTTTTTTTAATCTTTTGGTTAATTGATTTATCTTGCATTTAAATATTGTGGACAAAGCCAAGAGTCATTTTCAGGGAAATTTAATTATTGCTTTTCTCAGGTGTTTTTATCTTTGGTTACACATACACAAACACACACAGGAGGCCTTTGGGTTCTAGTATTATGGGAGAGAGGGAGAAAAATGTCTCCCGATCCATATTCTCCACACCGTGCACAATTTTGTACAACTCTATCATGTCTCCCTTTAGCCTCCTATTTTCTAAACTAAACAATCCCAGTTGTTGTAACCTTCCCTCATAGGGGAGGTGCTCCAGTCCCTTGATTGTTTTAGTTGCCCTTTTCTGCACTTTTTCCAGCTTTACAATATCTTTTTTTAGATGTAGTGACCTAAACTGTACACAGTATTCTTTGTGTGGTTGCACCATAGTTTTGTATAAAGGCAGTATGAGAATTCCTTTTTTCTAATAATGCCTAATGTGCAGGGCCAATACCAGACTATTTTGCACCCTAGGCAAGGTGAGCTACTTTCACACACACACCCCAAAAATATGCCAACTTTGATTTTTAAGAACATATGTTTCCTGGAAAAAATAAGAAGCACAAAACTTGAAACTGCTAAATTTATTTTAAAGTGCAAGAAATACATCATGCCAATTATAGCAAACAAATTGGAAAGGAATGACTATGGGTCTAAAATGCATTCACTCAAAGACCCCATTCACCCATACATTCTCTCTCTCTCTCTCTCTCTCTCTCTCTCTCACACACACACACACACACACACACACACACACATACACCTCAGTCTTACCTTACTTGCTTCTTCTCTTTCTTCTTCTCCACCTCCTAGTGCTTGCTGTTTGCTTCTTCTTGCTTCTTCTTCCCTCTCTTCTTCAGTGCTGAGGGGGGTGCTGGAGGCCCAGCTGCATGTGACAGCGAGACAACTGAGTCCTGCCCCCTGCCTTGCGTCACCCTCATGCTGACGAGATGGCGCCCCGTGCCTGCCCAGCTGAAGCAAAGCCAGGGACGGTGCGGTGGGGTGAGAGGCTCCACGTTCGGGCTTCTGGGCACGTTCTGGAAGTCCAAATGTGGAGCTGCCACACCCCACCCCAGCATCGCTAGCTTCGCTTCAGCTGGGCTGGCACAGGGTGCCATCTCACCCTCCCAGGCCCAGCTGAATCCTTGGGCCGGGCCGGCTCACAGCCAATGCGAGTGAGTGCTGCACTGCGCCCAGCGCTCCTCTTAGCTTGGCACTCTAGGCGGCCACCTGAGTGGCCTCTATGGTAGCACTGGCCCTGCTAATGTGGAGTTTGCCTTCTTTACAGCAGCTGCACACTGGGTTGACATTTTCATTGAGCTGTCCACTACAACCCCAAGATCTTATTCTTGGTCAATAACTGCCAGCTCAGATCCCATCAGGTTACCTTGAAGTCAGGATTTTTTGTCCCAATGTACATCACTTTATACTTGCTTATATTGAACCACATCTGCCATTTGGGTGCCCACTCTCCCAGCTTGGAGAGATCCCTTTGAAGCTTTTCTTAATACCTTTCTGTTTTAACCACCTTAAATAATTTGGTGTTATCAGCAAACTTGGCAACTTCACTGCCCAGTCCTAATTCCATTCTGGGTTTTAGTTACAACCAGCCAGAAGTCAAAAGGAGTTACTCAAAGTGCTGAACCATAACCTCAAAATATAAGAGCTGTCCAAGGAATGATTCCTTCAATAGCTCCTATATAGCTATCAATATATAGCTATCCTTCAATAGCTCCTATATAGCTATCAAGATACAGGATGAAATTTAGGGCACAATCCTATGCTTGGCTGACTGTGGAATGCTTGGAGTTGTAGGACTTTTTTTCTTTTTAAAGAAGCATAGGATTGTAACAGCTAATTTATTTGGCAAATGTTTGGAATTTAGTAAGAGGTTAATTCAGTCTTCATTAATGGGTATATATCTTTTCTTTTCTTTTTTTAGTTAGTTCGGTTTGTTATTTTAGTTTAACTCTTCCCAGAGCAGAAGCCATATTCATCTGTTGCAGCAAAAACTACTAAAACTAATTTTAGTAGTTTGACACATGCAACATAGCAAATGTGTTTATCAATTCTATAGTGTTTAGCTATATTATTCTTACAAGGGATGGAAACAAAACAAAACAACCAATGTATTGAAGATGTAATTTCCTTTAAACAATCATTCAAAGCTTCTTTTGAATAAATTGTAAGTCACCCATATTTCCTTCTTCTTTTAAAATAGCAGCTGTGATGCAGTTTATGCTGTTTAATTAGTCAGCAGTCCTAGTAGTAACATAATATGTTAGGGAAATTGTTTGAAATCAACACTGAACAGGTTATGACAACAGTAACTTTAAGGTTTTAATAAAATATCATACTGACTAGCATGCAAATATGTTTAAATATTCCAGCAAGAAAACAAAATGCCTAGAATTCCCATTCTATTTCAGAAAAATAATGAACGCTATCAATTCTATCACATGCCTATATTCAGTCAGTCCATTTCTGGAGATAGCACTGATGCCAAGACAAGGGTAGGACCTCTTTGCTGGCAGAACCCCCCTAACTTTACACTAATGAATGGGCATTTTAATTCGTTCTTCAGTATGAGGGACTGCATAGACCAATGGTCCATGTAGTTCCCTTTAGAAGAACAAGGACATGTAATGGGATTAGATAAGCGTGACCTTATTTACACTGAAGCTGGAAATAACAGCAGCTGATTTTGATGCATAGATCTGGCCTACTTAAGGATATGTTCTGGATCAACATACATTATGGAAAGAGGGAAGAAAAAAGAAAGAAATACTTACAGCGGTTCACCAAGCAGTGAATGATGTGGGGTTTCATGGAACCTATCTGGGTCTCTAGGCATGAAGATAAGAGAAGTGATGCCCCCAATAATGAGGTCACCTGGTTGAAAGTATCTGTGAAGAATAGGGAGAGGATCACTGACAATACATTTTTTAATTTGAGTACTGCATGCTGAGCAGGGCAGCATCAGCAGAACAAGCACTAACATCATCATTATTGACCTAAATTCTTTGTTGACACCCTTTGCTTAGTTTCTGTATTAAGAGGCTTTGGGGATATGCTAGCCTGATTAGAATGGCCTTTCACACCTCACTCAACTCCCATTCTATTCTGAAACCTGGAATAAAACCCTAAAAAATCAGAGTTCATTTTGACAGAGCCTTCCCCTTTTCAAATATCAGCCTCTGGATTTGAGAACTGTAAGGTATATTTGTACTATCCATCATCTATCACCCCTGACCCTAGTGGGAACTGCCTCACCAGATGAACATTAACAAGTAGCAGAATTAATGACAATCATTTTGATAATTTTAGAGGGAGAGGTAATCTCAATGTTCAATTTTTGATTTCTCTGAGGCATAGTGAAAAGTGAAGAAAAAAACACATTTTTTTTCCACTGAGGATAGTGTTTTCTAATGCATTCATGGAATAGGAAGACACATGCCAATTTGGATTAAGGGAAAGTGAGAGAATTGCACTGATTGATGAGAAGGGGGGACATTTAGGAGATGAATTCAAAGAAAAACAGGGAAATGCTGCTATATATGCAAATATTATTGGCATACATAGATATATACAGATAAATATATACACAAATGCTGAGCTACAATTTTCAACTCTACACAGGACTGGGTTCTGTTCAGCCAGGGAGATTCATGTGGGTGGAGGCCCATCTATTTGCATCTGTTTCTCATGTGTGAGTTTTAAAGCAAAATAGAAAGAAATTGTTTGTTTGTTTTTAAGTTCCAAGCATGAGTCAATAGCGTGCTCCTTCCAATTTCTCCTCCCAGAAGGCCATAGCTAGACCTAAGGTTTATCCCTGGATCGTCCAGGGGTCAAACCTGTTCATCTAGGTGACACACAGGGGATCCAGTGCTCAGGCAGGGACGAACCCTGGATGATCCCAGGATAAACCTTAGGTCTAGCTGTGGCCTTAGTTCACATGTAGTGCATACTAACTCCTTACCCCTTGCCAGCACCTGTTGCCTGAAGCAGTGGTCTCATTCTACCTAATGGTAGGGATGACCTTAAATCTGATATTGCCACCTTGTCCCGCCACATACCATACACTTGGCATACCTAATGTGACTAGCCTAATCTGTTAACTACAGGTCTGTGATCTAATCTGTCAGATACAGACCTTTTGCATTTCAATAGTTGAACTCTGTTGCTCATTCAGGGACGAAAGAAATATGCAAGTATCTAACAAACTCATCAGCAGCAAGAAGAAAAAGAAAGGGAGGTCCTTCTCTTTCTCTGTCCTCCCTTCTTCTTTCCTCTGCTCTGCCATGGTCTCTTGTCCTCTTCTTTCTTCTATGGTAAATGTTCCTTGTATTGAACTCAATAAAACTGTATTTAGAAAAATAAGTAAGCAAATCTTCAACACATGCGACCACACTTTAAAAAGGATGTTATAGAGCTGGGAAAAGTGCAGAAAAGAGAAACTAAAATGATCAAGGGGCTGGAGCATCTCCCCTATGAGGGAAGGTTACATCAACTGGGATTGTGTAACTTGGAAAGGAGACTAAGGGGAGACATGACAGAGGTGTACAAAATTATGCATAGTATGGAGACTGTGAACAGGGAGACATTTTTCTCCCTCTCTCAAAATACTACAACACGGGGCCATCCTATGCAGCTGATTGGTGGGACAAATAAAAGAAAGTACTTCTTCACACAGCGCATAATTAAATTATGGAACTCACTACCACAAGATGTAGTGATGGCAACCAATCTGGATGTCTTCAAAAGGGGGTTGGATAAATTCCTGGAGGCAAAGATTATCAATGGTTGTGTGCTATCTCCAGTATTTGAGGCAACAATAATAATAATAATAATAATAATAATAATAATAATAATAATAATAATACACTTTTCTCCCTCGGTGTGTTTGTATTTGCGTTTGCGTGCGTGCGGCGGACGAGTTCAGCTCCTGCCTCTCGCTCTCCCCCTCGGTGTCTTCTCCCCGGGACTCTCTTCGGTGTGTGCTCCAAAAAGAGAAAAGTGTTTTGCAGGAGGAGCCGCCGCCGCCGGGATGCGCCAGAAGTGCCACCGGGTGGGAGGGGGGATTATTCGAATGGAAGAACACACAGGGTGGGAGGGGGAAGCGGCCAGAGCAGCGTCTTTGAATGGGGTAGAGATTCTTCCGCAGGCGGCGCTGCCTAGCTCACAGTACACACAGTAAAGAAAGAGGCGCTTCTTTTAGGTATGTCTTTTAAAAAGGCGCACGGAAGTGCCTTCACAATGATGTGTAGATCTGGCCCAGGATACAGTGGTATGAAAGCAGTATATGTCAGTGGTATGAAAGCAGTGGTATGAAAGTAGTATATGTCAATGGGCCCCAACAGTTGTCAGTGCACTTCAGTACCACTATAAAGCAGTAGTGTGGCTCCTGCTTTTTATATACTATACCACTTTCATAGTGCAAATATCCTGCTTGGTGTAGATGAGGCCATGGTCTAGTTAACCATCAAGATTAAATAGTGCATAGTGAGGGGTCAAGAACCTTGTGTGTTGTTGCTATGCTTTATTGATACACACATGTTTGAATACATGTGTAATAACCAACAGGTTCTAAGGTGGGGCTTTATACAAAGGTTCATTCTTCTACCACATTAATGCACTGTGATTTTGCAAATGGGAATAGCTACTTCTAAAACATGAAATTAACTTGAAGTCCTTACACAACATGCTACACCAAGTGGTATTTTGTTATTGGAATCCATGAACTGCGTAGCTCTTGCTCACATTTCTCTGGTTATCGTACTGAGATAAGAAAGCAAAAAAGATAGGACCTTCTCAGTTGGGTCCTTCTAGTTATGAAAGTACTTTCTGGCTGAGATTTGCTTGAACCCTTCAGTATGCATGGATGTAGGTAGGTATGCATTTCCATAGGTTTAAATAAAGCTTTCCAGCAAATGTTTTTATTGCTTTATTTCTTTGAGAGAAATAAAGATCTCCCTCTCCTCCCCTCTGTTTTCTCTTCTTGTTTCCTGTCATATCATCTCTTTTGTGGCCTCTTTCCTTCCCTTCCTATAACTACTTTTCTCTTTTTTTAGGCAAAATATATAGGTAATCAATAAACAACCGAACAAAAAGTATTTGACGTAACATAATGTGTTATTAAGAGCTTTCTACATTAACTAAATCTCAGAAATGTTGAGAAATAGTTGGAGACAAAGTAGTGCACTTTATCCTCCCAATCTGGATTTGGGACTGAAATCCCCAGGAAAAGTGTGGGTGCATGTGTTAGATCAATGTTCTTTTCACGCAAGGACGAAATCCAAACAGCCCTTAAGCACGACTCCACCATTCCAGCAACAGAGGGTTCAAAAGCGCTTTATTGATTAGTAATCAAGGCCTGGTCTCTTCAAAGGGAGCAATCAGACAAAAGACATAGGGAATACAGTACAGTATTTGAGCTTTCAAGGGGCAGGGCCCAGTAGCAGCATTAACCAATCAGAACATAACACTGGGGCATAGCTAATTATGCTAAACAGTTCTGTAAACAATACCTTTGGCCTGACAGTGAGTTACAGAGAGTTAACTTTGACACAGCAGCACTTGGAATAAAACTGGAGCCAGGGTTCTTGTTTATATTAGATAAGACAAATGCAAGGATGCACACAAGGAGACATTCTCATACAGGGCATCATGACATTTTGCTTGGTGTGCAATGGAGACTTTACAGTTTCCTGTTAAAAATGGAGGTGGTTATGCTAACATTAGACAATTATGCTAACACATGGAGGGTAAGTTGTAAGCAAGAACATTTTGTGACATTGTACAACATCATGACTGACCATGGGACACATAAGATAAGGCATCAGTCTTAGCTTCCAATTTCCTGGGTTTGTGGAATTTGGGCCAAGATAAGAAAGTGTTATCTTCTGCTCTTTTAAACCAGCAGGTTTATAATGATTGAACTTCCTTGTTTTTAAAAAAAGCAATGTACATTCTTTTAAATTTGCCACTCTCAGCATTCTATGCATGTTGTGTATGCCTGCTCCAACTATCCCTATACCTCCCCAAAAGGCCTGGCCAGGGGAGGTCAGTAAATTGGAGGGTGGGAGTCCATCAAGTTCAGCTGAGAGAAGTTGCTGCAGAATGTAGTAGACCTTCAAGGAGTGGTGAGGCTGGTTTTCTGGCAGACCCAGCCAGGCAACTGTATGGCCTATTAGGGTCTCTATTTGGTAGCCTGTAGGATCATGTGCCTCATTAAACAAATAAGTACATGAAAATTGTTACTATGCTCTGCCAGTTTGTTTGGCTTTAGTAGTCTGAGGTTCAGACCTCTTCAGAAGGGGAAATAGCATTACATCGTTGGGGGGGGGGGGGTCTGTCTAAATTATTTCCAGAGGTTCCTTTTTTTTTTTTTTTGAATATTTTTATTATTAAAACAACAAACACAAATCAAAATCACTTAATACAAGATATTATCATACCTTACTATCATATATTCAATATTAACCTATTAAACATAATATAATAAACATAACAGTGCTCCCCCCACCTCGGGATCTCATTCTTGTTTCCAAAAACTCATAGTTTCATCTGTTGGTGGAACCCCCCTTCCTTTAGAAAATACAAACTCCAGGAACTTTTTCCATATACTCTCAAAATCATTCGTTTTTACTATGCCTCTTTGCATTTTTATATTACATGTCAATTTATCGTTTATAGCAATGTCCCACACTTCTTTATACCATTCTTCAATACAATAATCTCCTGTAATTTTCCAATTCCTAGTTACTATCAACCTCGCAGCTGTCAGTAGGTTCGTTATCAATTCTTTCATTTCTTTATTACATTTAGGATCATCATGCAGTGAGAGTAATGCAATCCTTGGTGTAACTTCTACTTTAAATCCCACAATCTGTTCAATCTCATAAAACACCATCTTCCATAACTTTTGCACATGTATACAATCCCACCACATATGTAAATATGTTCCCTTTTCTCCACAACCCCTCCAACAATCTGCTGAAAGCTGTTTATTAATCTTATTTAATCTAACCGGAGTTAAGTACCACCTCCATACAAGTTTATAATAATTCTCCTTTATTCTTACTGACATATTTCTCAACACTCTCTGTCTCCATAGTCCATCCCACCTCTGTTGTCCTATTTGTATCTTCAGATCAGTCTCCCAAACCATTTTCCCAGCACTATCCAGCCCTCCTTTCTCAACTAATATATTATATATTTGACTCACTAACCCCTTTATCCCTATGTTTTGTCCCTTATCTATTCCTTTTTGTTCAATTAATTCCTCAAATTTCGTCCTCTCTTTACATTCTCCATTTTCTCTTATCCAATTTTTAGTCCATTGTTCTAATTGAAAATAATTTAACCACGTTAATTCCAAATCTCTCAAAACTTCTTCCAACCTCTCTCTTGTATTCATCCCCCTTAACCACTCTCCTAATTTCATTTTATTTCTTTCTTTTAAAACTTTGCTTAACCTCATCTTTAAATTTTCAGGAAATTTCTTTAACATTATCACCGGTGTTAAGGGGGAATTACTTGAAAACAATTCCTTTTTATAATTATCCCAAAGTTCCCAATGGAACTTCAGAAATTGGTTATCTAAATCATTAAGCCATTTACCCTTCCCTTTTTGCTTAAAAAACACATTTTGCAATTTCAACTCAATATTCCCTAGCGTATTTTCCTCCATCCATTTCAAATCCCCTACCCCTATAATTGCTTCAACAACATGTCTTAACCTATTAGCTAGATAGTAGTACTCAAGGTTTGGGAGACCCAGTCCGCCTCTCTTTTGGCTTAAATACCATTTACTTTTATTAATCCTTGATCTCTTCCCTTCATTGCAGTAATTATTTATAAGATTCTGCCATCTTTTTAATTCTATCACTGAAATTCTTATCGGTAACATTCTAAAGAAAAAATTAATCTTAGGTAAAATTTTCATCTTTATTAAAGCTATTCTTCCAAACCAGGAAAGATTCAGTTTCTTATACCTCTTTAACTCTTCCTCCAATTCTTTTTTCAATCCATTTAAATTCTCACTTCCCAAATCTTCTAAATTTTTTGTAATCTTAACACCCAAATATTTAATTTTCTCTTTGCTTTTCAAAACTGAAGCCTTCCCTTCCCACTCCCTTTCTTCCTTTTTAGTATAGTTGAATAACATCAAATCCGATTTTGCCCAGTTTATCCTTAACCCCGTAACTTCCTCAAAATCATTCAACTGCTGTTTAATTCTTTCCATTTTACCTAAAGGATCTCTGATAGTCATCAATGTATCATCTGCAAACATGTTCAGTTTAATTTTATTACTATTACCTATCCCCTCTATCTCTTCATCCTCTCTTATTGCATTTGCCAACAATTCCATCACCAATACAAACAGGACTGGCGAGAGTGGGCATCCTTGTCTTGTCCCTCTAGCTAGTCGTATCTTGTCCGTTATTCCATCATTTACTACCACTACAGCTGTGCTTTTAGAGTATAACTGTTCTATTATTGTTCTAAATTTAGTACCAAATCCCATTTTATTTATAACCAACTTTAAAGTTTGCCAGCTCACACAATCAAAAGCCTTAAATATATCTAACGCTAAAATACCCGCCTTAATCCTTGATTTTTTTATCCCCTGTATTACACTCAAAACTCTACCTATTAATGTGTGCATCTGTCTACCTGCTATAAAACCACATTGATCTTCCCCTACATATTTAGCTATACATTTATTTAACCTTTTAGCCAAAATGCCTGAAAAAATTTTTGCATCTTGGTTTATTAGTGAAATTGGTCTATATGAATCGGGGAGAGTTAGATCCTTATCTGGTTTCGGAATTAAAATTATTATAGAATGCTCCCATGACTCTGGGATCCTCTCCCCCTCCATTATTGCATTATATAATTTCAGCAACTTTGGCACTATTAAGGTTTTAAATTTTTTGTAAAACTCTGGTCCTAAACCATCTGCCCCTGGTGATTTCCCTGCTTTAAGCTGGTCTATAACCTCCTCTATTTCACTTTGCGATATTTTATTATCCATTATTTCCTTATGTTCTTTTTCTAATCCTTTCTTCAAAAATTTATCCACATATTCCTCCGTCCTCTTCATTTGGATATCTCTTTTCTTGTATAACTCTTCAAAAAAATCCTGAAAATTTTTTATTTTATCCTTCATCAAATGACAATCAATACCCTGCTTATTTTTTACTAACCCTATCCCATTTTTGGCTTTTTCTTTCTGTGTGAGTTTGGCAAGCATCTTAGAGTTCCTGTTACTATTTTGAAAATATTCCCTTTTCATATAAATTAAATTCCTCTGTACCTCTTCTAAATTAATATTTTCTAATTCCTTTTTTTGTGCCATTAATTCTATTAATTTATGTTTGTTCTTAGTTTGCCAATATTCTTTTTCCAGCTTTATTATCTCTTTTTCTAAAGTAGCCTGCCTTGCCTCTTGTTGTCTTTTTAATTTACACGTTTCCCTAATACAGTTCCCCCTAAACACAGCCTTCATGGTATCCCAAACCACTGCTATTCTTGTTCCCCCTTTCTCATTTATTTCCCATGTTTCTGACAATTCCTTCTGCATTTTCTCAATTACTTTATCATTCTTAAATATCTTAGTATTCAATCTCCACCTTAATGCTTCTTTATATTCCTTACTAACTGCAAAAACTAAGCTTACCAGTGCATGATCCGATACCTTGATTGTCCCTAATTCCATTCTACATGTCTTGGTTACAAAATCTCTAGATACAAAAATATGATCAATTCTGGAGTATGTATGATGGACTGAAGAATAAAACGTGAATCCTGGGTCTGCCCCTCTGAGAACTCTCCAAGAATCAACAAAATCCTTCTCTTTAATTAATTTGCTTAAAATAGTAACATTGTTTCTCTTTTCTGCTTCAGAGGGATTTGACCTATCTACTCTATTGTCCATAACCATGTTAAAATCTCCCGCCATAATTACATACCCCTCCTTGAATTCTTCCATCTCTCTTAATACCTCCTCATAAAATTCTTTTTGTTTATTATTTGGTGCATACATGTTAATCAAAGTATATTTTCCCCCCTCCAGTTTACCTTTAATCATGAGATATCTCCCATTCTCATCTTTTTTAATATCCTCCATCATAAACCCAGTTCTTTTTGAAATCAAAATGGCCACTCCCTTTTTTTTTGATGTCCCCAACGATACTTCATAATAGACTGGCCATCTCAATCGAATAACGTTCTTTTTCTCCTTAATTTGATGAGTCTCTTGCAGAAATATCATATCAGAACCATCCTTGTTTAACAATTGTTCAATCCTTCTCCTTTTTACGACTGCCCCCAGACCTTTGACATTGAGCGTTGAGATCCTTAACTTCTTATCCATATTCATCTCTCTGATCTTCTATTCGATCCCGATCGTGTTGAAAACATAACATACACACATATACATACAACACCTCTAACATACCCTTCCCTCCCACCCCACTTCCCCCTTCCCTCCCATCACTTTTCCCCCCAATATATACCCGGAAGTCTAATACTTCCGCCATTTTTTTTTACCCTTTGGGGGGGGGAAAGAAGCCAGGAACCCAGAGCCAGCAGGAACTAATTAATATATTTCTTATCATCGCTATATTAACCATCTACACCACCCCCCCAACTGCTCCTCTTTCTTCTTCATCACCGCTTTTTGCACCGCCACCAGCATCTCTTTGAGGACCCAAACCTAAGCTCTCAAGAAGCTCCATGCCTTGCTGGGCGGAGAAAACCCTATGATTTTCCCCGTTGTATGAGAAACGCAGGAAAATCGGATATCCCCATGCATAAAGAATTTTCTTCTTTTTCAATTCCTCCGTTATGATCTTGATACTGCGTCTCCATTCCAAAGTCTGTTGGCACAGATCATTAAAGACCTGCACTGATGCTCCTTGGAACTTCAGCTCACCCAATGCTCTTAATTCTTTCATCAATTGCTCTTTCTTGTGATAGCTTAAAAATTTCACCAAAACATCTCTGGGGGGTGCACCACTTCTGAAACCCCCTACCCTGTGAGCACGCTCCACATCTTCTTCAGCTAATTGCAGGGTTGGGACTAGTTCTTTAAACCAGCTTAGAATATTCTTCCTGAGGTCCTCCCCTTTCTTCTCCACCATATAACGAACGCGAACGTTTACTCTTCGTGCGTTATCTTCCATAACAATCAGTCTCTTATCTAGATCTTTAAATTTCACCTCTTGATCATTTTGAGTCTTCTTAATTTCTTTAACTTGATTTTTCACTTGATCAACCTCTGTCTTCAAAAAGCCTAGTTGATTGTCTCTTATAGCCATTTCTGCAGCCAGCTTATCCACCCTCTTATTATTTTTGTCAATTTCCGTTTCAATTTTCATAAATAGTTCAGCTTTAAGACTTCTCAACATAGCTGAAATTTGATCCACCATTTCCTCTTGCCCTGCTGGCTCTACGCCAGCTCCGGCAGCCATCTTCAACTCCTTTGTCGTTATTACAGATTCTTCTTGTTTTTCTTCCGTCTCCAGCTCTGGATCAACAACTCTTTGAGGTCTTTTAATGGTATTGTTGGACGCGTATTGAACCCAGCGTGGCTTCACCACCGGGGAAGTTTTTTTGGGTGGCATAGGCTTGTAAATACTGCTGCTGCTAATTAGTTTCGCTTTCAAATCCAACAAACAGCGAGCTCAGAAGGGTTTTACTGCCGTGCTTAACGAGATTTATTACTTGCTACTGAAAAGGTGGCTATCAATCAATCTCTCCTGACGATGGCTCTGCAATTAAAATTCCTTTCAAGATAAGCTCTCCGTCTGGGAGATTCCTTATACAGCCGCTCTTAACAGTTCAAGGAGGGGCTACTTCTCCACTAGCCACCTTCCTTCCACTTCAAATACACTCGTTAAGCAGCAAAATACTTTAATCTTTTAAATCCCATTCTGTAGCTCAAAGTTTCCCATTCAATCTTCACCGTTCTTCACTATTTCCAGCCCAGATAATTAGATGATAAGGCTTAAAAACCTACCGGTCCATCGGCAGTTCTTTTTTTTCCTTATTGCTCCATTGGCACGCTGGCTCCTCCCCATTTCCAGAGGTTCCTTACTCTGATCACAAAGTGATTGAGGATGTCCCCTTACTCTGTAATGACGCTACTAAGGGCTTTGCTAGACCTGCCAGGATAAGCCGGCAGGGAGGCGGGGCTACGGCGCGCTAAGTTTAACGCTCGCCGCCCAGCCTCCTAGACGGCCTACCCGCAGGGACGACGGAAGCCCTGCAGCGTCGGCCATGTTTTTTTTTTTTTAAAGGGGCCATGTGGGGCCCAAAGCTGCCGGAGAAGGTAAGGGTTTTTTTTTATTTAATCCCCCCCATCCGCCCCCCTCGTCGTCTCCTTCGTCGCCCCCCGCCATCCCCTCATCATCTCCTTCATCGCCCCCCGCCATCCCCTCGTCGTCTCCTTTGTTGCCCCCCGCCATCCCCTCGTCGTCTCCTTCGTCGCCCCCCCGCCATCCCCTCGTCGTCTCCTTCGTCGCCCTCTGCCATCTCCCCCCCCGGATCACCCACCCCCTGGCACGATGGGCACAGCGCATCGTGCCAGGTCTGTGGCTTTTTGCGGCTCCTCGCGAGTAAGCGAGGAGCCGCGAAAAGCCGCAGAACTCTCCACACTTTCCCCAGCTCCGGCCTGAGGCTGGAGCTGGGGAAAAGGCGCGCCATAAGCGACTTCGCTTATGGCGGATAAGACCAGGCCTCAGCGCGGCCTGTCTGCGGATTCCCCTGTGCATCATCTGGATGCACAGCAGGGAAGCCGGGTCAGAATGCGCGCTAAGGCCTCGTCTAGGAAGGCCCTAGGACTGGTTACAAGGTATTTCAAAACTTAAGTAGGAAAATAGTGAATACCTTTTAAACATGTTAAACCAATGAAACCATACCACACAAGAAGTCTTAAGACATGAATGGTTTATTGAGAAATGTAAATGTAAAAGAACATAAGATATGGAAGTGAGATGTAATGATTAGAAAGAAAATACAGTAGAGTTCAACTGTTGCTAAGACGTATTAGTAGGCCCAAAACAATGTTAGTAGTCCCAAGTAAATCCAGAAGCACTCTGGGCTAGTGAAAGTTTAAGTACAATTTAGAAACCTTTCAAACAAGTTAAATGAAGTATTTGAAGCTTCCAAATTTAGAGTAGTATAGTCCAAACTTTTAGAAAAAAATGAAAAGAGCAGTGTTTGTGTGTGTGTGTGTGTGATTAAAAGGAATGTATAGCTACCTATCCCAAGGAGAGATCTGAAGACCATGTCATCATGGATTGAGAAGAAGGTTGAAAGAGATCTCTCCTAGAATCCTGGGTGAAGTGGTCAGCAAAGTCCAGGTAGGGAAAATTAATCCAGTAGAGAGTGAAGAAGATATTTAAAATGAGAAGTGCTGTGAAGCCCATCCTTCACCAATGAACAAATTCAAATAGTGAGCAAAAATAGATGGTAGTTATTGCCTCCTCCTCATCCCCCAACCCTCAACATTCCCAGTGAAGCTTTATGAGTTTCCACATGTTTTTATTAGGAAATAAAAATTATTTTAAAAATAAGTAAATTGAATTTCCCCCCCATTAATACTTCTATTAATTTTCCACAAAAACACAACACATAAGGAAAGGTAAAACAACAATACAAACTATACAAACTACATCAAAACATAAACAACTACTAAAATGGTCACAAATACATAAGGCTATATTCCTTTTAAAGCAATCTTCATGTCAGACGGCAAGTATCATATTTCTAGTTTACCAGGTCTGAATTTCATAAAAGCAAGCAAGTATATTTAACAAAGGCAAGAATACATGTTATATATAAAATCCACATACATATAAATCATCCTTTTGCAGTTCTTTTATATATTCAATAAAAGGTTTCCAGACCATTACATATAAAGCTATTGTTCTTTCTTTTACTAACGCCATTAATTTCACCATCTCCACCAATTCCAACACCTTGAGGAGCCATTCTTCTGTTCATGGTACTTGTGGGTTTTTTCCCAATATTGCGCATATAGTAATCTTGCCGCCATTTTCATATATTAGAATAACAATCGTTTCTCTTTTAATTGAGGATTTTTTTAAAAAAGCAACCCATGCCACCAACTAGAGTAGGAAGACAATAAGAAAACATCAATGGTTAACACATGGGGGTTAAACAAACTACAGATCAGTAGCCAACCCATTTTCAGAAACAATTTTGTGTGACCGAGGGTTTTTTCTGTTAACTGCCCTTTCTCCTTCAATCTTTAAACAGCTTCTGGAATTTTTTAGATTATGTTAAATAGGCATTCCTTTCTGGGATATGTAAATGTAAAAAAGATTGGTGAAACCATTTAGGTCTTCTTAAGGTTATAATGACTAAACCCCAATTCCTGTTTTCAATGGTGTTTTTTTTTCCTTCCGAGCATTAACTGAGCAATTCTCAACTTTACTAGAAAGTGTATTTATTCAATGATGTTTTGTTTGTTTCCTCATTAACTCTTCCCTGGTGTTTAACTCAGGTCTCTGGACAATAAGGTAACATTTTGGGAAAAATATACAACCCAACAATCCAGCACTAGAAGCTAAGATGGAGAAAATTTCCACAGCTACCATATATTTCCCCTTGGAGCTCAAGTAAGTGGGAACAAAGGAAAACCAAACACTGCAAAAGACCAACATGCTGAAAGTGATGAACTTGGCTTCATTGAAGCTATCAGGCAACTTCCTGGCAAAGAAAGCCACCAGGAAACTGATAATGGACAGGAAACCCAAATAGCCCAAGACACAGTAAAACATATTGGCAGACCCTTCGTTACAGCTCAGTACAATTTCTTCAGCCACTGAGTGCATGTCAGCATCTGGGAATGGGGGAGAGATTGCAAGCCATGCAATGCAAATACATGCTTGAATAAAGGAGCAGGAAAGAACAATGGAGCTGGCCAATCCTTTCCCCACCCATTTCCTGATCTTGGATCCTGGTTTGGTGGCCATGAAAGCCAGAACCACAATGATGGTTTTGGCCAACACACAAGACACAGCAACTGAGAAGATGATGCCAAAACTAATTTGTCGGAGGAGACATATTGTCTTCCCAGGTGGAACGATGAAGAGCAATGTGCAAAGGAAGCATAGCAGGAGGGAGACGAGGAGAGTGTATGTGAGGTCCCGGTTGTTGGCTTTGACAATGGGAGTGTTGTGACGTTTCAAGAATGTCCCAAGCACAAAAACTGTGAGGAAAGAGAAGGAAAGCCCCAAAATAGCTAAACTGATCCCCAAAGGTTCTTCATAGGACAAACAGGTTACTATCTTGGAAACACATGAATCCTGGTCTTTGTTTGCATACTGATCTGCTGGACATTCAAAACAGACATCCGTATCTGAAATGAAAAGAAACTATTTATTCAACCATTTATTTTCTCACACAAATCTTTGATAGTTAATGATTTGAGGGGATTATAATGATGATGGCTACTTACATATAATTCCCCCCCTCTTATAATGCCATTGAACCATTCTTAAGTTATTGTTCTTTTTTTGTTTATAGGGGTGGACCATTGTTCTAAAAATTACAGAGACTAGTGGCTCATCTACAACAAACAGGTTTTTGCACTATGAAAGTGGTATAAAATAAGGCTGGAGCCACACTACTGATTTATAGCGGTATTGAAATACAAAGACAACTTTTGGGGTCCCTGACAACAATCCATATACCGCCTTTATGCCACTATATCCTGCTTGATGTGGCTCCTCCCTTTTATATGCCACTTTCACACTTCTTTCATAGTGCAATAGCCTGCTTGGTGCAGATGAGGCAAATATGTGTCCCTACTAAGAAACCTGCAATATTACAGAGGTATATTTGCAGGAGTTCATGAGAAAGTGGAGAGAAGGAGAAGGAGAAGGAGAAGGAGAAGGAGAAGGAGAAGGAGAAGAAGAAGAAGAAGAAGAAGAAGAAGAAGAAGAAGAAGAAGAAGAAGAAGAAGAAGAAGAAATACTAAATGGTGTTATTTGGAGGCATAAAGTCTTTGAGTATGTATTGTATCTGAAATTTTGATCGCTACTGAAGCTCATTCTGTAGCAGCCTTAGGCCTGCTGGCTTAGGAGAGAAACTTGCTTTGCCTTGGGACCCAAGAGTACTGGACATAAGTGGCCAGATTCTGTTCAAGCTTCAAACTATATCTTAATCCAATGCACAACTCTACTAAGCACTCAAAGCCCTGGACCAAGATGTGTAAATATATAAGTTTTGGTTTCTCCCATATTCCATTTTTAAATCTAAGTTACAGAGAACATAACAAATTGCAGATGGAAGGTGAAATAACGAGGGCCACATTTAGTTATGAATACCTGCAAAGGAAGATGGAGGTGTAGGCATGCATCCTATCTTGGCCAACGTCTTGGCCATAATCGGGATTGGGCGATCCATTCATATCCCGACCGGTGATGCGTGTCTATCGCCACCAATCAGGATTCCCCTTTTGGGGTAGGAAGGCCTTCCGATGTGACTCCCCCTCAGGTTGCAAAACTGACTGAGTGAGTAAGGTTGGCCTAAGAGGTAACCCTTATCCCGTCATTTGGTGCCACAGGACTCCCAGGTGAGGGCCTCAGGTATTTACCAATCACCACAATGGTACCTAAGAATGTTCACCAACCTTATCCTTGCTCCTAATGCCAAATTGTTACAAATGTGAATAAAATGGAAATTCTCACCCATCCCTACTGTTGCTACCAGCATTTCATTTCCCTCTGGCTTCACTGTTTACCATCTACCTTGGAGTAGCTGCTAAAAAAGGTTCTAAAGTAATGCCTATTTTGACCTTTAGAATCCAGTATAGGAGGTGTGGACAACTTGTCACACACTAGAGAATATTTGACTTTGACTCCCATCACCCCAATGATGTTGTAGTCAAATAATAACTGGAGTGATTCTTCACCCCTGCATAGAGTATATAAAGATAGTTCACTTAACGAAGGTGAGAAAGGAAAGAAGGGGGTCAATAAAGGCTTCTCACCTGTTTAGAGCCTTGTGTTATACCTTCAGCATACTGCCATTTATTCAATCCCTCAATACTTATTTACCATTTCTGTAATAACTTTTCTATATCTATGAAGTAAAATTTGGCCCTGACCCAAATACTTGGGTTTTGGTATTAATAAATATCATTTTTCATACAAGTATGTGGATGGATGCCATTCATCAACATTGAGAAATTGGAAGTGCTTCAGTTGGCGACACTCTTGGAGAGGGGGTTACAAATTCTGCTTCCTGCATATGAAACTGTTTAACAACTTGTCTTTCACTCAGATATGTCCATGGATTTCTCATATATGTTCTTGAGGATCATAAGACAACCCTGCACTTTACAAATCTTACCATACTGGCTTGACATTTTCCCTTTGGGGCATGGGAGGCATTCGTAACAGCAAACCTGCTTCCCTTCCTGCTTTTGCCTGAAATAACCAGGGTGACATCTTTCAGTACACAAAGACAGGGGCATTGCCTGGTTCATAGAAAGAAAGAAAAAGTAGAATTTTATCATTGAGAACAAATCATTGGCGGGTGGGGGGGACATGATTCATGGATAAACAGTTAAGGAAATGGGCAGCAGGCACTTAATAACGGTATCCTCAAAGGTTTAAAGGGTTTTGAAATACCATGACCTACTGGTGCTCTCCAGTGGTTTTACTGGCATTCTTCACTATGTAATAGAGTGAAAGATGAAAGATGACATTCAGTAACATCCACTTCACATATTTTCTGGAGAGCAACGGACTGCTGGAAAAAAGCATCATTGCTCCTGCTGCACTCCAATTGGTGTTTACTAGGGCTGCCAATGGCCCCAAACACCATCTTGGGCTCATCTACACCATGCAGGATATTGCATTATGAAAGTGGTATTAAAAAGGCAGGAGGCCCACCAAATAGGATATAGTGGTATGAAAGCGGTATATGGTATACAGTCGTGTGAAAAATAAAGTACACCCTCTTGGAATTGTATGATTTTACATATCAGGACATAATAACAATCATCTGTTCCTTAGCAGGTCTAAAAATTAGGTAAATACAACCTGAGATGAACAACAACACATGACATATTACACCGTGTCATGATTTATTTAACAGAAATAAAGCCAAAATGGAGAAGCCATGTGTGAAAAAGTAAGTACACCTTATGATTCCATAGTTTGTAGAACCACCTTTAGCAGCAATAACTTGAAGTAATCGTTTTCTGTATGACTTTATCAGTCTCTCACATCGTTGTGGAGGAATTTTGGCCCACTCTTCTTTACAACGTTGCTTCAGTTCATTGAGATTTGAGGGCATTTGTTTATGCACAGCTCTCTTAAGGTCCCACCACAGCATTTCAATCGGGTTGAGGTCTGGACTTTGACTGGGCCATTGCAAAACCTTGATTCTTTTCTTTTTTTCAGCCATTCTGTTGTAGATTTGCTGGTGTGCTTGGGATCATTGTCCTGTTGCATGACCCAATTTCAGCCAAGCTTCAGCTGTCGGACAGATGGCCTCACATTTGACTCTAGAATACTTTGGTATACAGAGGAGTTCATGGTCGACTCAATGACTGCAAGGTTCCCAGGTCCTGTGGCTGCAAAACAAGCCCAAATCATCATCTCTCCACCACCATGCTTGACAGTTGGTATGAGGTGTTTGTGCTGATATGCTCTGTTTGGTTTTCGCCAAACGTGGCGCTGTGCATTATGGCCAAACATCTCCACTTTGGTCTCATCTGTTCAAAGGACATCGTTCCAGAAGTCTTGTGGTTTGTTCAGATGCAATTTTGCAAACCTAAGCCGTGCTGCCACGTTCTTTTTAGAGAGAAGAGGCTTTCTCCTGGCAACCCTTCCAAACAAACCATACTTGTTCAGTCTTTTTCTAATTGTACTGTCATGAACTTTAACATTTAACATGCTCACTGAGGCCTGTAGTGTCTGAGATATAACTCTTGGGTTTTTTGCAATTTCTCTGAGCATTGCACGGTCTGACCTTGGGGTGATTTTTCTGGGATGCCCTCTCCTGAGAAGATTGGCAATAGTCTTGAATGTTTTCCACTTTTGAATAATCTTTCTCACTATAGAATGATGGACTTAAAATTGTTTGGAAATGGCCTTATAACCCTTCCCAGATTGATGGGCAGCAGCAATTGCTTCTCTAAGATCATTGCTGATGTCTTTCCTCCTTGGCATTGTGTTAACACACACCTGGATGCTCCAGACCAGCAAACTGAAAAAACTTTGGCTTTTATAGAGGTGGTCATACTTGCTTATGATCAATTAATCATGGGCATTTGATTAGCAGCACCTATCTGCTACTTAGCATCTTAATTCCTATGGAAGCAGTAAGGGTGTACTTACTTTTCCACACATGGCTTCTCCATTTTGGCTTTATTTCTGTTAAATAAATCATGACACAGTGTAATATGTCATGTGTTGTTGTTCATCTGAGGTTGTATTTACCTAATTTTTAGACCTGCTAAGGAACAGATGATTGTTATTCTGTCCTGATATGTAAAATCATACAATTCCAAGAGGGTGTACTTTCTTTTTCACACGACTGTATGTCAATGGGCCCCAACAGTTGTCAGTGCACTTCAATATCACTATAAAGCAAAATGTGGCTCCTGCCTTTTATATACCACTTTCATACCACTCATACTACAGGTGTCTACTTATGGGAGACATCCTAAAGATGTTCTTCCTCATCACCAAACAAGCCGGTGCAAGCACTATTGACAAAGAGGAGAAGCAGCAGCACTGATGTCCATACTCCTTACTAATTTAAACAAATGTAAGTCTTCTACGTTCTTTTTTTGTGCTTGCATCATATTTCCCAGAATTAGCACCAGTATACATTTCAGGTTTTCCACATTATTTGCATGATTTCCCTTGCAAATCATGAATTGGCATAGCTCTCCATCTCTCCATATGTTGCAATCTTGTACAGAATTTCCTGGGAATAGACCAAACTGATCACTCTGGGGCTTAATGTTGAGTAGGGAGGTATAGGATTGCACTGTTAGCAGTTCTGAGAAACCTGTTCCATCATTGCCATGGGACATTTATTATTATTATTATTATTATTATTATTATTATTATTATTATTATTATTATTATTATTATTATTATTATTATTTGCCTGTTCAGAAATGAAAGGTATTTTGTTCAATGGCTCTGGTATCCCTACTGTTGTGAAATTCTGAATTTTTATCATTATTTCCTGTTAAAAATCACATTTCATATGGAACATATTCCTTCCAATTGAAACCTACCTGTTTAAAACTACTGTGCCATGTGATGGCATCATCTTGAATGGTGAACATCTTGTCTGTGTGAACCTGGGGATCCAACTTTCCAATTTTCACTCGATGAAAGGATTGGTTTGGGAATGTGACCCAGTTTATAATATCAAATCCAGTTACCAATATCCCATTCTGGTCAAAAGAAACCTCATCCCCTGCACTATTGTTAAATGAGACTCTTTTCAGGAAGTAGTGAAGCTGGATATTGAAGAAAAACACAAGGAGTTGTAAAACAATATTGTTGGTAAGGAAGTTCTTACAGTGAGTGAGACCATTTTGATCAGTATATCTTACACACACGACAGAACCCACAAATATATCATTGGTGATTTTTCCAAGACCGGCTTGTCTTTAATTTAGTAGAATTCATCTACTTATATGCCACCCTCCTTCAGAAATTGATTCCACAGTGTTCCAAGTGATACAACAGATTAAAAAACACCATAAAACACAGAGGTAAAGACATCAGATAAAAACTCACAAATATATCGCATCCTTGAAATGCCTAAGAACATAAAAATACTGCTGGCTGGTATGGACACTTATGTCAATATCTCTCAGTGGCTGGGTTCTTACAACATGCTAACCAACAAAGGATTATTGTGTTATCTAAAAGCAACAGGTTTTCCACAGGTGTGTTAATGTGTTGTCTGATTTCTGTAGGCCCTAACCTGTGTTTTCCTACAATGGTAAGTGAAAACTGCATTTAGGGTTCAACTACACCCACTTCTACTAAGATCACAAAGGGAAAATTGATTAATTAATTGATGCCATTCTGCTGCGCCCAGCATAGCTTGGACGTGGGGAGGCTGTTGCGGGTGGGTGCGGAGAAAGGCGACATGCTAGGGCTGGATTGGCCATGGGGGAGGGGGCTTAGCCCTATTTAAGGGCCCAGACCTCTCCCTTTGGCCTCTTTCAAAAGTGGCTCCCTCCCTCCCTCCTCTGTAAGCAGTATGGGCTTGCTGGTTGCCTGTTCAAGGGGCCAAGTAGGATTTTTTTGCTCATAATCTGAATTGGTTATGAGTTTTTTCACCTACTTCATAGTGCAAAAACAGGGGAAGGAGTAATAAATAGGTCAATTTGTTCATATTTAGTCACAATTTTGGCAGGTAGGTGGGCATCTGCGGATGGATAGGGTCAGTGAGCATTCCACAGCACCAAGTGGTGAGGGGTAAATCCCTGCGGCTCAGCAGCTCCAAGCCCAGCTGCTGAGATAAGGGCTACCCTTGAGGCCAACCTTTCTCACCAACTCAGAGCCAGATGGCATGAGGAGGGGTAAAACCGTAAGGCCTACCACCCCAAAAGGGGGAGACTGGCAGTGGTGACAAATAGTGGTGACTGCCACGAGGGCTCAGAATGTCTCACCCTACTATATTATGGCTTGCCATACAAAGATAGACGCCCAACTAGGTTTCCCCTCTGCATATCCACCAAATAAATGTTGGCCCTGTTTAAAACCCATATACTTGTGTCGCCTCTTTATTTCCACACTACACCTTCCCGCAAAAGAAATCTCCATATATTTTCCTTGAATAACATCACAAGGAGATAAGAAGTATCGATGTACACGGTAACTGGGTCATCCACCCCTGCATCCAATATTTCCAGAACAGTTAGATCCTTGACACCTATAGATTCTTTATCCTTGCTTTTGACTTCTCTGCTGTTAGATATCGCATCCCAAAAAGTATATGATTCCTTTACACTTGCAGGTTCTTCATGTTTCCTTTTCTGCTCTGCAGTGGTTTGGCTTCAGGAGGTAACATGGTTTATTATTTTTAAATCAACTGTGGGAGAACTGAAACTCACAGATTTATTAATTCAGGACCAGAGTTTTGAGTATTCATCTATTAAGGACCAGAGAAAAGACAATCAGCATTTTCAGATGGGAGGAGAGAATCGCGTTTCCTTACCGTCCCTATGCCTCTTGCTTCTTTCACACAATAGGGATGAGCAGCTTTCTCTTTCTTCACACAGGGAAGCAAGAGGAAGCAAGTAGAGACTACAAGGCCCATTTAGTGGGCTTTTTTTTTTAGCGTAGCCTCCCCTGCACAGAGCAGGAAATGGTGCCAATTATCATCAGAGCCAAGAAGAACTGGATTTTCCAGGTCTTATATTGTAACGTGAAAAACAAAAGAAATGGGAGAAGCACAGGAGGATCAATGCATCATCAAAATGACCCATGAAGATCTTTGAGTGGCCAGTCACGAGTGTGTGATAAAACACTCATTTAAAGATGCTCTAAGACTGGGTGCCTGTGAATTCAACAATGTTAGTGCTGAGATAGGCTTGCAAACTTTTTTTTTATGACATGCTATAGAGCTGTTGTACCATAGTTGCCAACTCAGGACATTACCTGCCATGGCTGTTGATCCTGAAGACTGACTCTCCTTTCATTCACATTTCCTCTGTGTTTGAGCTGGACTGACTGAAAGGCATGTAAGACATGGGCTACTGCATAGACTGCATTATATATATTGTAGCTGTGGCCAGTCATGCTCATTTCAAAAAATGCCCCAGGAAGACTCTCCAGCTTCTCCTCCCCAGTGCAGGTGTCATTAGCTTTCTCACCAACTAATGGATTTGGAAATGCACAGCCAAATGCCTGTTCCCAGAAGTCCCTGATGAAACCATCTTCTTTTGTTAAAAAATGTTTTCTATTTTGAAGAAAAAAATTGAATCCCGGTACTTCACTTGAGTGAAGTGTGAAGGACAGAGCACCATGGATCACCTGAATATCCCAACTCCTTTGATAAACGTAAGATGCGATGTCCATCTCAGCTGTCATGATCCACACTTTACCTTTAGGCTCAATAGAAACAGTTTCCATTTGGGGCAGGAATAGCAACAACCTCAAATACACACTATTGTTTGAATTGACTAATATTGCATTGGCATTGCTCTTCATGGAAATATGATACGTTCCTAAAAGTTCATCCATGTCATCAAAAAGGGTACTGGCATAAAATGTCTTGATTTTTTCTACAAAGGCAACACAGATGCCATGGAAGGCAAACATTGAAAAGATCGTCCGCCCAAATGTTCCACTATCATCTTCTTTATCAATGATACCAACCCATGTCCACCTGAAGTGCAAAAGTAGCTCAACAATCCCTCTGTATTGGTAGGCTTCATCTGGGACCATCTGGTATAAGGAAAGGGCTTCATTTTGAACAGACTTTTCTGGAGGAGAACCATATGTTAACTGCAAAATGGAAATGGGATAGAGGCTGGGAAAAATAAATAAATAACGGCATGTTTTTTTAAAATCAAATGTTTGTGTGGTGTTGTTTTTCTATGGCCGTAGCTAGACTGAAGGTTTATCCTGGGATCATCCAGGGTTCGCCCCTGCCTGAGCACTGGATCCCCTGTGTGATGCCTGTTCCATTGCTGGAATCCTTGGACGATCCCGGGATAAACCTTAGGTCTAGCTGTGGCCTATATTTTGTTGTTCTGAAATACTTAGTGGATATATGTGTGCAAGGAGCAGTTTATGAGAATAAATGGAAGATTTACACATTCCAGCATACAATGATTTTTTCATGTCATTTAATTATTTAATTTTTACATTTGATACCTTGCACGTCCATTTGGTACCAACATTCTATTCACACACTGGGCAACCAGCTGATGACTAGGAATCCACAAGCAGGACATGAGTGCAACAGCCCCTGCTGCCCTTGTTCCTCAGCAACTGGTGTAGATAGGATTGTTCCTCTGATGCTGGAGCTAGCTGTGATGTAATGCTTGTTTTGCAATGTAAGTATTTGTATTGTTTTAATAATGTTTGCACTTTAAATATGTATTTGCTATTTACTGCTGGAACAAGGTTGTTACATAGTTAATAATTGTGGGATGGGGAGTGACTGACCAGGATGTGAGGGTGAATGCTGATTGGCTGCTGGTTCAAAGGTTAGGATTGGCGGTTAGCAGGGAGTGGGAGGAGTTAACAGAGAAGCAGTTAGTGAGAAGTATGTGAAGTGTGAGAGGAGAAAGGTTTGGGGTTTGTCAGAGAGAGGGTTTACATTTAGTGTAAGAACAATGTGCTTTCTACTTTTTGGAGACAGAGTGAAGGGAGGAGAGGTAGTGTTGCGCAGAGGGTAGAGTAGGCAGGGTCGTATATGGAACTGTACTGAAACAAATAGGCTACAGGATTCAGTGGTGGCAGCAGAAAGGAAGGTGTGAGTATAGGGTGCTAGGCTGGGCTACTGTGAAGACAGACAAGGGTGGCCAGTCACAGAGATACTGAGTAGCACTCTGATGCCTGTTCCATTGCTGGAATCCTTTGATTTATAGGGAAAAATAAAGGAGGACCAGAGGGGATGGCATCACAGTAGCACATAGCCATCAGGATTAGTAGCCATTTAGAGCTAGCTCCAAAGACCATTAACACTTTGCATCTCCTATCACTAATCCAAATTATGAAATGTCACACTGCACCAGGTTTTTGCATATATAGAACTTACTACATGAAAGCTCTGAAAAGGTTTTTAATAAACCATCTTTGTGGCATATATTTGATGGACAAATGTAAATACATCTCAAACACAGACGTCCTGGGCTTTATAAACAACTTTCAGGAAAGATGATAAAAATGTGAAATGTCTTTTTTGAGTCCCATGCCAGATCCACACATAATGACCCTTTGAATTACCAGATTTATCATCTTCCTTTTAGGGAAGTATGGGATTAATTTCATTTTAATCCTGATACAATTTAAAGTATATTATTCTTTGATATACTTCATGGGACATATAAATTACACGTCTATATATCATATACACATACTTCTGTGTCACAGACCTCATCTACAACAAGAAGGATATTGCACCATGAAAGTGATATATAAAAGGCAGGAGCCACACCAAGCAGGATATAGCAGTATGAAAGCAGTATATGGTATGTCTCAATGGGCCCCAACAGTTGTCAGTGCACTTCAATACTGCTATAAAGCAGTAGTGTGGCTCCTGCCTTTTATATACCGCTTACATAGTGAAATATCCTGCTTGGTGTAGATGAGGCCTTCATTTCACACATAAATGAAAAGATATAGGAAATGTGAATATCACATTAAAATCTGATTCCACACCCACACATCCTACCTGTGGAACTTTGTAGATACTCAAAATATCTGCAATGTCAAGGGAGGTTTGAGAGTCAAGCGCCCCAATGACGGACATCAAGTTGTGTTGAATGCTACACTTGTAGTTGGGAATAAATCTGTTCTGAGTTGTGAAAAGTTCCATTGTGGCATGATAGGTCCATCTTCCACCATAGCTGTCATAGATGATGGAGCCCAAGGTGGCATTTGGTAATATCTGGCAATTTTCATTGATCTCCTTCATAGCAAATATCAAGGCCAAGATATGTTGGTAGTTCTTTGTCAGAACACTGCAATGAGAATTATATACTGGATCAAACAAAATTTTCCATCTGGCAAAAAGTCATTGCAACTTAGTTATGCTACATCAAATGCTTCTTGTCTAGAACAGAACTCACTAAATCATGTTATTAAAATATATGTCATGGTTGTCAATTCAGTCAATACATCAACAGGTTTATTCAATTGGTTATTTGATTATTTATTTATTTATTTATTATTGTTGGATTTTGTCAAAACTTTGACAAAAAATTCATTGTCAAAAGAAGAATTGCTTGGATTTCTTAAGTGAGTTTCAGTTTTCTATAGGGAAAATGCATTTTTTAAAAATCCTAAGAGGAAGAAGACAGCAAGGTACAGAATGCATTTAGTGAATAAAATTAGGGCTACAGACTTGAACTGTTTTAGTAGGGAGGGACTATTATTATTATTATTATTATTATTATTATTATTATTATTATTATTATTATTATTTTATATCCGGTCTTTTCCTTAATACTGGGAATCAAGGCAGTTTACAAGATTAAAACATATACAATTAAAACGTATAAATAGAAATTTACAAAAGTTAAAATAGAATTAAACCCTTGTAAGTTTTAAAGAAACATTTAAAAAAATTAAAAAAGCAAATCACAATAAAAAATCTAATACTTTAACACAGGTCCAGAGTATTCCCAAAGGCCTGCTGAAACAAAAACGTTTTTGTCTGTCTCCCAAAGGGCCTTGCTAGACATACTGGGGAATCCATGTGGGAGGAGGGGCCAGCCCGCAGTGCCAGTTAGCCTGGGGCCAGGGCGGCTTGAGCCCTGCCTGAGCCTGGGATCCTCTGTGCGTCATTTGGGCTAACCTGCCATCCAGCAAGGCCCAAAGTGTAAAAAGGAGGGGGCCAGTCTAGTTTCCCAGGGAAGGGAGTTCCAGTTCAGTCTTAATTAATGGTGCTGAAAATAAAAGGAATACATCTTTATTTGTTTAAGTTATTTCAGTTTAGCTATTCAAAGAGGAGTAGCCGTATATATTTTTTGCAGAAAAAAAACTAGAAAGTGTATATTGCACCATAAAGACTGAGACATGGAGCAAAGTAAATGCTTTTAGCAATGTCATAGTGGTTAAGCAATTATTTTGAGAAGGGATTAAAACACACACACACTGTATGAAAGATGTCCTTTCTTCAAATGATACTTCAAACGTTATGATGACTAAATGGAAAGATGTCCATACTTTGTCCTACCTTAAAATTTTGCAGTTAATGCAGTTTTTTTAAAAAAATGTTCTTTAATCAGTTGGGGTCCAAGTAGCAACATATTACGGCAGGAAAATCATTTGAGGAGAAAACTGAACAAGGTAGGACAAAGCTAAACAGGGCTTTTCATAAGAGGATCACATTGATTATTACGAAGAAAAAAATTAATATATCTTTCATGTATTCCTGCAAGAAAACTCCATGTGTACAATTCCCTTGATTATTTATAGTCGGGAAAGTTGCTTGGTCTTTGAAAGAACACCTGTCCTGCTAATGCAAGTGTGTTTTTGTTTACTTAACTTTTGTGCAAATGGTAAACATACCAATGAATTCAATTTTAATTCCAGGTTGTAACACAGCAAAATGTGGACATGTTAAAGGAGGGGTGAATATTTATGCAAGGCTCTGTAAATTCATTTAGTCATTTTAAGGAAATAGGAGTCATTAGGATTTAATGCTCTGATGCCAATCCTAGTATAAAACCTGAGGGCTGGCTGTATCTTTTATTGTTACTCTAATGAAGGGATGTTTTAATTTCTTCTACAATATAAATGATTATAGACCAGCATTTCCCTCTAGTATACTTCAAGTACAAGGAATGGAATGGTATTACATAAACATGATCTCATTTATGCTTTCTGTTGGAATCCCTGTATCTAATTCTAATGAGTAGAACTGGCCTACTTAAGAATATGTCCTAGATCAACATATAATATGGAAAGAAATAATATAATTTCTTACAGGGGTTCACCAAGAAGTGAATGATGGGAGCTTTCACGAAAGTTATCTGGGTCTCTAGGCATGAAGACAAGAGAAGTGATGCCACTGATGATGAGGTCACCTGGTTGAAAGTATCTATGAAGAATAGGGAGGGGATCCCCGACAGCACATTTTTTTAGTTGAGTCTTGCATGGTATAAGAGGCAGCATCAGCAATAAAAGCACTGATAACAACATTATGGATCTAAATTTCCAGTTACCATAATTTGCCAGATTTCCTTATGATGCTTAAGGATCTCCAAGAACACGCTAGCCTGAGTTAAATAGATATTCACTCCTCACTCTCCTCCTCTTCTGCCTGAAGCTTTACACATGAATCCTAAAATATCAGAAGTACTCTGATAGAGTCTTCCCTGTCCCTTGTCTCTGGTTATTGTTTTGAACAGTAGATGGCATATATGTACTCTTGATCTCTACTACTCAATCCTTAGATTTGCTAGTGGGAACTCAGCTTCCAGATGGGCTTCAACAAGAAGCAGAATTAATCACAGTAATTTTGATAATTATAGTCGAAGAAAAAATCTCTGTGTTAAAATTTAATTTCTCTGAGACATTATGAAGATGTACCGTTCTCACCTCTGTTGGTCCATTCTAACCTATAAATGCAATAGCAAGAGACATACCAATTTGGCTTGAGGCAAAGTGAAAGAAATTCATACAATGATGAAAAAAGGGAAGGTTTAAAGCCTCATCTACACCAAGCAGGATATTGCACTATGAAAGCGGTATATAAAAGGCAGGAGCCACACTACGGCTTTGAAGTGCACTGACAACTTTTGGGGCCCATTGACATATACCATATACCGCTTTCATGCTGTTATATCCTGCTTTGTGTGGGTCCTGCCTTTTATATATTGCTTTCATAGTGCAATATCCTGCATGGTGTAGATGAAGCCTAGGAGATGAAGGGAAAGGTGAAGTGGAAAATACTATTATAAAAGTTCAATGGAAAATATTCCAAAAAACCCACAAAAAAATGTTATTTTCTGGTGAATAAGAAACTTAAGTTTCATAAGCAAGGTCCATATGAATATTCAACAAAAATCAATCTTCCTCCCAAAAAATATCCAATTCACTACCCCTAGTCACTCGCTTCCAATGCTAAGGCCCCTAAATTTAACATGGGTGTTTATCATGACATGAAATATTGTTAATATTTCACCCCCTTGAATATGGGGCAGTGAATTGGATACTTTTGGGAAGCAGACAGATGTTGGTTCAACCTTCATAGGAACCTTGCTTATGAAATTTAGGATTCTTACTCACAAGAAAATAACATTTTGTTCATGTGTTTTTGAATATTTGCCTATTAGCTTTTATATTACATTTGGGAAAGAAAGACCTGTACAAATATACTATAAGGAGGTACAGCAGAGACTGGCTTCCCTGCCGAACTCCCAATATTGCTGCTGCAGGGTGGCAGTGAATAATCAGGCAGTGTGGCTTTCCAAGGCTCACTGGGCCTGCCTCTTCCCCCTCCTGCAGCTTCTGGAAACCAAAAGGAGGTAGCTTTCCTCCTTGGAATCCCCCCAGATGGTAGAAAACCTGCAGTGACCTCTCATTGCTGTGTTTCTTTGGCTTTTTGCCCCTGAGTGGCTCTGAATCAGCAGCTGCATTATATACCACTTTGTCCCTGGGAAATCCATGCTTGATTAAAGAACCAGATCAAGAAATTTTGCTGCCTATGGCAAGGGACGATGTGGCACACTTCCAACTTCATACGTAGACTTTTAAAAATAAATAAATAAGAGAGACCAGGGACAGCTGGGCTCTCTTAACATGCCATGAGAGACATTTATTTCTGACTACATGTTTTGACCATCACTTTAAGTGAGACTTTAGAATAAGTATGCTGCTTACATGATGGGGAGGTAAAAGGATCATTAAAGTTTTTCTTTTCTTTTCTGAACATTGAATGTACAAGAGCTTCCCCTCTCTTAAACTGAAGTGTTGTTGTTGCTGCTGCTGCTGCTGTTTTATTATCCTACTATTAGATAATAGATACATAGGTAGAACTCTTAGGTAAGACAAATCACAAAGACAAAAGTGTCACCATTATACGATTGTGAGACGGAGATCAGTAAATAAAGAGACGATACACAGAACTTTGGATTTAAACAGGGCCAGATTTATTAAAGATCTGCAAAGAGGGTATCTAAAGTGGCATCCAGTCTGGCCTGGTTCAGACCTTTCTGAGCAGGGCGAGCCATTTATGGCCCATAGGATGGCACTGAACAATTCACCCTCCCACAGGCCACCCCTTTTGGGGTAAGCAGACCTTCCAGTGTCACTCCCAACCCAGGCCACAAGGCTAAAGGTGGGTGAGAAAGTTTGGCCTCAGAGGTAACCCTTATCTCCCAGCCCAGCCATGGGGCTCAACTCTGGGAGCCCTCAGGAATTACCAGTCACCGCAACAGTGCCTGTGAATGCTCACTACAAAATCCCTCTGGATGCTGTTCCTTCCTGCCTATCATCAAATGTGACCAAATTAACAAGCAACGCCAAATCAACCTATTTATACTCCCAGGCTGTCTTACAGTGTGGAGTAGGCAAAAAAGCCCATGAACAATTTAGGACTTGAGCAAAAAAATCCTACTCAGCCCCTAATGGCAACCAGAGAACTCTGCCTGCAGGGAGGGAGGGAGGGAGGGAGCCACGTGAACAAGAAGGAAAGTGGATGGGTAAGTGCCTCTTTATAGGCTAGAGTTATACCCCTCCCAGCATGGTGGAACCACCTGCTCTCAGCCAATAGCGAGAGGGCACATCTCCATTCTTCCCCCACTCACAACTGCTTCCCCATGCTGTGCCGGGGAATGGCTCCTAAATGCTTGATTGCTTATAAAATTCTATTGGTTAATCTAGTGCCTTGAAATTTACCCTCTGTCATCTAGCTGTTGAGGTCTACAATTGTGTAAAATTTCAAAGAAATCAAATTTAAATTGTCACAGGTACACCAATTTAAAAAATTCATGAAATTCTGCACATACACCCCTTTACGTCCAATTTATGGCATGTCATAACAGCACTCTTTTCAAATTCAGGAGGAAAATAAAGAGGAATAATATTCAGACTAGTTGAGTAAAACAAAAGTTTGCCTGGCGCCTACACCGTATGCCTTCCATCGCCAGCTGAAGACCTTTTTATTTTGTCAGTATTTTAACACCTAATTTAACTTAAATTTAAACTTTACTGTTTTAATTCTGTATTTTAATCTATATCAATTTCTGCTGTGTGGTTTTATCCTGGTTGTGCTTTTTATATTGTATTTTGTATTTGTGTTTTTAGACTGTTGGTTGTTTTGTTGTGCTTTTCATGGTTTTAATTTTTGTGAATCGCCTAGAGAGCTTCAGTATAATGATGTAATAAATCAATAATAAATAAATAAAATAAAGAGTTTTATGGGTAACTCTTCTGCATTCTGTGTGTAACACACATTCATTTAGTTATGGAATGTTATTGCAGGTGGAGAAAGAAGCATGGAATAAAGACATAGACACCAGAATTTTGGGATTAACTAGGGCTTCTTTATTTAACAATAAGGGATATTCAACCCTCATGGATCTGCATGTGAAAAAAGTGGGAATCTATATGTCCTTACCTCAGGCAACTTGCCTGGCATTATGGGTGAGCCACTTTCATAAGCTAGGTATTGGGTAAACTCAGCCCCTCTCTTATACAACACTTTGAGAGTGTGGGGAGACCACCCCATATCATCCCCACTCAAAGCTGTAGAATTCTGAGTAGTTGAAGCAGGAGGATCTCCAAAGGCATACCATATCCTGACACAGGAGCCCGAGAACAGGGCAGGACCAGCCTTTATAGGCTCGGCCTTGCCCCTGCCTCATGTGGCCCTCATGTGCCTACATGTGAGGCCTTCATTCCCCTCTTCTCCACTGCAACTGCCAATTCTGCTGCTCAAGCCGTACTACCTGAAGAGGGGTAATGGGCACTTCAAATATCAGACTACATGTTACTATGCAGATTGGGATCCTAGTACTGGGGGCAGGAGGGTCATATTAATCCTTCCCCTCCACCCACCCTACTGTGGTCCCAAATTAGATCAATGCCTCTAATCTAAGGTGCCAAAAAACAAAATCCCTTTGTAATGTAAACTCCAGGAAATGGTTAAAGCAAGCTGTCAACTACCCTATGGTTCTGATCCATATTAGGTTCCATGGATGTAAATTTGAGTAAAACAAAAGTAAAAAATCCAAACCAACCATAATTATATCTTTAAAATAAATGGGAAGTCAGGGAAGCAGGAGGTCCACAGCTTCACACCACCTTTCTGAAAGCAAAAAACTGCTGGCTGTAATCTGTTGTTACTTTCCATTTTATTGTTAAAGAGCTGTTCAGATGACACACTAAGCCATTATTAGGGTGTTAACTCTTTTGCAGCAAATAGTTAGAGAGAATGCTAAAATGGTTGTTATGTAGCCACTATGGTTAGGAACGGTTCACATGACATTATTTACTGAGTGGTAACATTTGACTGAATATGCATTCAAAATCTATGTATTTTCCTTATGACAGTCATGAACAGTTTGCTATATTTAGTAATGCTCCTGCAATGTAATCCCTATGCACAAGGGGTGGAACAGGGAATGGGTTTACTAGCTCTGCTCCCTGCTTGACCTTGACCTGAGGAGTGCTGCGCCCCATGTGCAGCTCCCAGATCCATGCGAGTAATCATGCGGAGCCAGGTAAACCCACAGAAACGGGCCACACACTCTGTGGTGTCGGGTTCTGCCTGAGATTGCAGAAAAAGCAGGCCCAAAGTGTTGGGTTTTATCCTGGGGCCAGGGAGGAATGATCCCTCCTTGATCCCAGGATCCCCTGTGTGTCATGTGGATGCGCAGGGACGATTCCAGGTATCACCCCGGGATAAACGCTGGTCTAGCTAAGGCCTAAGATGGAGAAAATCTCCACAGCGAATGGACTCCTGGCATGGACATGGATTTTTTCTCAAAATCAAGGAACCTTTTTTATTTTTAAAATGATTTTTTTATAAAAAGAATACAACAATTTAAAATGCGTCAAATTTGAATAAAAATGTGTGCAAATTTCTGGGAATGATTTGCATGATTTGTGGAAATTTCGGCCAGTGCTGGTGGCGTTTCTTTAGTTTTTTAGTGTATTTTTATTTTTACTATGGAAAATTTTAAAGTAATGCTGAAATGGAGAATAATTAAAAATATGTCCTTTTTGGGGGGAGTTTATTTATTTATTTCAATTCTCTATCACACAACAGCGAATGGCCCCTGGATGGATAACAATTAGAACCATAAAATACAGTATAGTAAACATAATATAAAACATTAAAAAAATAAATTACAGTATAAAACCAAAGAAATGGCAGCAGCAGTGTTAAGATAAAACAAAATGCAATAATAGATTTAAAAGCAACAAGAACAAAAACTAAATACCTAAAATGTCTGGGAGAATTCGAAAGCCAATCATAATGTTGGAACCTCTCTGGTGAGGATATTCCACAACTAAGATGCCACCACTAAAATCACCCTCTCCTTAGCAGCCACCCACTTGACCACATTGGGCAGGGGCAAATTGGATTAAACAGATTCTCAAAATTACCCCCAATATTATTTATTCACTCATCCTAGGAAGACCATATGACAAAGAGGATCTTTATCCTAGAATCTTTACCCCAGAAAAGGGAATTTCAGCAGGTGCCATTTGTATGCATGCAGCATCAGTTGAAATTCCCTCTTCATAACAACAATTAAAGTTACAGGAGCCCTGCCTTCTTTGACATCTGGTCATGCTAGGAAAGGCTCCAGCAGCTTTAACTTTTAAAAGAGGGAATTTTAACAGATGCTTTGTTGCAACACATACAAATGACACGTGCTGAAATTCCATTTCAATCAACTATTAAAGATACAGGAGCCCTGTCTTCCTTTACATATGGTCACACTAACTGATCCTGTTCAGAAAAAATGCTAAGCCATGGTGGTTAAGCATTTTGAGATAAACATTAGGGATTAGAATGTTGTGTCAACCTTGATTTAGTGTGTTGAGTGAACCATTCCTAATCATAGTAGTAACATAACCATGGTTTGCATATGCTCTCTAACCATTTATTGGAAAGTGGTTAGCGTGTTGCTGTGAACAGGCCTATGATTTTTTCCTCATTAATTTCTCCCTGGTGTTTAACTCAGGCCTTATGATAATGAGATAACATTTTGGGGAAAATATGCAAATCAGTAATCCAGCACTAGAAGCCAAGATAGAGAAAATCTCCACAGCTACCATGTATTTCCCCTTGGAGCTCAGGTAGGTGGGAACAAAGGACAACCAAACACTGCAAAAGACCAACATACTGAAAGTGATGAACTTGGCTTCATTGAAACTGTCAGGCAACTTCCTGGAAAAGAAAGCCACAGTGAAACTCACAATGGCCAGAAAACCCATATAGCCCAAGACACAGTAAAACATATTGGCAGACCCTTTGTTACAGCCCAGTACAATTTCTTCAGCCACGGAGTGCATGTCAGCATCAGGGAATGGGGGAGAGATTGCAAGCCATATAATGCACATACATGCTTGAATGAAGGAGCAAGAAAGAACAATGGAGTTGGCTAGTCCTTTCCCCACCCATTTCCTGATCTTGGATCCTGGCTTTGTGGCTATGAAAGCCAGGACCACGGTGACCGTTTTTGCAAGCACACAAGACACAGCCACTGAGAAGATGATGCCAAAACTAATTTGTTGGAGGGGACATATTATCTCTCCTGGTGGAACAATGAAGAGCAATGTGCAAAGGAAGCAGAGCAGGAGGGAGATGAGGAGAGTGTAGGTGAGGTCCCGGTTGTTGGCTTTGACAATGGGAGTGTTGTGGTGTTTCAAAAATATCCCAAGCACCAGAACTGTGAAGAAAGAAAAGGAAAGCCCCAAAATAGCTAAACTGATCCCCAAAGGTTCTTCATAGGACAAACAGGTTACTATCTTGGAAACACATGAAACCTGGTCTTTGTTTGGATACTGATCTTCTGGGCATTCAAAACAGTTGTCCATATCTGAAAAAGAAAATATTTATTCTCACTTTTCTGAATATATGTATTTTTATTTATTTATTCATTTATTTATTACATTTCTATACCGCCCAATAGCCGGAGCTCTCTGGGCGGTTCACAAAAATTAAAACCATTCAAAATATAAAACAACAGTATAAAACCATAATATAAAATATAATGTAAAAGCTCAACCAGATAAAAACAGCAGCAATGCAAAATTACAAATTTAAAACCATGTTATTTAAAATTTATAGATTGTTAAAATGTTGGGAGAATAAAAAGGTCTTCACCTGGCGTCTAAAAGCATATAATGTAGGTGCCAAGCGAACCTCCTTAGGGAGCTCATTCCATAGCTGGGGTGCCACAGCAGAGAAGGCCCTCCTCCTGGTAGCCACCTGCCTCACTTCCTTTGGCAGGGGCTCACGGAGAAGGACCCCTGAAGACGACCTTAGGGTCCGGGCAGGTACATATGGGAGGAGGCGTTTTTGGACACACACAAAAGATGGGGAAAATAATTATCATTGTTCATGGGGAGGGGGGTAGTTTCCATGGACTTTGTTGTTTTTTCATTATGAGGCTATCATAGCTACCCTTCGGAAATTGTTACAATACAAATGAAATTAAGAAGTGTTATAAGACTGTGGCAAGTTCTTGCATCCATCACCTTTAGTTCTGACTGAAACTAACATTTGCCCCTCACCTGCATGTAATGACCCGGACCTTTTAGAAACTTGGCAAAGAAGTTTTTTGAAATGAGCATGAGTTGAAATTTTTTACAAGAGTGACGTGTGGCCTGGCAGATTTTGCTGCACCACTACTCCCAACAACCTTAGCCATTATCACCAAAGATCTTTTAGTCCAACAATAATTGGCATGCCACAAATTTTCTACTAATGCATTAGAGTCAATAAGAGTATATAAGGAAAGCTTGTTAACTTAAAGCAGGGATGCTAAAAAGAGAAATCAACTCTGGTGCTTGATAAACGTGTTAAAAACTATTTTATTCTTTATGTAATTTGTGACAAAACAAGGTAGGGGCACCCTTAGTCAAGCACTTCCTGGAAAAGAAAGTTGTTGTCTGAACAGGAACTTAGGCCGTTGCTAGATGAGGATTTAGCCTGGGCTGATACCTGGGCTCACCCCTGTGTATCCAGATGATGCACAGGGTATCCTGGGGTCAGCCTGGGCTAAACCCCCCCTTGGCCTGGGATAACCGGCACCGGTTGTGTCCCAGTATCTCCACAGCCCCAGGCTGAGCCTGGGGCTGTGGGAGGTCTAACCCATTCTGCGGCTTTTCCCAGCTACACGGCTTACTCACGAGTAGCCGGGAGAAGCCATGCATTGGGCACAGCGCTCCACAGGGGGGTATCAGACATGGTGGGTGGGGTGGGCAGCATAGGACATAGTGGGCGGGGGGGCATCGGACATCGCGGGGGGAAATCGGGGGCAGGGGGAGCGGGGAAACCCCCCCTTTTTTAAAAAAGGCCTACCTTCTCGTTGGTGTGCTCCTGCACACATGGCCCCTTTAAGCTAAAAAAAAAAAATGGCCAACACGACTGGGCTTTCCTTTAACCCGTCGTGGGTCAGGTGTGGACAAGAGTGACAGCCTGCAGTACTTCTAGCACGGGCTGGCCCCTCCACACGCCGGGATTTAAAGGTAGGTCTAGCAAAGCCCTTAGTGTTACTGTCCTAGAGTAACCTGGAGTTTTGTCCATATAATGCATAGTACGATGGCATTCATTGCCCTTCAGAAAATAATGGGATGCCATTGGTGTTAATAGTGGAAGTGGTATCTACATCCTACACACAAAACTCACATAACACTGCACATTAGAATTCTTACCCTTCTGGCTCGACATTTTCCCTTTAGGACATGGGAGGCAATCATAACAGCAAATTTGCTTCCCTTCCTGCTTTTGTCTGAAATAACCAGGGTGGCAGTTTTCAGTACACACAGACAGGGGCAATGCCTAGTCCCAAAAAGGTAGAAAAGAAAAATGTTAGCATTCAGAATAAAAGTTTGGAAAATTGTATAATTGCTGAATCAACAGTTAATGAAATGAGCAGGAAACACGGAATGAAGGGAATTTCAAGGTTCTAAAATTACCTCGAAATCCAATGTGCTGCCCTTGCTCTACAGCAATTATACTGTATTTTCTTTTTCTTTGTGATGGAGTGAAAAAATGTCATTCAGTCACTTTACCCTTACATTCAATTTATACATTTTCTGGGGAGGGTGGTTTGATGAAAATACAATCATTGCTCCCACTTTACTCCAGTTATTGTCTGCATACATTGTTCCAGGAACTTCAGAAGCATTGTTATTGGACATCTGTATTAGAACATCTGTATAGGACATCTGTTATAGGTCTCTGTATTTTAATCTTAAATCAATTTTTGCTGCGTGGTTTTATCCTGGTTGTGCTCTTTATACTGTATTTTGTATTTGTGTTTTTAACCTGTTGGTTGTTTTATTATGGTTTTAATTTTTGTGAACCAACCAGAGAGCTTCAGCTATTGAGCATTATAAAAATGTAATAAATAAATAAATAAATAAATCCAAAGGTGATTAAGTGGTTTTGTATAACCGAGAAATAAGCTATGAAGCCAACTTGAACACAAGCACCAGGAAAATGTGTAATACATGAACGTGAAGTGATGTAAGTTTCAGTTAGCAAAAGACAGTGAAATCTACACCACCACAGCTTATGTAAATAAAAAGTTTCATGAATATGGTAACAAAAAAATTGAAGGGATTTGCAGGTGCCCTTGAAAAGGAACAACAAGCAACTTTATTCTGGCTATGAAAAGCTAAGAAGGAAAATCGCTGCACCAATCACATCAGCACAGCCTTACAATCTTTTTTAAAGGTATTATATTCAAATCACAATCCAGAACCCCAAAGGCACAGTCATCTATTTAGATAGTCCCACTCAAAAAGAAACATTGTATGATGTTGAACCAATCATACCTATTGATTCACCTCAAAGTGCTAATGAATACTGAAGGATATTTTAGATAATAACTCAGTTTTCCCTGCTTTTGTGAAATTTTGAATTGTTACCCCATTTTCCCAATTGCTTACTTTCAGTCCTTTCCATGTTATATGTAACTACCCCCCAAAATACTACATTTTTAGCATTACCAATGGAAAATTAGGAAATCATTCATTCAAAATTGGAATGATAATTCCAAAACGATGTGCACTCAGAACCTACCTGGTTAAAGTCTCTGTGCCATGTGATGCCATTATCATTAATGGTGAACACTCCCTGTGTCAGAGTCTGGGGATGCAGCTTTCCAACTTTCACTCGATGAAATGATTGATTTGGGAATGTGACCCAGTTGATAATATCAAATCCAGTTACCAATTTTCCATTCCGGTCAAAAGAAACCTCATCCCCAGCACTGTTGTTAAATAAGACACTTTTCAAAAAATGTTGGAGCTGAATATCAGAAGAAAACACAACGGTTTCCAAGATGATACCATGGGTAATGTAGGAAATTAGCTAAATACTTCATACATACATGGCAGAAACTCACTTATGCCTCATGTGGTCTTAAGTCTCATGTCGAAATTTTTACATTTAATATAATTTAAAATTACAGCACCAAAATAACATAAAGTACACAGATAAAACCAACAGATATACCATGTTTAAAATGCCTGTGTGAAGAAGGATGTTCCATTGCAACACAATGTAAACTATTAAACTAAGAGGTTGTCTTCTTTTCTTATGTATGAGATGCAGTGAGTGTATCAGTGTTTCTTAATATTAATTTTGTCCTGCATGTCAGCTGTAAAAATTGAATGACCTGCATATGCATGTAAAGAACAATGGAAGAACATGCCCCCAAATAATGCTCAAGCATGTCCCGTCAAGGAATACAGGTCATTGCAGACAGAGCCTTAAGTGAATTTTTAATCTAGAGATATGCAAAACCTAGAAATTGGGGCATGTTTGCTCATGTTAGGAATGGATGAGAAATTCATTTCACTTTGTTAAACATGCATCCCCAAATGAAAGGATGGGGTGGGGGGGGGGAAAGAAGCTGGTATTTTTTTTTATGATGTTCACAAAATGCCTTAGTTAGAAACTAGTTCCCATCTACTGTGGTGGTGGGGAAGTAGGAAGATGGAAGGCTGCCCTTTCTGCACATCTATGTTTATGGGGGGGAAATGAATCACCATATTAACATAAAATGGTGTCTCATTGAAGATGTGGATAGCTCCTGGACCCACCCACTTGTTGACTGCATCCGGGGAGCACAAGTGATGGTGGCAGCTCAGCAAGTGACTGAGGGCAGGTGTGAATCCATCTATCCTTAGGAACTCAAAGATACAACACAGTTCCAAATTTGACTGCTCAAGACTTTACCTGCCATGGCTGTTGATTGTGAAGGTTTACTCTTCTACTGTTCACCATTGCTCTCGGTTTGGGTTGGTCTGACTGACTGGCATGTAAAGCATGTGTTATTGCATAGACGGCATTATATATATTGTAGCTGTGGCCAGTCATGCTCATTTCAAAAAAAGCCCCAGGAAGACTCTCCAGTTTCTCCTCCCCAGTGCAGATGCCATCAGCTTTCTTGTTAACAAATGGATTTGGAAATACGCAGCCAAATGCCTGCTCCCAGAAGTTCTTGATGAAACCATCTTCTTTTGTTAATAAATGGTTTCTAGTGTGAAGATTTCTTTTGAATCCTGGGACTTCATTTGAGTGAACTGCAATGGACAGAGCACCATGGATCACCTGAATATCCCAACTCCTTTGATAAAAGTATGATGCAATGTCCATCTCAGCTGTCATGATCCACACTTTACCTTTAGGCTCAATAGACACCATTTCCATTTGGGGCAATAATTGTAACAATCTCAAATGCAAAATATTGTTTTCATAGACTAATATTGCATTGGCATTGCTCTTCATGCAAACATGATATGTCTCTATAAGCACAGTCAGGTCATCAAAAATGTTACCTAGATAAAATGGCTTGATTCTTTCTAAGAAAGCAACACAGATGCCATGCAGAAAAAGCATTGGGAACATCACCCGCACAAATGTTCCTCCATCATCTTCTTTAACAAGGATACCAACCCAAATCCATCTGAAGTGCAAAAGTAGCTGAACAATCCCTCCGTATTGGAAAGCTTCATTTGGGACCATCTGGTAGATGGATAGGCTTTCACTTTTATCATTCATCTCTGGAGGAGAGCCATACGTTAACTATAGAAGAAGAAATTGGATTAAGGAACAGAGAAAAATAAAGAAAATGTGTACTGATATCTTTGAAAATGGGAATGGATGACTACATCCATTTTTTAAAAAAAGGTCTGTTTATCATGTTGCATTGTGGGTTTTTCATGTTCACCCAGGTGCCAGAATGCCAGGAAATTAAAGGTGTTTAGGCAGATTCGTTCATTCCTGCTTTATCAGTACCTTGGGGCAGGGTGATGAACCTAAGTCCCAAAATTTTCTGTTTGCTGCAACAGACATGTGCGGCTGCTTTGCATGATAAAACTGTTGTAGAGTTCATTATGGGTTGTTTAATTCTCCAACCAGCCACTCTTCCCAGATGTACATGGTGCTGTACAGAGTAAAACAGTAAATAGCAAGACCCTGCCGCATAGGCTTACATTCTAATAAAATCATAATAAAACAATAAGGAGGGGAAGAGAATGCACCAAACAGGCACAGGGTAGGGTAAAACTAGCAGTATAAAGTCAGAACAAAATCAAGTTTTAAAAGCTTTAGGAAAAAGAAAAGTTTTTAGCTGAGCTTTAAAAGCTGTGATTGAACTTGCAGTTCTCAAATGTTCTGGAAGAGCGTTCCAGGCGTAAGGGGCAGCAGAAGAAAATGGACGAAGCTGAGCAAGGGAAGTAGAGACCCTTGGGCAGTGAGAAACATGGCATCAGAGGAGCGAAGAGCACGAGCGGGGCAATAGTGTGAGATGAGAGAGGAGAGATAGGAAGGAGCTAGACAGTGAAAAGCTTTGTAGGTCAACAGGAGAAGTTTATATTGGATTCTGAAGTGAATTGGAAGCCAATGAAGAGATTTCAGAAGTGGAGTAACATGGTCAGAGCGGCGAGCCAAGAAGATGATCTTAGCAGCAGAGTGGTGAACAGAAACCAACGGACTGATGTGAGAAGAAGGAAAGCCAGTGAGAAGAAGGTTGCAGTAGTCCAACCGAGAAATAACCAATGCATGAACAAGAGTCTTGGCAGAAGAAACAGACAAAAATGATCGAATCCTGGCAATATTATACAGGAAAAAATGACAGGATTTAGCTACTGTCTCAATATGAGGAATAAAGGAGAGTGAGGAATCAAATATAAAGCCAAGACTACGAGCTTCCTTGACTGGAGTAAGGGTAATATTATTGACAGTAAGAGATAATGGGAGATGAGGAGAAGGTTTAGGAGGAAAAACAAGCAATTCAGTCTTTGCCATATTAAGTTTCAAACGACGATGAAGCAACCAAGCTGAGATATCTGAAAGACATGCCGAGATACGATCGTGAACATCAGGAGAAAGATCCGGAGATGAAAGATATAATTGTGTATCATCGGCATACAGATGATATTGGAGGTCATGAGATTGAATAAGATTACCCAAGGGCAACATGTATAAAGAAAACAACAACGGGCCAAGCACTGAGCCTTGCGGAACCCCTACTGAAAGGGGAAAAGAAGAAGACAAGCTGCCATTAGCCAACACGCTGAAAGAGCGACCTGCTAGATAGGAGGCAAACCAGTTATAGACAGAGCCGCAAAGTCCAAGGTCATGAAGGGAATCTAAAAGAAGATCGTGATCAACTGTGTCAAAGGCTGCAGTTAGATCAAGTAGAATAAGAACGGAATAAAGGCCTTTAGACTTAGCCATAAGAAGATCATTGGTAATCTTAGTAAGGGCTGTTTCAGTGGAATGCAAAGGACGGAATCCAGATTGAAAAGGATCCGGAGCAGAGTTACTAGAAAGAAAATCAAGACAACGAGAGTAGACCACACGCTCCAGGATCTTTGAAACAAAAGGCAACAAAGAGACAAGTCGGTAGTTAGACAGAGATAGCATATCAAGAGTAGGTTTCTTGAGAATAGGAGAGACTGTAGCATGTTTAAAAGCAGAAGGAAATGAGGACAGAGAAAAATTAATAATATGAAGCAAGGAAGGGAGGATAGCAGAGATAAGATTAATAAAGACGTGAGAAGGAATCAGATCACGAGAACAAGTGGAAGGCTTCGAAGAGCGCAGTATTGTAGACAGTTCATCAGCTGAGACCAAAGGAAATGCAGAGAAATTTGCAGGAGGAACCAACAAATGAGGAACAGGAACTGGAAGAGGAGCAGAGCTGGCCAGATCAGAGTGAATAGTTTGGATTTTAGCATTGAAGAAAGAGGCAAAGTTATTAGCAGACAGAGAGGCGGGGAGAGATGGTGGATTAGGCTTCAGAAGAGAATTGAAGGATGCAAAGAGCTGCTGAGGATGCATAGCATTTGACTGGATCAACGTTGAGTAATACTGCTGTTTGGCCAATGAAATGGCAGAAGAGAAAGAGGAGAGTACAAATGTGTAATGGACAAAGTCCGCCCAGTCCCTGGTCCTACGCCAAAGGCGTTCAGCTACCCGGGAACAAGAGCGAAGGTAGCGGAGGAAAGAGGTGAGCCACGGTTGGGGTTGAGAAGGGCAAACTATCCGAGTTGTAAATGGAGCAAGATTATCAAGAGTTGAAGATAAGGAGGAATTCTTTAAGGAGACAGCTGAGTCCAAGGAGACAGCCGAAAAGACAGAAGGAAGAGAGGAGGCTAGAGACTGAGAAAAAGCCTCATAATTAATAGATTGCAAGTCACGACAAGAGCGAGAAAGAGGATGTGAAGGAGGAGGATTATGAGTAATCATGAAAGAAACTATATGATGATCTGACAAAGGAAAGTCAGCAGTAGAAAAGTCCAAAACAGAGCAATTCTGAGTGAGAACAAGATCCAAACAGTATCCAAGGGAATGTGTGGGTGCATCAGACCAAAGCTTAAGATCATAAGAGGAAGATAATGAGTGAAATCGTAGAGCTGCAGCGTCTTGAGGGTCATCCACATGAATATTGAAAATTGTCCATTCCCCCTCATTTCACTTAGATAAAAACAATGACTAGAGATAGGACATGTCTTCTGGGCTTTTCCATAATAGGATATAATACCCCTTTTTAAAGCCTCATCTTGCATGGGCAGAGCCTACCTGTGGAACTTTGTAGATGCTCAAGATATCTGCAACGTCAAGGGAGGTTGCAGAATTATGAGCCCCAATGACTGAAATCAGGTTGTTCTGAATACCAAATTTGTAGTTGGGGATAAATCTGTTCTGAGTTGTGAAAAGTTCCATTGTGGCATGATAGGTCCATCTAGTCCCGTAAGTGTCATAGATATTGAAGCCCACTGTGACATTGGGTAAGATCTGGTGGTTTTCATTGACCTCCTTTACAGCAAAAATCAAGGCCAAGACATGCTGATAGTTCTTAGTCAGGACACTGCAATGAGAACAACATGCGGTAACTTGTTAAGTTGTGTGATGTCTTGTGTAGGGAACAGTCAGTTCAGATTTAAGTAAGGAGCCAGAAAATAAAAAACTTCACATTTCTTTAAGCAAATTGAGTTTAACTATTCCCAGAGGGGTGGACGTATTTGTCTATTTCAGTATAAATTGCAAACTGTCTTTTGCACCACAAGAAGGACACAAGTAGAACAGCATATTATTTTGGCTATTTCATAACAGTTTAGCTACAGGGCATATCAAAAGCTCTGTAGGCACAGGGCATATCAAAAGCAAAATAATGATTTTAATATGATCACACTGAATGCAATGCAAATGGTTTCCAATATGTCTCCCAAGTATTCTTGCAAGACAGATGCATGTGTCATATTCCAATTTATTTTATATTGTAGATCTTATGATGCATGATCTTTGATTGAATACGGCCATTCCTATGGCTTCATCCAATGTCATTTTCTGCAATTACTGAGAATTGCACTGAGCCCAAACCAGTTTGGGACCTCTGTGCTGGTAGAATGCCTTACCATTACAGTAATTCATTGTTATTTTAATTCCTCAGTATAAGAAATTCATGTAGTTCCCTTGGGAATCGCAAGGGAATTTAATGGGATTAGATAACATGATCTCATTTACACTGAAGCTGGAAATCACAGTAGCGAATTCTGATTTGTAGACCTGGCTTACTTAACAATATCTTCTGCATCAACATATATTATAGAAAGGGGAAAAAATACATTCTTACAGTGGCTCAAGTGGAGAAAGACAGGGGTCTTCATGGAAACTCTCTGATTCTCTAGGCATGAAGGCAAGAGAAGTTATGACACCAATGATGAAGTCACCTGGTTGAAAATATCTGTGAAGAATTGGGAGAGGATCACCAACAGTGCATTTTCTAAGTTGAATCTTGCATGCCTGGAGAGGCAGCATCAGCAATAAAAGCACTGATACCATCATTATTTATCTAAATTCTCAGTTACAGATATTAGTTGCTGTAACTAGTTTCTGTAGCCTATTTTCTAAATGATCCTTAAATGTCTCCAAGAACATACTAGCCTGACTCTCCTCAATCTCCTCACATTCTGCTCTGAAGACTTGCATAAATAATATCCTGTTTGAACCTTCCTTGCCCTTAGTGTCTAGCTCCATATTTCAGCAGTACGTGACATATTTGTACTATTTATCACTTCATAGACCTTAGCTTTCCTAATGGGTACTGGGTGTCCAGATAGGCTTCAACAAGAAGCAGAATTAATCACAGTCATTTAGATAATTATATGGGAGAGAAAATCACAATACAGAAGGTTTGTTTTCTTTGTAGAATGGCCAAAAAAGTAAATTAAAAAATGCATGGCTCACTGCTATTGATAGAACAGCAAGAGACATGTCAATTTGGACTGAAGCAAACTGAGTGTCATGCACCCAAAAATAAGAAAAGGAAAGGTTTAGGAGACGGAAGGAAAGGAGTCGGGGAAATGTTGTTATATGTGCAAATATCATTTGTACATATAGATGTGTGTTGATCTAAAAAATTTCAAGGGGAAAAACAATGCAAAATTTGGGAGTTTCAGGCAGAATGTTGATGCTGGTGGAGGGTTTCCATTTATAGCAGTCTGTTATGGGTGAGAGTTTTTTGTTTTTGTTTTTAATGTTTTCTTTAAAAGCTCCAAGAAGGATGAAGCTCTTCTGAGCACTCACTAGCTGGGAGTCTCCATTTTCTCATCCTGGAATATCCCAAATAAAGTGTAGCTCCACGTATCTCTGGGGAGAAATACACAGCCTACCCAGACACACACATAAATGGTGACAGCTTCTAGCCACTGGCTACTATATGCCTATGGCAAGCCTTACAATTTTATCAAATGTTTTGTTTTTCCACATCACCTGTGAACTGCCAGTATTAACTTGTCCTGTTTATCTCCTTCAAATAGTCCAGTGAATTAAGCAGGACTTTTTTTGTGTGGGGAAGAGGATTTTAGAACCTAAACGTCACTCAGGGACAATCCTAAACAATCCAAAGTATCAGTATTCCGATGTCATAATAAAAGCCTACAAATTTATTTATTTATTTATTTATTCATTCATTATACTTATATATTGCTCCCATTGCCAGGGCTCTCTGGGCGGTTTACAAAAATTCTAAAATTAATATAAAAACGAGTATACAAAATTTAAAATTCTAAAACACAGAACATACACACATAGAGCATTAAAAACCGTTAAAAAACTAAACATGTGGGTAATTAAGATGTGCCGTCATATGCCTGGGCAAAGAGGAAAGTCTTCTGGCACCAGAAAGATAGTGGCGTTGGTGCCAGGCGAGCCTTGTCAGGGAGATCATTCCATAGTCTGGGGGCCACCACCGAAAAGGCCCTGTCCCTCATTGCCACACTCTGAGCCTCTCTCGGAGTAGGCACCCACAGGAGGACCTTAGATGTTGAACGTAGTGGCCGGGTATATTCATGTCGGGAGAGGCGTTCCATCAGGTATTGTGGTCCCAAGCCATGTAAGGCTTTATAGATCAAAACCAGCACCTTGAATTGGGCTCGGAAACATACAGGCAGCCAGTGCAAGTGGACCAGAGCAGGTGTTATATGGTTGAACCTTCTGGTTCCCAAAAGCAATCTGGCCGCTGCATTTTGCACTAGCTGCAGCCTCCGAACCATCTTCAAAGGCAGCCCTACATAGCGTGCATTGCAGTAATCTAACTTGGAGGTTACCAGAGCATGGACAACTGAAGCCAGGTTATCCCTGTCCAGATAGGAGCGTAGCTAGGCCACCAACCGGAGTTTATAAACGGCACTCCATGCCACTGAGGTCACCTGAGCCTCAAGTGACAATGATGGATCTAAAAGAACCCCCAAGCTACAAACCTGCTCCTTCAGGGTGAGTGCAATCCCATCCAGAACTGGTAGAACACCCCCCCCCCGTCCTGTCAGCAGAATCACAAATGGGGTGATTGCAGGTTGTTAATTAAAAGTGGAGATGAGGAGCACACCAGAAGCAGTGTGCTTATTTGCTCCTATATGTGCCTGACAATTCATGGTTAATTAGCCAATGATTGCATCCTTTGTCTGAATGGGGTCATACTGTAGCTCCAGGATATTTTGAGTGGGTGAAGTAAATGGCAACCACAGACACATAGTCACTGCTCCTAGTAAGTGTCTGCCCCATGCCAAAGGTAAGGTCAGCATATTTATCACATGCTTCCCCCATTACCTGAAAAAAAATTCCAATATTAATGCATCCCTTTTACCACTTGCAAATATGACAGCAACAGAATATATGTTTATTTCAAACCTTCAACTAGGGATGTCCATCTCTGAAGAATCTGGCCCATTGTGGGCTCAATGGACTCCTGGCAAGGATCCAACCTGGCTAATAATTGTCAGTCAAGCCATGGGGCTTTTCTCAGAATGCAGGAAACTTTTCCATTTAAAAAAAGATTTTTTAAAAAAGAATACACACATTTAAAATGTGTCAAATTTAAATAAAAATGTGTGCAAATTTCTTTGCACGATTTTCATGATTTGTGGATATTTCAGCCAGTGCTGCTGGCATTTCTTTAATTTTATATTGTATTTTATTTTTCTTACTATTGAAAATTTCGAAGTGATGCTGAAATGGAGAATAATTAAAAAACATGTCCTTTTAAAAAAAGTTTATTTATTTAATTATTTATTACACTTCTCTATCATCCAACTGTGAATGGCCACTGGATGGATCACAATTAAAACCATAAAATACAGTATAGTAAGCATAATATAAAACATTAAAAAAATTACATAATAAAACCAAAGAAATGGCAGCAGCAGTGTTAAGATTGAAAAATACAATAACAGATTTAAAAGCAACAAGAACAAAAACTAAATTACTGAAAGGTCTGTGAGAATTGGAACACCTTCACCTAACACCAATCATAATGTCTGAACCTCTCTGGTGATGTTATTCCACAACTAAGATGCCACCACTAAAATCACCTTCTCCTTAGTAGCCACCCACTTGACCACATTGGGCAGGGGCAAATTCCATTAAACAGATTCTCAAAATTACCCCTAATATTATTTATTCACTGACCCTAGGGAGACCATATGACAAGGAGGGCAGTATCTTTAACTGTCGCCTAGAAAAGGAAATTTCAGCAGGTGTCATTTGTATGCATGCAGAATCTGTTGAAATTCCCTCTTCATTGCAACAATTAAAGTTACAGGAGCCCTGCCCTCTTTCATATCTGATCATGCTAGGCAAGGATCCTGCAGCTTTAACTGGTGGAAGAGGGAATTTCACCATGTGTTGCATACATACAAATGACTCCTTCTGAAATTCCATTTCTATAGACTTTTAAAGATACAGGAGCCCTGTCCTCCTTTACTTATGGTTACACTAACAGATCCTCTTCAGAAAACATGCTAAGCCATGGTGGTTAAGCATTTTGAGATAAACATTAGGGCTCACCATGTTGTGTTAACCATTCCTAATCATGGTACTAACATAACCATGGTTTACATATGCTCTCTAATCATTTATTGAAATGTAGTTAGCGTGGTCTCTTGAACAGGCCTATGATTTTTTCCTCATTAATTCCTCCCTAGTGTTTAACTCAGGCCTTATGATAATAAGATAACATTTTGGGGAAAATATGCAAATCAGTAATCCAGCACTAGAAGCCAAGATAGAGAAAATCTCCACAGCTACCATGTATTTCCCCTTGGAGCTCAGGTAGGTGGGAACAAAGGACACCCAAACACTGCAAAAGACCAGCATGCTGAAAGTGATAAACTTGGCTTCATTGAAAGTTTCAGGCAACTTCCTGGCAAAGAAAGCTACCATGAAACTGATAATGGCCAAAAAGCCCATATAGCCCAAGACACAGTAAAACATGTTTGCAGACCCTTCGTTACAGCCCAGTACAATTTCTTCAGCCACTGAGTGCATGTCAGCATCAGGGAACGGGGGAGAGATTGCAAGCCATACAATGCACATACATGCTTGAATAAAGGAGCAAGAAAGAACAATGGAGTTGGCTAGTCCTTTCCCCACCCATTTCCTGATCTTGGATCCTGGCTTTGTGGCTATGAAAGCCAGGACCACGGTGACCGTTTTTGCAAGCACACAAGACACAGCCACTGAGAAGATGATGCCAAAACTAATTTGTCGGAGTGGACATATTATCTCTCCTGGTCGTAAGATGAAGAGCAATGTGCAAAGGAAGCATAGCAGGAGGGAGATGAGGAGAGTGTAGGTGAGGTCCCGGTTGTTGGCTTTGACAATGGGAGTGTTGTGGTGTTTCAAAAAGGTCCCAAGCACCAAAACTGTGAGGAAAGAGAAGGAAAGCCCCAGAATAGCTAAACTGACTCCCAAAGGTTCTTTATAGGACAAACAGGTTGCTATCTTGGAAACACATGAATCCTTGTCTTTGTTTGGATACTGATCTTCTGGGCATTCAAAACAGACTCCCATATCTGAAAAAGAAAGTATTTATTCTCACTTTTCTGATTTATTTATTTTTGACACACACAAAAGATGGGGAAAATAATTATCAGTTTTCATGGGGGTGGGGAGGTTTCCAAGAACTCTGTTGTTTTTTCATTAAGAGACTATCATAGCTACTAGGGCTCTGCTCTGCTCTGCTCTGCTTCGGGTTGTAGAAGCAGGACGGGGCGGGGGGGCAGCAGAGTGACATAGAGTGGTTCACTCATTTGTTGAGCACTCCGCACCTTTTCGGTGCTCCATCCTCCATTTTTGACTTTTTCCCCATAGGATTGCATTGGGCAAAAACACGCCTATAACTTCTTTGTTTTTAAGGCTACATCCCTGAAAATTACTGTGCTTAGACATTGATGATTGGGGGTCATTTGTGTCGATTTTCAAAAATCTACATTCAGTGGTTTGCTTGCAATTAATTTTTATAGAATGGGTAAAAACGGGAGGGGGAACCTTTTCTTTCCAGTGTTGATAGACAGGTTCATCTCCCAATTATGATAAGTGATCAGCCCATGTGAAGCATCCTTCAAACCCAATATTTGAAGGGGGGAATAAGCAAAAAGGGATACTGAGTAACTTTTCTTTGTTTGTCTTTTGTAGGACTTTTGTCACTTTTTGAGTGCATTGGTGAAGCAGTAGCCCCAGCAAACTCACACACAACCTTAAATAACATACAAAGTAAAATAACAGATAGGCAACACAGCACTGCAAGGTACCCACCATAACCTTGGTAGACAACTGTATAGAAGTGGTGCAAGGGGATGATGTGCAGTATGGCATGTGGATGTACCCAGTGCCCACTGCCCTTGAGGGTAATCAGAACCCTCCAAAGGGGAACTAGTGGAAACCAATGAGTTGCACGAATTGATGTGATGTGGCTTCTCAAAGGCAGGTACCTAGACAGGACCAGCCAAACTACTGAGAGGTGGTGCACAGTCCACTGGGCATGTCCACTTTCCCATACTGGTTATAAAGTCTGTCAGCCTTTTTGTTCTATAGTAATAATATTTGTGATGATGATGATGATGATGATGATGATGATGATGATATAATGGCTGTGTAGTCAATCAACTCAGAAGCAAGGAGCACAAAGCTTTACTGTTGTCCTGCTAGCCTCCTATTATTTATGGGATGCATCATGAAAGGGCATCTCTCTGTGCTGTTCCCGCCTCATCGGGCCAGTTTGTATTTCTGCGTTTGAATGGCCTGGAAACAATCCTTGGCTCACTGACTTGTGCCCGCATGGCTGTCTGCTGCTGCCTCTCCAACTTTGTGCCTGCCTCAGAGGGCTGGTTTGTGCTTATCTTGATTTGACTGAGGACATTAGTCCTTCCTCATGATGAAAAAGCAGCTGCATTTTGTATGTTCTGCTGCCATGATCACTGAATCCTCTGCAACAATGTAGGCTCAGTATTAGTATTAGTATTGCTATTGTTATTACCATTATTGGCTGGGCTTACTCTGGAGTGTGTGAACTGTGATGGAGCCTGAAAGGATTGTCTATTCAACGGCATCTCTGTTTGATGTGTGTGCAGCATCTTGAAAGACAACATGTTATAGCACTTTGGTATGAGTGGATGGCATGAAAGAAATCAAGTTTTTAGAAGTATTGTGACACAAGCATGGCAATGCAAGGTCTGAGTTGTTTATCCCATGACCAGCTATGTGCTGTATGCCACCCAGTTTAATAATTTTCTATCTTGAAGTTCCCTGTGTTCATTTTTGAAGTGGTTAACCTAAGAGGAAGATTCTTATTTAGGTTTAAATTTAAAAATTCACCAAAAATCAGGGCATGATCCCATTTCCTTCAAAGTGGCCATGCCTAAGGATGTATTTAGAAGCTATCATGGTGCCCAGTTAGATGTATGTAGCTTACAAAATAACAGAGATAACTTCATTTCTGTAAATGGGGGGGGATCTTTTAAAAATTCACCAAAAATAAGGGCATAAGCTGATTTCTGTCAAAATGGGCAAGAATAAGGATCTATATAGATGCTATCAGGGTGCCCAGTTACATGTCTATATCTGGAAAAATGACAGAGATGAATGGAGTTTTGTAAATGGGGGAATGATTGAAGGTTAAAAATTTGCTAAAAATCAGGGCATGATTGGATGTTCTTCAAAATGGGCATGAATAAGGATCTATGTGGAAGCTCTCATAGTGCCCAGTTGCATGTGTGTATCTGGAAAAATAACGGCGATAACTACATTTCTGTAAATGGGGAAATATTTTAAATATTCACCAAAAATCAGGGGATGATCTGATTGCCTTCAAAATAGGTATGAATAAGGATCTATTTAGAAGCTATCATGGTGCCCATTTTCATGTTTCTAACTTGAAAACTAAAAAGTTATAGGCATTTTACATTTTAAATGAAAGTCTATAAGAGGGGAAAGCAGAGCTCCGGATCCGGATCTGCCATGGAGTGGAGCAGAATGGAGGCAGATCGACCAAAAGCGATCTGAAAGTTGCTGATCGGGATGCGGGGTGGATCGTGGGTCCGTGCACAGCCCTAATAGCTACTCTTTGGAAATTGTTACAATACAAATGAAGTAAAGAAGTGTTCCTAAGACTGTGGCAAGTTCTTGCATCCATCACCTTTAGTTTTGATTGAAACAAACCCTCCCATAGAAGCCCATCACTTCCATTGCAATTGTAATGTCCCAGCCCTTGTAGACACTTGGCAAAGAAGCTTTTTGAAATGGGCATGTGTTGGAATTTATTACAAGAGTGACATGTGGCATGGCAGATTTTGCTGCACCACTACTCCCATCAACCCATTATTAGCAAAGATCTTTTAGTCCAACAATAATCAGAGTGACACAATTTCCCTACCAATGCATTAGAGTCAGTAAGAGTATGTAAGAAACACTTGTTAACTTAAAGCAGGGTAAGGAAGAAAAGAATGAAATAAAATTGTAGGCTTCTCAGCTCTTTGAAGCCTCAAGGTATACTGTCTGGATAGTATTTTTGTGAATTGCCCAGGGAGTTTCAGCTATTGGGTGGTATAAAAATGCAAATAAATAAATAAATAAACTTTCCCCTCATCTGCCATGTCACTGAAGAAAATGTTGACCATCTCCCTGGACAACTAAGAGATTACTAAGAGATGTTAAGAGATTACACTTATTGGGGTAGATCAGACAACACACTAAGCCATGGTTCACATGACATGTTAAGCCATAAAGTTTAGCTCAAAAAGCTCAAACTTTGTTGTCTGAACAGGGTCTTTGGGCTCATTTACACCAAGCAGGATAGTCCACTATGAAAGTGGTATGAGGGTGCTATACAAAAGGCAGGAGCCACACTACTGCTTTATAGCAGTATTGAAGTGCACTGACAACTGTTGAGGCTCATTGACACATACCATATACCACTTTCATAACACTTTCATAGTGTTAAATCTTGCTTGGTGTAGATATGTCATGGGCCACAACAGTTGTCAGTGCACTTCAGTTCCACTATAAAGCAGTAGTGTGGCTCCTGCCTTTTATATACATTTTCATGCCGCTTTCATAGTGGAATATCCTGTTTGGTGTTGATGAGCCCTTAGTGTTACTGTCCTAGGGTAACCTGGAGTTTTGTCCATAAATGCATAGTAGGATGGCATTCATTGCCCTTCAGAAAATAATGTGATGCTATTGGTGTCGATAGGGGAAGTGGTATCTGCGACCTACACACAAAACTCACATAGCACTGTACATTAGAATTCTTACCCTTCTGGCTCGACATTTTCCCTTTAGGACATGGGAGGCAATCATAACAGCAAATTTGCTTCCCTTCCTGCTTTTGTCTGAAATAACCAGGGTGGCAGCTTTCAGTACACACAGACAGGGGCAATGCCTAGTCCCAAAATGATAGAAAAGTAAAATGTTAGCATTCAGAATAAAAGTTTGGGAAATTGTATAATTGCTGAATCAACAGTTAATGAAATGAGCAGGAAACACTGAATAAAGGGAATTTCAAGGTTCTAACGTTTCCTCAAAATCCAGTGGGCTGCCATTGCTCTACAGCAATTTTACTGTATTTTCTTTTTCTTTGTGGTGGAGTGAAAAAATGCCATTCAGTCACTTCACCCTTACAGTTTATTTAAACATTTTCTGGGGAGTGTGGTTTGCTGAAAATACAAACTTTTCTCCCTCTTTACTCCAGTTAATGTCTGCATATATCATTCCAGGAACTTCAGAAGCGCTGTTATAGGACAACCAAAGGTGATTCAGTGGTTTTATATAACCGAGAAGTAAGCTATGAAGCCATTAACACAGTCACAAGGGTACAACTTGAACACAAACACAAGGCACCAGGAAAATGTGTAATACATTAATGTTAAGTGATGCAAGTTTCAGGTAGCAAAAGACAGTAAAATCTAGATGTCCACAGCTTGTGTAAATAAAAAAGTTCATTAATCTGGTAACAAAAACATTGAAGGGATTAGCAGGTGCCCTTGAAAAGGAACCACAAGCAACTTTATTCTGGCTATGAAAAACTAAGAAGGAAAACTGCTGCACCAGTCACATCAGCACAGCCTTTACACTTTTTTTAAAAAATGGTATTGTATTCAACTGACAGTCCAGAACTCCAAAGGCACAGTTGTCTGTTTGGATGGTCTCACTCAAAAAGAAACATTTTATGGCAAGAAGGGAGAGGGCCTTTTCAGTGGTGGCCTGCCAATTATGGAATGATCTCCCCAATGAGGCTTGCCTGGTGCCAGCACTGTTATCTTTTCGGCACCAGGTCAAGACTTTTCTCTTCTCCCAGGCATTTTGCAATATTTAACAACACTAAGTTTGCTTTTTACCGGACCCCAAAACTGTTGTTTTTAAATGGATGCCATTTTTTTAATATTCTGCTGTTTTTATGTTTTTGGTGGTTTTAAATTTTGTATACTTTTTAATGCTCACTGTATTTAACTTTTGTAAACTGCCCAGAGAACTTCTACTATGGAGTGGTATATAAATGTAATAAATAAATAATTAAATAATGTTGAACCAATCAACATCATACACATTGATTCACCTCAAAGTGCAAATGAATACTGAAGGATATCTTAGGTAATAATTCAGTTTTCCCTGCTTTTGTGAAATTTTGAATTGTTATCCCATTTTCCCAATTGCTTACTTGCAGTCCTTTCAACATTATATATAAATACAAAAAAAAAAAAAAACCCACCAAAAACCTACATTCAGTATGTTAAATGTCTTAGCACTACCAATGGAAATTTAGGAAATCCTACGAGAAATTCATTCAAAATTGGAATGATAATTCCAAAATGATGTGCACTCAGAACCTACCTGGTTAAAGTCTCTGTGCCATGTGATGCCATTATCATTAATGGTGAACACTTCCTGTGTCAGAGTCTGGGGATTCAGCTTTCCAACTTTCACTCGATGAAATGATTGATTTGGGAATGTGATCCAGTTGATAATATCAAAGCCAGCTACCAGTTTTCCATTCAGGTCAAAAGAAACCTCATCCCCAGCACTGTTGTTAAATAAGACTCTTTTCAGAAAGTGGTGGAGCTGGATGTCAGAAGAAAACACAAAAGTTTGCAAGATGATACCATGAGTCATGTAGGAAATTAGCTAAATACTTCATACATAAATGGCAGAAACTCACTTATTTCTTACGTGGTAGCCTTTACCCAAACACAGAGATAAAACCAACAGATATACCATGTTTAAAATGCCCGTGTGAAGGAGGATGTTCCGTTGGAACACAATGTAAACTATTAAACTAAGAGGTTGTCTTCTTTTCTTATGGATGAGATGCAGTGAGTGTATCCGCAGGTTTATTGGAATTAATTTTGTCCTGCATCTTAGCTGTAAAAATTGAATGACCTGCATATGCATGTAAAGAAGAATGGAAGAACATGCCTCTAAAAAATGCTCAAGCAAGTCCCATCAAGGAATATAGGTCATTGCAGACAGAGCCTTAAGTGAATTTTTGATCTAGAGATATGCAAAACCCCAGAAATTGGGGCATGTTTGCTCATGTTAGGAATGGATGAGAAATTCATTTCACTTTGTTAAACATGCATACCCAAATGAAAGGTGAGAATGTTGGGGTGGGGGGGAGAGAGAAGCTGGTATTTTTTTTCATGTTCACAAAATGCCTTAGTTAGGAACTAGTTCCCAGCTACTGTGGTGGTAGGGAAGTAGGAAGATGGAAGGCTGCCCTTTCTGCACATCTATATTTATAGAGAAAAAACGAATCACCATATTAACATAAAATGGTGACTCACTGAAGTTGTGGACAGCTCCCGGACCTACCCACTTGTCAAGTGCATCCGGGGAACACAAGTGATGGTGGCAGCTAAGCATGTGACTGAGGGCAGGGGTGAATCCCTCCATCCTTAGGAACTCAGAGATATGATACAGTTCAAAATTTGACTGCTCAAGATGTTACCTGCCATGGCTGTTGATTGTGAAGATTTACTCTCCTACTGTTCACCATGGCTCTCTGTTTGGGTTGGCCTGACTGACTGGCATGTAAAGCATGTGCTATTGCATAGACGGCATTATATATATTGTAGCTTTGGCCAGTCATGCTCATTTCAAAAAAAGCTCCAGGAAGATTCTCCAGTTTCTCCTCCCCAGTGCAGATGCCATCAGATTTCTCGCTAAGAAATGGATTTGGAAATACGCAGCCAAATGCCTGCTCCCAGAAGTTCTTGATGAAACCATCTTCTTTTGTTAATAAATGGTTTCTAGTGTGAAGATTTCTTTTGAATCCTGGGACTTCATTTGAGTGAACTGCAAAGGACAGAGCACCATGGATCACCTGAATATCCCAATTCCTTTGATAAAAGTATGATGCGATGTCCATCTCAGCTGTCATGATCCACACTTTACCTTTAGGCTCAATAGACACCATTTCCATTTGGGGCAATAATTGTAACAATCTTAAAAACAAACTATTGTTTTCATAGACTAATATTGCATTGGCATTGCTCTTCATGCAAACGTGATATGTCCCAATAAGCACATTCAGGTCATCAAAAATGTTACCGGGATAAAATGGCTTGATTCTTTCTGTGAAGGCAACACAGATGCCATGCAGAAAAAACATTGGGAACATCACCCGCACAAATGTTCCTCCATCATCTTCTTTAACAAGGATACCAACCCAAATCCATCTGAAGTGCAAAAGTAGCTGAACAATCCCTCCGTATTGGAAAGCTTCATTTGGGACCATCTGGTAGATGGATAGGCTTTCACTTTTATCATTCATCTCTGGAGGAGAGCCATATGTTAACTATAGAAGAGGAATTGGATTGAAGAACAGAGAAGAAATAAAGAAAATGTATGCTGGTATTTTTGAAAATGGAAATGGATGACTCCATTCATATATATATATATATATATATATATATATATATATATATATATATATGGTTCTGTTTATCATGTTGCACTATGGGTTTTCCATGTTCACCCAAGTGCAGAATGCCGGGAAATAAAAGGTGTTTAGGAAGATTCGTTAGTTCCTGCTTTATCAGTACCTTGGGTCATGATGGCTGTCAGGGGCAGAGTGATGAACCTAAGTCCCAAAATTTTCTGTTTGCTGCAACAGACATGTGCGGCTGCTTTGCATGATAAAAACTGTTGTAGAGTTCATTATGGGTTGTTTAATACTCCAACCAGCCACTCTTCCCAGATTCAGATGTCACAATAAGCTATGGCCATTTGGTGATCATGCAAATAATGCCTATCATGCAACAGTATGTGCCAGCATGCACCATAAATCATAACAAACCACTGTGGCTTGTTTAAGCCATGGTGGATTGTTTTGACCATGCAAGCTGGGCCATAGAGTCTATGCAACCAAAGCCATCATTCCCATGCCTGGACCTTTAAGGACAGAAGACATCAATCATATTCATTTTTAAAGAGTCAGCACTATATGGAACATAGCATTTTTAATCTCAAAATTGACTCTGAAGAGACTCTGAAAACACAAAAGGAGGCAGAGATCAAGAAAAGATGTCCTGAAAAAACTGTTAGGAGGGAAAAGGCAAGTACAGAAAAAACAGATCCTGGTTGCGGGGGCTGAATAAAGACCGCAGAAAGACAGCTGCAGCAGCTTTCTGCCCTTCTCCCATTTACCAGACAGCTGAGGCTCATAACTGAGGCCTACACTTATTTCTGACTCCTGGACTCTACAGCTACAGAGAGGTTTTTAAGAACTTATCTAGCTTTGTAGATGATATAACTATTTTATTTCTTTTCCTCTACTTCATTACTTTGAGACTTACCTTAAATTGTTTATTCATTTCCATGTTTGTTTTGCATACTCCCCGCTTACCCTTTCCTGTTCAATAAATCCTGTTTCTTATTTATAAGTTGTTTTATAGGAAACTGTCCATAGGGAAATATCACAAGACTTCAGTCCACCAGGATCCCTGATAGTGGGGGGATGCACGGGAGACAACCAGAGAGTAACTTACAAAACTGGAATTTATTAACTGGGGTGAGGGTAAGGTTCAAATCAATGATTCTACAAAAAGTCATAAAACAATGAAAATGTGAAGGGGTAAGCAATCCACAATTCATATTTCATCCAAAAAAAGGTTATTGCTCAATATGGATTTTGGAATTTTTCTTAGGGTCTACACAACTCCCTTAAAGATAGCCACATTTATTATGACATAAAGCCTTCAGTCATGTCCCACTTCATTAGAAGATGTTTTAGTGTTAAAAGTGTTGCTATAGTATTACTCCATATACTAAAAGTGTCATCAGACAGGGGAATCTTCACATTTCCCTATCATCACTATGGCCTCCTGCTGCTGTCCCACAATAGCGATGATCTCTTTACATGGGGAGAGAAAGTGGAAGCATCAAGGACCACGTGGCCCATTCAGTGGCTGTTTAATTGTGCTGCTTTTCCTGAACACAGCAGGAAATGGCGTTAAGTTTCACTTTTAAAAAACAATTCAGATTATCTAGGGGGTATTTTTGCAATGGAAAAATGAGTGAAAGGAGTGGGAGACATGCTGGAGGTGGACGGTAGTATCCAAAGGACGCACGAAAAACCGTGAGTGATCAGTAACAAGTGTGCAACAAAACACTTGTCTGATGATCCCCTAGATTATTCCAGTTGGGGGTGGTGGCAGATCTCTTTTTTCTTATAATCAAATGTATCCTGCTTCCGATTGCTGAGACTCAGGCCACAGCTAGACCTAAGGTTTATCCTGGGATCATCCAGGGTTCACCCCTGCCTGAGCACTGGATCCCCTGTGTGTCACCTAGATGAACAGTTTTGACCCCTGGATGTTCCAGGGATAAGCCTTAGGTCTAGCTATGGCCACAGGTAGGAGCCACACCAAGCAGGATATAGTGGTATATAAAAGGTAGGAGCCACACTACTGCTTTATAGTGGTATTGAAGTGCACTGACAACTGTTGGGGCCCATTGACACATACCATGTACCTCATTCATAGTGCAATGTGTATTATTTATTATTTATTTATTGCATTTCTATACTGCCCAATAGCCGGAGCAACAGTATAAAACCATAATATAAAATACAATATAAAAGCTCAACCAGATAAAAACAGCAGCAATGCAAAATTACAAATTTAAAACCATGTTATTTAAAATTTATAGACTGTTAAAATGCTGGGAGAATAAAAAGGTCTTCAAATATCCTGTTTGGTGTGGCTCCTGCCGTTTATATACCACTTCCATAGTGCAATATTCTGCTTGGTGTATATTAGGCCTCTCTCTGGTGATTTTTCAGGAGAAAATTTTTACTGCTTCTTTGATGGGGAGGCAGGTGAGATTGCATTCTTTCCCTTGCAGTCAAAGTTTCATTGTCTCTGAACATGCGGGCTCTTTCCAGTGATCATGTAGAGAGAAGATCTGACTGAGTATTGTTTCTGTTCAAGAGAAATTTCTCTTTCTTCCTCTTGCAATCAAAGATATACTGCCTCTGAACAGGGAGAATGTCTTTGATGATTTTGCAGAGAAAAGATTTTACTCTGTGTGGTGTATGGATGGGGGAGTGGAATACCTCTTTTTCCTCCTTGCAGTCAAAGGTGACTGCTTCTGATTATAAAGTTCCTCTCCCAAGTGATCTCTACTAAAAATCTTCCTTTATAACATTTTTACACATTAAATAACTTATGGTTATATGCAATACAATCAACTAACTGACTAGGGGTGTGCACTCTGCTCCGGAATTATCTAGTAATCACAAACATCTGCAGAGCATTCAATGTTCCAGAGCAGAAATTGGCCACTTCCAAACCCATTGATTAATAACAGAGCAGAGACACCCAGTCAAAGCTTCTAACATCTCCAAAATTATCCAACAGTATTTCTGATTTGTGTGTATGTTTGTGTGTGTCAATTGAACATCTCCATATTTAAAAGACACTGAGTGCGGTGAGTAGTAGCTTTGATATTGACATCTGTGGCTAATCAATTAGGAATAGTCTCAGATCTCAAGAACACCAAGTTGGAGAAGGCTGGAGTAGAAACTTCCACCTTCAGAGCCCTTATGACAACGAAAAGACTTATACTATCAGATTGGAAGGACAAATTCACACCTCCTGTAATGCAATGGATTGAGGACTTAGGGGGGATCTACACAACTGCTTTTAAAGCGCTTTAAAGCGCTTTGAAAATGTTTTGAAACCTGTATATGCAGTGTGTCCTGGGCCCCAACAGTTGTCAAAACTGTTATAAAGCGCTTTAAAGCAGTAGTGTAGATCCACCCACCGTAACATTATCAACTTTTGAACAGTGTTATATAGACACAACTTGCCAGTGGATAAATACACAGTTATCTGGTCTGCCTTTCTTGAAACCTTTGTATAACTCTCTCCCCCGCCCATTTATTTCTTTGGAATGGTACATATGATGGAAATGACGATAATCATATATGCAATGTATGGGGTTTTCTTTTCTTTCATTTTCATGATGTATTTTCTGTTCTGTTTTGTTGATAATAACAATAAAAAGGGGAAGGGGGAAAACATCACCAACAGCAGTAGAGCTCTGCATCAGCAAAATAATGGACAAAAGCTCCCACCATAAATGCACAGGGGTGAATTAATGTGTTTGTGTGTGTTTGTTGACGGGTTTGAGGGGGGAAACTAAAAATACTTTATAAATCAACGCATGGAAACCAGTCATACTACACAACAATTATATACATGGTATTTCTTCACAGTGCTCAATATGCATTTTTATGAGAATAAATTGAATTGAAGAGTTCAACATTAAAGCATATATTAATTTTTTGTAGTGCAGCATTAACGGTAATGATAAATTTGAAGTTTAAGGAGTCCAAAATGTGAAATTATCCTGTTATAGAACTCCTGCCCCATTTTAAATTCAAACGGCAGTTCCCACAGTCCCTGCCTAAAGACAGTCCAAATTGTCCATTCCCCCTCATTTCACTTAGATAAAAAAGGGGGCAATGACTAGAGATAGGACATGTCTTCTGTGCTTTTCCATAATAGGATATAATACCCCCTTTTAAAGCCTCTTCTTGCATGGGCAGAGCCTACCTGTGGAACTTTGTAGATGCCCAAGATATCTGCAACATCAAGGGAGGTTGCAGAATTATGAGCCCCAATAACTGAAATCAGGTTGTTCTGAATACCGAATTTGTAGTTGGGGATAAATCTGTTCTGAGTTGTGAAAAGTTCCATTGTGGCATGATAGGTCCATCTAGTCCCGTAAGTGTCATAGATATTGAAGCCCACTGTGACATTGGGTAAGATCTGGTGGTTTTCATTGACCTCCTTTACAGCAAAAATCAAGGCCAAGACATGCTGATAGTTCTTAGTCAGGACACTGCAATGAGAACAACATGCGGTAACTTGTTAAGTTGTGTGACGTCTTGTGTAGGGAACAGTCAGTTCAGATTTAAGTAAGGAGCCAGAAAATAAAAATCTTTACATTTCTTTAAGCAATTTCAGTTTAACTATTCCCAGAGGGGTGGACATATTTGTCTATTTCAGTATAAATTGCAAACTGTCTTTTGCACCACATGATGGACACACGTAGAACAGCATATTATTTTGGCTATTTCATAACAGTTTAGCTACAGGGCATATCAAAAGCCCTGTAGGCACAGGGCATATCAAAAGCAAAATAATGATTTTAATATGATCACACTGAATGCAATGCAAATAGTTTCCAATATGTCTCCCAAGTATTCTTGCAAGACAGATGCATGTGTAGGAGTACAATTTCTGTTATGTTGTATCAAAAGGTGCATGATCTTTGATTGAATACGGCCATTCCTATGGCTTCATCCAATGTCATTTTCTGCAGTTAATGCACTGAGCAAAAACCAAGTTCAGGATCTCTGTGATGGTAGAATGCCTTACCATTATAGCAATTCATTATTATATTAACTCCTCAGTATAAGAGATGCATGTAGTTCTCTTTGGAATCACAAGGGAATTTAATTGGATTAGATAACATGATATCATTTACATTGAAGCAGGACATCACAGTAGTGAATTCTGATGTGTAGACCTGGCCTACTTAACAATACCTTCTGCATCAACATATATTATAGAAAGAAAAAACTATACATTCTTACAGTGGTTCAGTCAGAGAAAGACAGGGGTCTTCATGGAAGCTGTCTGGTTCTCTAGGCATGAAGGCAAGAGCTGTTATGACACCAATAGTGAAGTCACCTGGTTGAAAATATCTGTGAAGGATAGGGAGAGGATCACCAACAGTGCATTTTCTAAGTTGAATCTTGCATGCCTGGAGAGGCAGCATCAGCAATAAAAGCACTGATACCATCATTATTGATCTAAATTCTGTTACAGACATTAGTTGCTGTAACTAGTTTCTGTAGCCTAGTTTCTAAATGATCCTTAAATGTCTCCAAGAACACACTAGCCTGACTCTCCTCAATCTCCTCACATTCTGCTCTGAAGACTTGCATAAATAATATCCTGTTTGAACCTTCCTTGCCCTTAGTGTCTAGCTCCATATTTCAGCAGTACGTGACATATTTGTACTATTTATCACCTCACAGACCTTAGCTTTCCTAATGTGGCCTGGGTGCCCAGATAGGCTTCAACAAGAAGCGGAATTAATCACAGTCATTTAGATAATTATATGGCAGAGAAAATCACAATACAGAAGGTTTGTTTTCTTTCTAGAAAGGCAAAAAAGTAATTAAAAAAATACATGGCTCACTGCTATTAGTCTTTCCTAACCTATTGATGGAACAGCAAGAGACAAGTCAATTTGGACTGAAGCAAACTGAGTGTCATGTACCCAATAATAAGGAAAGGTTTAGGAGACGGAAGGAAAGGAGTCGGGGAAATGTTGTTATATGTGCAAATATCATTTGTACATATAGATGTGTGTTGATCTAAAAAATTTCAAGGGGAAAAACAATACAAAATTTGGGAGTTTCAGGCAGAATGTTGATGCTGGTGGAGGGTTTCCATTTATAGCAGTCTGTTATGGGTGAGAGTTTTTTGTTTTTGTTTTTAATGTTTTCTTTAAAAGCTCCAAGAAGGATGAAGCTCTTCTGAGACTAGCTGGGAGTCTCCATTTTCTCATCCTGGAATATCCCAAATAAAGTGTAGCTCCACGTATCTCTGGGGAGAAATACACAGCCTACCCAGACACACACATAAATGGTGACAGCTTCTAGCCACTGGCTACTATATGCCTATGGCAAGCCTTGCAATTTTATCAAATGTTTTGTTTTTCCACATCACCTGTGAACTGCCAGTATTAACTTGTCCTGTTTATCACCTGGAAATAGTGCAGTGAATTAAGTATGTCTTTTTTTGTGTGGGGAAGAGGATTTTAGAACCTAAACGTCACTCAGGGACAATCCTAAACAATCCAAAGTATCAGTATTCTGATGTCATAATAAAAGCCTACAAATTTATTTATTTATTTATTTATTTATTCATTATACTTATATATTGCTCCCATTGCCAGGGCTCTCTGGGCGGTTTACAAAAATTCTAAAATTAATATAAAAACGAGTATACAAAATTTAAAATTCTAAAACACAGAACATACACACATAGAGCATTAAAAACCGTTAAAAAACTAGACATGTGGGTAATTAAGATGTGCCGTCATATGCCTGGGCAAAGAGGAAAGTTATTACCATTATTGGCTGGGCTTACTCTGGAGTGTGTGAACTGTGATGGAGCCTGAAAGGATTGTCTATTCAATGGCATCTCTGTTTGATGTGTGTGCAGCATCTTGAAAGACAACAAGTTATAGCACTTTGGTATGAGTGGATGGCATGAAAGAAATCAAGTTTTTAGAAGTATTGTGACACAAGCGTGGCAATGCAAGGTCTGAGTTGTTTATCCCATGACCAGCTCTGTGCTGTATGCCACCCAGTTTAATAATTTTCTATCTTGAAGTTCCCTGTGTTCATTTTTGAAGTGGTTAACTTAAGAGGAAGATTCTTATTTAGGTTTAACTTTAAAAATTCACCAAAAATCAGGGCATGATCCCATTTCCTTCAAAGTCACCATGCCTAAGGATGTATTTAGAAGTTATCATGGTGCCCAGTTAGATGTGTGTAGCTTACAAAATAACAGAGATAACTGCATTTCTGTAAATGGGGGGAATCATTTAAAAATTCACCAAAAATCAGGGCATAAGCTGATTTCTGTCAAAATGGGCAAGAATAAGGATCTATGTGGAAGCTCTCATAGTGCCCAGTTGCATGTGTGTATCTGGAAAAATAACGGCGATAACTACATTTCTGTAAATGGGGGAATATTTTAAATATTCACCAAAAATCAGGGGATGATCTGATTGCCTTCAAAATAGGTATGAATAAGGATCTATTTAGAAGCTATCATGGTGCCCATTTTCATGTTTCTAACTTGAAAACTAAAAAGTTATAGGCATTTTACATTTTCTCATCCTGGAATATCCCAAATAAAGTGTAGCTCCACATATCTCTGGGGAGAAATACACAGCCTACCCAGACACACACATAAATGGTGACAGCTTCTAGCCACAGGCTACTATATGCCTATGGCAAGCCTTGCAATTTTTTCAAATGTTTTGTTTTTCCACATCACCTGTGAACTGCCAGTATTAACTTGTGCTGTTTATCACCTGGAAATAGTGCAGTGAATTAAGTATGTCTTTTTTTGTGGAGAGGATTTTAAACCCTAAACTTCACTCAGGAACAACCCTAAACAACCGAAAGTATCAGTGTTCGGATATCAGGATAAAAGCCTACGAATAGGGTGATTGTAGGTTGTTAATTGAAAATGGAGATGAGGAGCACACCAGAAGCAGTGTGCTTATTTGCTCCTATATGTGCCTGACAATTCTTGGGTTAATTAGCCAATGATCACATGCTTTGTCTGAATGGGGTCATACTGTAGTTCCAGGTTATTTGGAGTGGGTGGAGTAAATGGCAGCCACACAGACACATGGTCACTGCTCCTAGCAAGTGTCTTCCCCATGCCAATTCCCCATCAGCATAGATAAATAAATAAAATAAATAAAATAAATAAATCACATATTTCCCCCATTACCTAAAAAATATGCCAATATTAATGCATCCCTTTTACCACTTGCAAATATGACTGCAACAGAATATATGTTTATTTTCAACCTTCACTTCAGGCAGGGGCGAACCCTGGATGATCCCAGGATAAACCTTAGGTCTAGCTGTGGCCCATCTCTGAAGAATCTGGCCCATTGTGGGCTCAATGGACTCCTGGCAAGGATCCAACTTGGCTCATAATTGTCAGTCAAGCCATGGAGCTTTTCTCAGAATGCAGGAAACTTTTACATTTTAAAAAAGATTTTTTTAAAAAAGAATACACACTTTTAAAATGTGTCAAATTTAAATAAAATGTGTGCAGATTTCTGGGCACAATTTGTTTTGTGGAAATTTCAGCCAGTGGCGCTGGCATTTCTTTAGTTTTATAGTGTCTTTTTATTCTTTTTATTTTCACTATTGAAAATTTCAAAGTGATGCTGAAATGGAGATCAAAAGATTTCCTTTTTAAAATTTATTTATTCATTTATTTTTTTATTTATTGCATTTATATACCAGCCCACAGCCGAAGCTGTCTGGGCGATTTACAAAAATTTTAAGAGTCTAAGGTGCCACCACTAAAATCACCCTCTCCTTAGTAGCCCCCCACTTGACCACATTGGGCAGGGGCAAATTCCATTAAATGTATTCTCAAAATTTCCCCAAATATTATTTATTCACTGATCCTGGGGAGACCATATGACAAGGACAGGGCTCCTGTATCTTTAACCGTTGCCCAGAAAAGGGAATTTCAGCAGGTGTCATTTGTATGCATTCAGAATCTGTTGAAATTCCTCCATCACAATAATTACAGCTACAGGAGCCCTGCTCTCTTTTGTATCTGGTTATGCTAGGCAAGGATCCTGCAGCTTTAACTGTTAGAAGAGGGAATATCACCATGTGTTGCATACATACAAATGACTCTTTCTGAAATTCCATTTCTATCAACTATTAAAGATACAAGAGCCCTGTCCTCCTTTACTTATCGTCACACTAACTGATCCTGTTCAAAAAACATGCTAAGCCATGGTGATTAAACATTTTTAGCTAAACATTAGGGCTTGGCATGTTGTGTTAAGCATGATGTAGTGTGCTGTGTGAGCTTTTCCTAATCATGGTAGTAACATAATCATGGTTATCTGGTTATCTCTCTAATGGTTTACATATGCTCTTTTGTGAACCATTCCTAGGGTGACCATATCAAAAGGAGTAAAGGACTCCTGTATCTTTAACAGTATTATTGAAAAGGGAATTTTAGCATGTGCCATTTGTATGCATGTAGAACCTGGTGAAATTCCCTCTTTATCACAATAGCTAAAGCTGTAGGAGTTATAGCAGAGTGACCAGATACAAAAGAGGGCAGGGTTCCTACAGCTTTAACTGTTGTGATGAAAAGCGTGTTTCACCAGGTGCTGCATGCATACAAATGGCACCTGCTGAAATTCCTATTTCAATACAACTATTAAAGATACTGGAACACTGTCCCCCTTTTCATATGCTCACTAACCGTTTATTGTCTTGAACAGGCCTATTATTTTTTCCTCATTAATTTCTCCCTGGTGTTTAACTCAGGTCTTATGATAAGGAGATAACATTTTGGAGAAAATATGCAAATCAGTAATCCAGCACTAGAAGCTAAGATAGAGAAAATCTCCACAGCTACCATATATTTCCCCTTGGTGCTCAGGTAGGTGGGAAAAAAGGACACCCAAACACTGCAAAAGACCAGCATGCTGAAAGTGATAAACTTGGCTTCATTGAAACTGTCAGGCAACTTCCTGGCAAAGAAAGCCACCATGAAACTGATAATGGCCAGGAAGCCCATAAAGCCCAAGACACAGTAAAACATATTGGCAGACCCTTCATTACAGCCCAGTACAATTTCTTCAGCCAAGGAGTGCATGTCAGCATCAGGGAATGGGGGAGAGATTGCAAGCCATAAAATACAAATACATGCTTGAATAAAGGAGCAGGAAAGGACAATGGAGTTGGCCAGTCCTTTCCCCACCCATTTCCTGAACTTGGAGCCTGGCTTTGTGGCCATGAAAGCCAGGACCACGGTGACTGTTTTTGCAAGCACACAAGACACAGCCGCTGAGAAGATGATGCCAAAACTAATTTGTCGGAGGAGACATATTATCTCTCCTGGTGGAACGATGAAGAGCAATGTGCAAAGGAAGCAGAGCAGGAGGGAGATGAGGAGAGTGTAGGTGAGGTCCCGGTTGTTGGCTTTGACAATGGGAGTGTTGTGGTGTTTCAAAAATGTAATTAGCACCAGAACTGTGACGAAAGACAAGGAAAGTGCCAAAATAATTAAGGTGGTCCCCAAAGCTTCTTTATAGGAAAGGAAAGTTGCTGACTTGGAAATGCATAAATCCTTGTCTTTGTTTGGATATTGACCTTCTGGACATGCAGAACAGTCATCTGTGTCTGAAAATGGAAATTATTATTATTATTTTATTCTTCTGATACACATTGTTCAATACTCGAGAATCTGAAAAGATTTTGCCAATGCAGGCTTTTATTTTCAGTTGTGTCTATTCTGGTACCATTCAATTATTTTATTTTATTGTTGTTTTTATTCCATACAGTTAGCAACAGAATGCTACATCAGTAGGGTGAATATATATATATATATATATATATATATATATATATATATATATATATATTATGGGGAGTATTCTGGCACCCAAAGATTAAGTGCTCATCTACACCAAGCTGGATATGGCACTATCAAAGCAGTATATAAAAGGCAGGGGCCAAACTACTGCTTTATAGTAGTATTGAAGTGCACTGACAACTGTTGGGGCCCTTTGAGACCTACTATATACTGCTTTCATACTGCTATATGCTGCTTGGTGTGGCTCCTGCCCTATATACCGCTTTCATAGTGGAATATCCTGCTTGGTGTACATGAGCCCAAAGTCATTCATGAGGAAATGAACTTTTTTGGATGACAGTCCCTTCAACAGATGTATGATGTATTACCCTGAGTTGCATCCATATATTCATTTGGGATTATAGAAACATTGAAGTTGGAGGGAAATAAATGGCAAAAGTCGTGATCTACATTAATAGCAGTGGCCACTCATAAAACATTGTTGATAATGGAAATATTGTGGGATTGGGTTAGCCAATTAACATATTTGATTTGAAAGAGAAAGAGAGAGAGAGAGAGAAAAGCTACAAAACTTGGCTGAAGAAAATGACATTCTGGCCAATGAATACGTAGGGTTTAGACAGGGATGGAGCACGATAGAACAATGTTATGTTCTAAACCATCTGATCCATAAATATCGATCACAACACAAAGGAAGCTTATACGTTGCTTTTATTATTTATTTATTTATTTATTTATTTATTTATTTATTTATTTATTTATATAGCACCATCAATGTACATGGTGCTGTACAGAGTAAAACAGTAAATAGCAAGACCCTGCCGCATAGGCTTACATCCACATTTGATTTGATAGATAGAGACCGCCTCTGGGATAAACTTTCACAGACCAGCATGGATAAGCGACTGCTGTTTCTGATCAGGAAACTCCACTCAGAAACAGATATAAGAGTGCGGGTAGGTCCTTCAGGCATGCTTTCGGAAAAGATCACCACCAGAAGAGGAGTTAGGCAGGGCTGTTTATTGGCCCCTTTTCTGTTCAACTTTTATGTGAACAACTTAGTGTCAGAGCTAACGGGGATGGACTACTTCCTCCTTTCCATCGGCCCCAGAAAGGTACAGATGCAGCTGAATGCAGATGACATGGCGCTCCTATCAATCATGCAAGTAGGCATGAGGAAGCTCCTAAGTACGTTAGGCAGGTTATGTCGTGAGGAGAAACTAGTAATAAATCACTCAAAAACTAAGGTAGTGGTATTCTCTAAGAGTAAACGCGCACACAGATGGTGTCTAGATGGACAGCAGATAGAACAATGTTCAAGCTTTAAATATTTGGGACTACATTTTTCATACAATGGCACATGGAAAACTCATTTGGAAGCAGTAAAATTGTTGGCCGGTAGAACAGCAAAGGCAATTCTCTCTTATGGAAGACATAGGGGAGGCTCTCTAGTAGTTCCAGCCCTGAAGTATGTGGCTAAGGTACTTCCTCAACTCCTGTATGGGGTGGAGTTGTGGGGTTATGGCCTGGCCCCAAAGGTGGAGATAGTACAGAACAAGTTGCTAAAAGAATTGCTGGCACTACCAGTTGGGGTACCATCTGCACTGATAAGAATGGAAGTAGACCTGCCCTCTATTAAAGTCGGAATACATAAAGCAATAATACTTTATGGGAAGAAACTGATGACCTCGAATGAAAATAACCTGATAAAACTGTTTTTCTGAACAGCTCTTGAAAGGAGGGTGGGCTTAGTCCTGGTTGGTATTATCACAACTGTATGTCAAGGACGTACAGAATCTCTTGCTGTCTGATAAAATGTCCACCAGACACAGAATCTTTGAGGAAGATACCTACGATAATGTTCTATCCAGTGAGATGCAGGCCTTTTCACTATGTTTCTGCTGTTTTAAGAAAGGTCAGTATTTACCACAAGATCTACAAGATCTAACATTCCCCACTCTTAGGAAGGCCTTCACCGCTCTCCGCTTTCAAACAATGCCGTCAGCATATTTAGAAGGGAAATACAAAGGGATCCCTTATGCTCTAAGACACTGTTTTTGCAGTACAGGGGAGGTAGAAGATTTAGTACACCTCTTGCTACATTTCCCATTACATAATGAGATCAGGGAGTGTTTTTTGAAAGACCTCCTAAGATCAAGGCTGGCCTATTAGTGATATAATCTGCGACTTGTTAGCAGACCATGACAAAGTAAACATGCTTAGAGTTGCAAACTTTGCAACAGCAGCTCAAAAAATTCATCAAAACCTCCTGAAGAAAGTGGGAGTTGACTGCAAGGGGGATCATTTGATATGACAGGTTGTAATGGTTTTGTTGGAGGTCATATTTAAATGGTAAATGCATGCTTAGCCCTTTTGTGCTCAGATATATAACCTAGTATATCTCATGATTGTTATTTGTATGATGTTGGGTTTGTGCTACAGGCAAATAAATCTCTTTGACTGACTGACTGACTTTATTTCCCATTCAAGCTGAAGGAGAGAAAAATGTAATTTAGCATTTCCTTGTTCAAATACCCCTTTTAAATTTCCTTGCAGTACCATGGCCACTTTAAGGACAATCAAACATGGACTTGGATCCAGAACCTGCCTTCCATTAGATTGTGGGTGTAACATAGGGTGACCATATTTTGGAAACCAAAAAGGAGGACAACATGGCTGCCTCCAAGGGGTCATGCCCACCAACATGTCCAGCCCCCAAAGTGGCATGCCTACCCAAACACAGCCTTGGTCACATGTCTGATTTCACAGCACACAAGAAAAACCCGTTCTACATAACATCTTAACGTTAAAATCACTGGAATAAAGAACAAGTAAGACGTTCAATGTATCTGAAATCTAGTATGAATGTTTATTCCCATATAAGAGTTTATAGCCTTAAATACCATGATTTAGAAGGCTGATAGCCTGATCCTATGTGCATTTACTCATAAATCAGTTTGTGAGAGTTTAAAGGGGCTTAATCCCAAATAAGTGTGCGTAGGCCTAAAACCAAAGTTAAACAGTCTTGCTTTTAAAATTATTTATTTAAATATTTATTTATAAAACACTTAAAATCACTGGGCACAAAATAAAAATAAAACAGACTGTGCCAGTGGCTTTACAATTTAAAGTTAGACAAAACACATTAAGAAAGTAAAATAATACACAAGGTGGATCAATCAGGAAAAGACAGGGTGAATGTGTCTTAAGGAAGTGCTTAAATTAGGGTGATCATATAAAAAGGAGGACAGGGCTTCTGTATCTTTAACAGTTGTATTGAAAAGGGAATTTCAGAAGGTGTCATTTGTATACATGGAGAAAATTGTGAAATTCCCTCTTCATCACAACAGTTAAAGTGCAGGAGCTATACTAGAGTGACCACATTTAAAAGAGGGCAGGGCACCTGAAGTTTTAACTGTTGTGATGAAGAGGAAATTTCATCAGGTTCCCCATATATACAAATGACACCTGCTGAAATTCCCTTTTCTATGCAACTGTTAAAGATACAGGAGCCCTGTCCTTCTTTTCATATGGTCACCCTAATAACAGTTGCAAAGAGTCAGATGATACAGAAAATTAATTTTGTTTCTGCTGTTATTTGGGATAAATCCAGAACAGGATATGCATGAATGTGTGCAGATTTTAACAGTATATGTTTTATTTTGGCTTTGTACATCAACTCAGAACAGGATATGCATGAATGTGTGCAGATTTTAACAATATATGTTTTATTTTGGTTTTGTACATCAACTCAGAAGTTACTAGCCAGCAAGAAAAATGACAAATGTGCTAAGACTCTAGCAATCTGCATTTACTAAAGCGTCCCCCTGAACTCAGGTATGCATGCATGGGGTTTATGTGCTATTATGCCCAAATAGATGCCTTAAAACCTGATAAATTATCATTATTTTTAAAAATGTTATTGCAAATCTTATTTCAAAATGTGAGATGCTTTTGAGCCTCTCTCCCCGACCCTAAGAAAGGAAAGAAACCATTGTTTTAGTGGATGGTAGCCAAGGGCATCCCTAATGTGAAGCAAGTGTTCCCCTGAGGAGCTAACGCCAAACTAAAAATACAAGCCCATACATGTCTACTAAGAATTAAACCCCACTGAGTCAGAAGGAAACACCACTGAGTTGAATGGGACACCCAGGTAAGTGTGTATATTTGGACTGCAGCCTTCAGCAGTGGGACAGAAAAAGTGAGTCAAGGGGGCAGCCGGTATTCCAATGGGTGTTAGGTGAATAAAGGTGGGCTTAGGGGCATTCGAGGCCCAGCACAGGGGAGCTCTCAGCCCTGGGGTGGGGAAGGGGATGCTGGCGGGCCTCCTACCTGTACGGTTATGCTTTCTCGTTCTTTCTCCTTCACCTCGTCTCTCTCCTTGGCTGCCATGCCAACATCCCATAGCGTCCTGGCATTGCCCTGGGATGCGGCCTTGGAGGGGGCAGGCAAAATGCAGCCTGGGAGCCATTTCTCTGAGGGCAGGGAGGGGTCCAAAGTTTGCTCTGTTGACGCTCCCTTTCATCTGGGTTTTGAGGCTAACTGTTCGCAGGCAAGCGCAAGCTTCTGAAGTAGAGGAAAACTCTGTCTGGACTAGGAGGAAGGAGGCTTATTTGAAACACATTGGGGGGGGTATTTCCTCAGAAACCACCAGCAGGTGGCAGCAGCCTAATTTTTCCCAGTTCTAAGAGATCCCAAGTTGTTCTTCTTCCTCCCCTTGCCCTGTACTTGGGTATAGTGTGTCTAATTTAGAACAGGTCTCCCAGCTCCTCCCCCCCCCCCAGCGACACAGGCCTTCTCCTGTGTGCTGGCACAGTTGAGCCAGCACAGAGGAGAATGGTAGAACATCGCTGGGGGGCAGGGGCTGGAGACCCATTCTCAGAGAATGAGTCTCCCAGCTCCTCCCCCTGGCGATGCAGGCCTGGGCCAGGAATGTGATTTTCCTGGACATTTGGGGGATTTTGAAATCTTCCCCCAGATCCCACTAAGGGGCAGGATTTCCAGACATGTCCGGGCAAATCCGGGCATATGGTCAGCCTAGTAACACCTCTTACAGTCTCAGGGACGTATACTATTTTGCATAAGCTCTTGAGGGCCACATTCCAGTGCTGGGAGGGCCAAAGGCCAAATATGTGGGCTAAAGGCAGATGGGGTGGGGTCAAAATTACCACAAATACCTGCGTATTTTAGCTTAAATCTCTTATTACCAGGAACTAAGTTTTAGGAGGGCATTTCAACCTTTTAGGATGGGGGGAAAGCTGCACAGAAGCTGGGAAATCCCCAAATAATCATTGGTGAAGGAAAGGATCCTGACCCTCTTTGTAAGATTTTCTGGGGTAGAAGGACTGCCATGGAAAGTAAAGGTCAGCGAAGTCCACTTGCATCAGGACAATTGACACCACATGAAGTGTAGTATTAGATCCAATCCACAGTGACCTGGGAGACTTGTCTTTATTTATTTATTTATTTATTTATTTATTTATTTATTATTGTACTTATATCCCAACTTTTTTCCTGCAAGGAACCCAAGGCAGCATACATAATCATTATCCTCTCCACTTTATCCTCACAACAACAACACTGAGGTGGGTTGGGCTGAGAGTCTGTGACTGGCCAAAAATCACCTAGTGGGTTTCCATGGCTGAGTGGGGACTAGAACCCAGATCTCCCAACTCCCATTTTCACACTCTAGCCACTACAACACACTGGCTCTCACCCACACTGGCTTAATTGGTGTTAATAAGGATGTCACGAGTGTGCAGTTGAATTGATCCCCACAGACCTTGTTGGGTGCCCATGGCATAACCAGTGCTCCAAGCACCCACAAGGCCTGACAAGCACTCAGCAGCCATCAGCCCTCATTGGGTTCCACAATGGAGCCTCCAGAAATTCAGTATTCCCCCCATTGCATAAATGATGTATGTAAAGGCCCCATTTGTGTCTAAGATTATTGCAATTGTTTATGTCCATCACCCAAAGCCCTGATTGAAACAAACATTTATTTTCTAGCATAGAAAGCTGATGCAATTGCAATTGTAATGTCCTAGCACTTTGAGATATTTGGTGAGTCTTTTCTTGCAATGGGCATGTGTTACAAATTTTAGGGGTGGACTCATTAAACACTTGCCCCATTGCCCCTGTCATCCACCTCCACTCGCTGGGCTACATGAGCTTCTTCCTAGGCTTGGCTTGGCCTGGCACGCACTCGGCTACCATTGAAGCAGTGGCAGGAAGTCTGCATTCTGGCCACCAGGGCAGGTCACTGCCCAGTGCTCAGAGGAGCCTCACAAGAGCTCAAGTGGAGGTAAACATTCACACCAAATGTGCCTGACTGGGTCATGGGGGAGACTCAGAGGAGTCTGTCGGACTCCCAGGCCTTAGCTAGACCTAAGGTTTATCCGGGGGTCATCCCTGCCTGCTCCTGGGATCCCCTGTGTGTCATTTACATGAACAAGGATGACCCCGGAACAATCCCAGGACAAATTTTAGGTCTAGCTAAGGCTCCAGACTCATTCAGGTATTATTATCATATTTATTTATTTATTTATTTATTTATTTATACAGCACCAACAGTGTACTTGGTGCTGTGCAAAATATACAAATAAAACAGAGATACCCTGCCTAGAGGCTTACAATCTAAAATCACATTAAAACATATGAAGGGGGGAAGGGGTTCACAAAGCAGAAATAAGAGAATAATCATAGTAATAAGAACAGTAGATCAAGCTAAAATACCAAAGGCTATTGAAAACAAATGAGTTTTCAAATGCGTTTTAAAATCTACAATGGAACTTGTGGTATGTAGTTGCTCTGGAAGAGCATTCCAAGCAAACGGGGCAGCCAGAGAGAATGGGTGAAGCCAGGCAAGAGAGATAGAAACTCTTGGGTGGGAGAGTAACATAACATTTGAAGAACAGAGGGTACGAGGGGGATGGTAAAGTGAAATGAGAGAGGAAAGATAAGAAGGTGCAAGACCATGACACGCTTTGAAGCTTATACTGAATTCTATATGGGATCGGAAGCCAATGAAGAGATTTCATCAAAGGAGAAACATGGTCAAAATGACGAGCCAAGAAAATAACCTTGGCTGCAGAATGGTGCAGATGAGCATAAGGAAGACCAGTCAAAAGAAAATTACAGAAATCCAAATGGGAGATAACCAATTCATGGACAAGGGTCTTAGCAGAAGATTCAGATAAGAACGGACGGATCCTAGCAATGTTATATAGGAAAAAACAGCAGGACTTGGCTACAGCCTCGATATATGAGGAGAAAGAAAGTGAAGAATCAAAAATGAAGCCAAGACTACGAGCTTCTTCCACTGGATAAAGTGTGACATTATTAACAGTAACAAAGATTGAAGAGCGAGGGGACGGTTTGGGAGGGAAGACAAGCAAAACTGTTTTTGCCATGTTTAGTTTTAAGCGACGCTGAAGCATCCAGGCTGAGATATCAGACAAACAGGCTGAGATCCTAGCCTGAATGTCAGAAGAAAGTTCGGGAGTAGAGAGATGCAATTGTGTATTGTCTGCATACAGGTGATATTGGAGGCCAGGAAAATGAATAAGATTACCTAACGATAACATGTACAAAGGGCCAAGTACTGAGCCCTGTGGCACTAGGTACTTGTGACATCCCTAGTTATGATCCATTATAGCAGGGGTGGGTGACAACTCGCTCTCCAGATGTTCTTGTAAAAGCTAATTAGCTAATTTATCCACCAGTTTCTTTGAGACAGGAGGGAACACCTAGTCCCCCATCTTTGTTGCTATATCCTTGAAGATTTATAGGAGCCAATTTTTGGTAATAATTACTATTAGATCAAATTTTGGGGCTCAAGTTGGGGAGAGTACTAAGAGGTACTTGGGAATCAATATTCCCATTTCTGCTTTTCAGGTCCTATTAGAAATCCTTGTATCTGGGGCATAAAAAACATTTTTAAAAAATTGCATAAAGTTTTTAAAAATCTGTTAAAATTCTTTTCCCACTGATGAAGCCCTTGTGGGTTGAAACACGTTTGGGATTTATGTTTGTTGTATGTTTGTGGACCATTCTGTTCAAAATTTAAGCGTATTTATTTGTTTTATGATTAAATATATTTTCTATGGACACATGACTTTATTTCAACAGGCACAGTTACACCAGAATTTGACATATTGTTTCTAATCAGTTTGCTTAAACCTAATTTGTTTTCAGGTTTGTTTTTTGTTTAAGATAACACTCTTTTATCAGACTTGGGCTGTTAAGCCCATCATCAGAAATGATATTGTAGTCCAGCAATAGCTGGGGTTGTACAGGTTCTCCACCCCTTCACCATCCACATGCTTTGGAGTGTGGGGCAGGCTATAAGAAAAGATTGTTGCCATAAAGCAGGGTGAAGAAGAAAAAAGAGAAATTAAACAATACACTTCTCCACTTTCTAGGGTCTCAGGTCTCAGCCAGACCCAGCGGTCTAGCGGGACAGAGGGGAGAAGATCTCACAATATTTTTATCATGAGATCCCCCCTCTGTTTACACGTGGCACACAACAATGATGGAAGGCGAGGACATAACGGCCACCATTTTAATTTTTTTCTTAAAGAAGAGCACACGAATGCTGGTGCACAAAAAGGTAGGTTTTTCAAAAATCCAATTTAATTTCCCCCTTTTCACCCCCACCCTTGATGGGCGAGGAACTGCGAAGAACTGGGACAACCCACAATGCCCACCCACATGTACAGTGGTCTTGGGATCATTCTGAGAATGCAGAAAGAGCGGGCTCAAAGGCGAGGGCGAGATCCCGGGGCAAAGGAGGGATCATCCCTCCCTGATCTTGGAATCCCCTGTATGTCATGTGGATGCACAGGGACGATTCTGGGGATTGCCCCGGGATTTCACCCTGTCTAGCTCAGATAATACTGTTATCAATCAGCCAATTTATTGTGTTACCAGCAATTAGCCATTATACATAAGTTATAGAAGAGAACAGTTTACAATAAAAATAATTGAGCATCATAAAAACGGTCACTACCCAAACCCTTCATGCGTTGTGTAGAATGTATCTGCATAGACTTAACTAAAAATTTCGACACTATAAAAGAAACATTTTTTTTTGTATCTGATAATACTGTTAGTGTCATACACTGCCACTGAAAAAGGGAAGTGCTGCAGTTGGAGACACCCTCAGGCAGTGGTGGTTGGATCTCCATCCTACACAAAACACTCATGCTCATAAACTTGAACATTACAATTCTTACCATTCTGGCTTGACATTTCCCCTTCAGGACATGTGAAGCAATCATAACAGCAAATCTGTTTGTCTTCCTGCTTTTGCCTGAAATAACCAGGGTGGCAGCTTTCAGTACACACAGACAAGGGCAATGCCTAGATCAAAAAATGTGAGTAGGGTGGGTGGATTTACAATATTACCATTCACAGTATGTTTGGATGATAATAATAATAATAATAATAATAATAATAATAATAATAATAATAATAATAATAGTTTGCTGGTCTTCCCATAACTCTGTTCAGCTTCTCCACTTTATCCACATAGTGCCAAAGTAAATCATGAATTCTCATATATATCCAAATAAATAAATAAATAAATCCTATTGAGTTAAATAGAATATATTCCCAGATAAATATGTAGAAGATTGCAACCTGAACCTGTAATCCTACATAACTGACAAAAAGTGGGACGTAATTTGAGTTGTCAGTTACAGGATTACAGTGTTACTAACAAGAACAAGGGTTTAAACACAGTCCTTTTATTTCCTTGGGATTTTATGATTCACCTAAAAGTGCTGTTGAATACTGATCACCATTTTGTGTTATGGCTCAATTATCCAAGCGTTTGTGAAATTTTGAATTGTTATCCTGATTTCCCAATTCTTTGCTTGAGGTTCCTTATAAAGTTATATATAAATAACAAAAATGCAACATTACGTATATTAAAGGGCTTAGCTATATGAATGGCAATTCACTTTGGACATCATAGAACATATTCATTCAAAATTGGAAGATAGTACTTGCAATCCGAACCTACCTGGTTAAAACGGCTGTGCCATGTGATGGCATCATCATCAATGGTGAACATCTTGTCAGCGGGAGCCTGAGGATCCAGCTTTCCAACTTTCACTCGATGAAAGGATTGGTTTGGGAAAGTGATCCAGTTTACAATATCAATTCCAGTTACCAATTCCCCATTTTTGTGAAAATAAACCATATCCCCAGCACTGTTATTAAATAAGACTCTCTTAAGAAAGTGGTGGAGCTGGATATCAAAAGAAACCACAAGTATTTTCAAGAAGATACCATGGATAATGTAAGAAACTAGACTGAGTGACTCCATTTAGCACAGTAGCTCTTGGGCACAAGGCAGCAGAAGACAATGTATAGTTGTCTTCCCCACCCTTTAATTACATTATTTATAAGCCATAATTCATCAAAAATTTAATCTTTCATTTATTTATTCATTTAATCCAGAGATGGGCAGAAGCTAAATCAGGATCTACTGATAGATCTCTGAGATATTTGTAGTAGTCGCCCAGAGGGTCGGGGTGGTGGTGTGGGTCTTTTATTATCTAGTTTGTGCCAGTTCCAGCCTCTTTCCATTCCACCTTCACATTGCTTCTCCTCCTTTGAGGTACATGTGGTGAGGCTCTTCGCTCCACTGCGACTGCGGGTTGCAGTTCTGTACCGCCCCCCAGGCTCGTCCTCAAAATTTATCTCTGATTTTGATTCGTGGCTGTCCTTTTTCCTCTCTGACAACTGTCCTACTCTTATCCTGGGTGATTTCAACATTCATGTGGATGACCCTCAAGATGCTGCAGCTCTACGATTTCGCTCATTATCTTCCTCTTATGATCTTAAGCTTTGGTCTGATGCACCCACACATTCCCTTGGACACTGTCTGGATCTTGTTCTCACTCGGAATTGCTCTGTGTTGGACTTTTCTACTGCTCACTTTCTGTTGTCAGATCATCACCTAGTTTCTTTCAATATTACTCATAATCCTCCTCCTTCACGTCCCGCTTCTCGCTCTTGTCGTGACTTGCAATCTATCAATTATGAGGCTTTTTCCCAGTCTCTAGCCTCCTCCCTTCCTTCTGTCTGTTCGGCTGTCTCCTTGGACTCAGCTGCCTCCTTCTTTAATTCCTCCTTATCTTCAACTCTTGATAATCTTGCTCCATCTACAACTCGGATAGTTCGCCCTTCTCAACCCCAACCGTGGCTCACCTCTTCCCTCCGCTACCTTCGCTCTTGTTCCCGGGCAGCTGAACGCCTTTGGCGTAAGACCAGGGACCGGGCAGACTTTGTCCATTACAAATTTGTACTCTCCTCTTTCTCTTCTGCCATCTCACTGGCCAAACAGCAGTACTACTCAACGCTGATCCAGTCAAATGCTAGGCATCCTCAGCGGCTCTTTGCATCCTTCAATTCTCTTCTGAAGCCTAATCCGCCATCTCTCCCCGCCTCTCTGTCTGCTAATAACTTTGCCTCTTTTTTCAATGCTAAAATCCAAACTATCCGCTCTGATCTGGCCAGCTCTGCTCCTCTTCCAGTTCCTGTTCCTCATTTGTCAGCTCCTCCTGCAAATTTCTCTGCGTTTCCTTCGGTCTCTGCGGATGAACTGTCTACAATACTGCGCTCTTCGAAGCCTTCCACTTGTTCTCGTGATCCAATTCCTTCTCGCATCTTTATTAATCTTACTCCTGCTATCCTCCCTTCCTTGCTACATATTATTAATCTCTCTCTGTCCTCTGGTTCATTTCCTTCTGCTTTTAAACATGCTACAGTCTCTCCCATTCTCAAGAAACCTACTCTTGATAGGCTATCTCTGTCTAACTACCGACCTGTCTCTTTGTTGCCGTTTGTTTCAAAGATCCTGGAGCGTGCGGTCTACTCTCGCTGTCTTGACTTTCTTTCTAGTAACTCTGCTTTGGATCCATTTCAATCTGGATTCCGTCCTCTGCATTCCACCGAAACAGCCCTTACTAAGATCACCAATGATCTCCTTACTGCCAAGTCTAAAGGCCATTATTCGGTTCTTATTCTCCTTGATCTAACTGCAGCCTTTGACACGGTTGATCATGATCTTCTCTTAGATTCCCTTCATGACCTTGGATTTTGTGGCTCTGTCTATAACTGGTTTGCCTCCTATCTAGCAGGTCGCTCTTTCAGCGTGTCGACTAATGGCAGCTCGTCTTCCTCCTTTCCCCTTTCAGTAGGGGTTCCGCAAGGCTCGGTGCTTGGCCCTTTGTTGTTTTCCTTATACATGTTGCCCTTGGGCAAGCTTATTCAATCTCATGGCCTCCAATATCATCTGCACGCCGATGATACACAACTATATCTGTCATCTCCGGAACTTTCTCCTGATGTTCACGATCGTATCTCGGCATGTCTTTCAGATATCTCAGCTTGGCTGCTTCATCGTCGCTTGAAACTTAACATGGCAAAGACTGAATTGCTTGTTTTTCCTCCTAAACCTTCTCCTCATCTCTCATTCTCTCTTACTGTCAATGATGTTACGCTTACTCCGGTCAAGGAAGCTCGTAGCCTTGGCTTTATATTCGACTCCTTGCTCTCCTTTATTCCTCATATTGAGGCAGTAGCTAAATCTTGTCGATTTTTCCTGTATAATATTGCCAGGATTCGATCATTTTTGTCTGTCTCTTCTGCCAAAACGCTTGTTCATGCGCTGGTTATTTCACGGTTGGACTACTGCAACCTTCTTCTCTCTGGCCTTCCTTCTTCTCACATCAGTCCGTTGGTTTCTGTTCACCACTCTGCCGCAAAGATCATCTTCTTGGCTCGCCGCTCCGACCATGTTACTCCGCTTATGAAATCTCTTCATTGGCTTCCAATTCACTACAGAATCCAATATAAACTTCTCCTGTTAACCTTCAAAGCTTTTCACGGTCTAGCTCCTTCCTATCTCTCCTCTCTCATCTCACACTATTGCCCCGCTCGTGCTCTTCGCTCCTCTGATGCCATGTTTCTCGCCTGCCCATGGGCCTCTACTTCCCTTGCTCGGCTTCGTCCATTCTGTTCTGCTGCCCCTTACGCCTGGAACGCTCTTCCAGAACATTTGAGAACTACAAGTTCAACCGCAGCTTTTAAAGCTCAACTAAAAACTTTTCTTTTTCCTAAAGCTTTTAAAACTTGATGTTGTGCAGACTTCTACTGTTACTTTCTACTGTTAGTTTTACCCTACCCTGTGCCTCCTTACCCTACCCTGTACCTGTTTGCATTCTCTTCCCCTCCTTATTGTTTTATTATGATTTTATTAGATTGTAAGCCTATGCGGCAGGGTCTTGTTATTTACTGTTTTACTCTGTACAGCACCATGTACACTGATGGTGCTATATAAATAAATAAATAATAATAAAAATAAATAGGCAAAGGTTTTTATATCCAAATAAATTTATAACAACAAGTAAAATTGAATAGAATAAACCATAGCAGAACCCTCCACTCTGGATGGTGTTCCACTAATCATTTTTTCTCTTAGGCCTTAGCTAGACCTAAGGTTTATCCCGGGATCATCCCTGCCTGCTTCCGGGATATCCTGTGTGTCATTTACACAAACAGGGATGACCCCGGGACAATCCCGGAATAAACCTTAGGTCTAGCTAAGGCCTTAGCCTCAGTGTTTCCCTCCTGTTAAGTAGGAGCATCAATTGGTTGCCGGTGATGAGGTTTATCTGCAGCTCTACTAAACACTTGACAGAGTCCATGATCTTTAATAATTCAAATGTAGATTTGTGAATACAATGTTTGTCTCATGGGATTCTGTAGGCAATGGATTTCACTGCATACCCCTTCCTACGATTTTTCAACTGGCTCTGTTTGTTGGATGTTGGGGTTCTAGTAAAAAACAAAGTAGCTCCCACAAGTCTGCAGTTGGCTCACCACTGATTTACCAGGTTCAGTATTAACATCTTCAGAAGACGATCTTTTGAGGCAACTATTACTTGCAGAGGTCCATTTGTCAGGCATGCAAGAATGGGTTTTTTCCTATATTGTTCTAAAAGTATGGAGTCCATTTCCCAAAAAATAAAAAATAAAAATTGACCCCACTCTTTTAGTAGTCATCCATACTGCATGAAGTGGCCTGCAATGACTGCTGTAGCACAACCATTCAAATTTAGATTATACTTCAATACTGGTTTTGCTTCATGGGTCGAATAAGAAAATGGGGACCCCTTCCCTCATTACACATAGAGAAGATGACTAGACTGCCAGTTGAATTATACTTCAATACTGGTGGTGAGATGGTATCTTCCATCACATCTTTTTTTCTGAGAGGCTCCACATCTTTAATATTTAAATGAGTGTTGTCCCATATTTGATGGCTTGGGATATTACCTGCCATGGCTGTTGATCTTGAAGCATCAGTCTCCCTCCATTCCCCATTGCTCTGTCTTTGGGTTGGCTTAACTGAATGGCATGTAAAGCATGTGCCACTGCATACACTGCATTGTATGTATTGTAGCTGTGGCCAGTCATGCTCATTTCAAAAAAAGCCCCAGGGAGACTCTCTAGCTTCTCCTCCCCAGTGCAGGTGCCATCAGTTATCTCGCTGTCAAATGGATTAGGAAATGCACAGTTAAATGCTTGTTCCCAGAAGTCCCTTCTGAAACCATCTTCTTTTGTTAAAAAGTGGTTTCTAGTTTGGAGAAATATTTTGAATCCTGGTACTTCATTTGTGTGAACAGCAAAAGAAAGAGCCCCTTGGATGACTTGTATATCCCAACTCCTTTGATAAAAGAATGATGCTGGTTCCATCTGGGATATAATGATCCATACTTTACCTTTAGGCTCAATAGACACCATCTCCATTTTGGGAAGATGTAGCAACAACCTCAAAAACAGCATATTATTTTCATAGACTACCACTGCATTTGCATTGCTCCTCATGGAGATAAGATACGTTTCCACCAGCCAATTCAGGTCATCAAGAAGGCTATTGAGATAAAATGCCTTGATAAGTTCTAAGAAGGCAATGCAGATGCCATGGAGAGGAAATGTTGAAAAGATCATCCTCACAAATCTTCCTCCAACACTTTCCTTAATAAGAATACCAACCCATGTCCACCTGAAGTGCAAAAGTAGCTGAATGATTCCCCTGTATTGGCAGGCTTCATTTGGGACCATCTGGTAGAACGGAAGGACTTCATTTTGATTATTCATTTCTGGAGGGGAGCCATATGTTAACTGTTAAAAATGAAATTTGATGGAAAGTCAGGGAGGGAAAAGAAAGAAAGAAAGAAAGAAAGAAAGAAAGAAAGAAAGCTTTACAAAATGATACATATGAGGGTTGATACCCATGTATAGCAATGGTTCTTTTAGTAGATAAGGCATGTGTTATGAAAATATATTTAAGGGTTCAGCATGAAAACATACCTTAAAGATTTAGTCTTTCCCTTTGCTTTTTCAGAGTCTAAAGTAAGAAATTCTTCCGTTTCAGCAGCACTTTTCTATTTCCCTCTCAAAAGGCAGATCTCCTAGCCTCTAGTATAGGCAACTAAACCTGTCTGTACTGCCTCACTTCACTTTGGGGAGAAGGGGGGAATAACCAGTCTCTCCTGCTTCTATTTAATAGGCAATATTGGCCCTTATAAAAGACGCAGACAATACTAGCACATCCTACCTGTGGAACTTTGTAGATGCTTAAGATAGACACCATGTCAAGGGAGGTTTTAGAGTTAAGCCCCCCGATAACTGATATGAGCTTATTCTGAATGCCACAGGTGAAGTTGGGGATGAATCTGTTCCGAGTAGTGAGAACTTCCATTGTGGCATGATAGTTCCATCTTGCACCATAGCTGTCATAGATGTTGAAACCCATTGTAACATTGGGTAAGATCTGATGGTTTTCATTGATCTCCTTCACAGCAAATATCAAGGCCAAGATATGCTGGTAGTTCTTTGCCAGGACACTGCAATGAAAATGCGAAATCATTTAAATATATTATAGGGTTGTCACTAAGGTCAGTACATTGACTGAGTTTTACTCAAATGATAAGTTGATTAGCATTGGTTTAAATATGATGAAAATACCGAGGATACATTTTTCAGTGCAATAATTGCCGGCTTCTCATAGTTATGTTGCAAATTGTCCATCACATTATAAAGACTGATTGTAGCACCATAACGACAGAAACATGAAGCATGAAAGTAGCTTTTCTCAAACCCATAATGGTTTAACTATGTTATGCCAACAGGTAATTTTCTTTGTAAAACAACAACACAGTATAATAAAGATGCCCACTACATCAAACAACATTTCAAAGCTCATGCTGACTAAATTGTAAGACGTTCCCATTCCTAATGTATCTTAAAAATAGGTTTGACAATATGCTCTTCAATCTCTTGCAATGTATTACTGCAGGGAAATTATTCCAGCAGAAAACTAAATAGAGTATGACAACGGAAATTGAGGATTTTCAAGAGATGATCACAATGACTGTTATGTAAGTTGTTTGCAAGATGTCCTAGAATTGTTCCTGCAAGAAACCTGCAAGTGTCAGATTCTTTGTACTTTTCACTGTGGGAAAAATTGCTTGTTCTTTGATTGAACACTGTGATTCCTATGTCTAAATTTAATTATTTATTTATTTTAGAAGGTAGGAGATGTTGGGAATTAATGTCCTGATCTCAACCCATGTATAGGATTTCTGTGCTGAAAGATACCTCTATATGTACACTAATTACATGGTTGCTTTAAATCCTTCCTTAAGTTAAGGAATTATAGAACAGCAGTTTTGTCTGGTTCCCTTCAGAAGCACAATAAAATGTAATTCCATGAGGTAAGCACAATCTGATTTACACTACATAGGGAATCACTATATCGAATTCTGAGGTGTAGAACTGGCCTACTTAACAATACCTTCTGCATCAACATATGTTATAGAAAGAAGAAAAAAACACAATACATCCTTACAGTGGTTCAAGCACAGAATGAGAGGGGTCTTCATGGAAGCTGTCTGGTTCTCTAGCCATGACGGCAAGAGAAGTTATGACACCAATGATGAAGTCACCTGGTTGGAAATATGTGTGAAGAATAGGGAGAGGATCACCAACAGTACATATTTTTAGTTGAATCGTGCATGACTGGAGAGGCAGCATCAGCAATAAAAGCATCATTATTGATCTAAATTCTCATTAACAATCATTTGCCTAGTTTCAATATGATTTGTAACAATGTCCAAAAATACATCAGCCTGAGATGAATGGCGATTCACTCCTCACTCTCTTCTCATTCTGCTCTGAAGTTGGTAATAAGAGGCCTCCCTTTCCTTAGTATCTGGCTTCAGTTTTGAAAAGTAGAAGACATATTTGTACAATCTATTAGTCCTTAGCTTTGCTAGTGAGAACTGGGCATCTGGATGGGCTTTCAGAAAAAAGGAGAATGAATTACAGTCATTTTGATAATTATAGGGGGAGAGAAAACCTCAGTTAAAGAATTGATTACTGTGTGGCGTTGTGAAAAATATATTTATCACCTCTACTAGTCTTCTCCAAGCTATTCATAGAATGACAAGAGACACACCAATGACTCAGTGTAATGACCCAAATGAGGGAATAGATGAAGTGATGCGAAAAGTTAAGTTTAAGTAGGGGAAGTGGAAGAAGAACAGGAAAAAGATGTTCTATATGCAGATATGATTTGTTGAGATATATAGCTAAATGTTTATATATTCATTATTTTATTAATTTAAGTGATGTCTTGCCTTCCTGCTTAAAAAAATGGTGCTCGATGCAGGTAACAACAGAACGATGATTAGAAACAGAATCTTAATTAGAGACATAATTAACACACAAGCAATTTAACCAATGGACCAGATTACATGCCAAAGTCCTGCCTGAGTAATAATAATAATAATAATAACAATAATAATATACATTTTACATTTGTACATCATTCAGTTGTGCTTTTATGAATGCACATGATCAGGTCTACAATGTTTTTAAAGCTGTGCATATTTCAAATGTTGTGCTTTCCTAAAATTGTGCATTTTGAAATATTATTTTTCCAAAAAAATGTGCATTTTCAAGTTGAGCATTTTCAACAGCTGTACATTTCTCAAAAGTCGTTTCACTTCAAACTTGTGAACTTTTTACAAGTTTTGCATTTTTAAACTTGTGCATTTAAAAAAGCACACTGTTTGTTCTACATTCTCCAAATTGTGCATTTTGAAAGCTCTGCATATTTCAAAAAGTTGAGTGCTTCTTAATTTGTACATTTCAAAATGGTGATTTTCTAAAAAAAAATGTTGGGCATTTTTAAAGTCAGCCTTCTTTCAATGATGGGGCATTTTCCAAAAGTTGTTCTATTTTAAAATCTTCCATTTTTAACGTTCTGCATTTTTTTAAAAAACAGCATACTGTAAATTGTGCATTTTTACAATTGCACATGCCTAAAGTTGTGCGTTGTTTAAATGTGCACTTTTTGCAAATATGAATGCAAATTAGGGAAGTTGAGGGAGACCATGTGCTCCCATTCACATTCAGGGTTTCAAATGAGGTACTTTATAATGATTTGAGAACTGAAACGAAATGATCATACATCCCAAAGGTAAGCTCTATGTGTAAGAAATAGGAGTGGGAGAGAGTTTGCTAGCTTCACTCACCAATATGTGTGTCTCTGTGTGTCTGTAGGGACACTGTCTCTGCTAAGTTGAGCCTCTTCTATTCATGGAAGCTTTCTATATAATTTGAGATGGTCCATTGGCTCATTCATAGAAATATCATCAGAACCAAGTTTTTTTTTCTGGGATTTTCTTTCTCCACCAACACCCCCAAAGAAGCCACAAATGTAACACTAATGCATGTTATTTTTTTTAACACTGCTGCTGGCATTTATGAAAAATATATTTGTCACCTCTACTAATCTTTTCAAAGCTATTCATAGAATGGCAAGCCAATGACTCAAAGTGTAATGACCCAAATGAAGAAATGCATCCAGTGATGAGAAAAGGAAAGTTTAAGTAGGAGAAAGGGAAGAAAAACTGGAAAAAGACTTTCTATATGCAGATATGATTTGCTGAGATACATAGCTAAATGTTTATATACAGGGCTGGGTAGACGGGGGTCAGTAGGGCCAGTTGACATGGGCCTTCAATTTTGAGGGGGCCTACTCTGAGTCCCCCTGTTAGAGGGAAAGGGGTCCCTTTGGTAAAGATTTGTTATGAAGTAGCTCTCCTGTGAGTGAGCAGTACTGACTCCATTTTGAGACAGCCAATCTCCAGCCTTTTTTCTGTTGTTTTTGATGAATTTGCCCAAAGAAAAGTACATAAAGCATTTCTGAATGTGAAGAAGTGGAGTTGTATATACATATTGAATAAAAGTGCTTGCCATTACCCTTTTTATGAATTGTTCTAGTTTATATGTATTTAGAACTGATTAAAAAAATTCTTAATGAGCAGTTTAAAATGGGGCCTACATTTCAAATCTGGCCCGGGCCTATTACCAGGTTTGCCTGGACCTGTTTATATATTAATGATTTTATTGCCTTAAAAAATGGTGCTCAAGGCAGCTAACAACACAATGAAGATTTTAAACAAAGTCCTGACTGATGATGATGATGATTAATAGACATTTTTCAGATGTTGTGCATTCTTTAAAGGGCACGCTTGAAATTTGGCATTTTAAAATTTCTTTATTTCTTTATTTATTACATTCTTATACTGCCCAATAGCCAAAGCTCCCTGGGCGGTTCACAAAAATTAAAATCATGAAGAGCATAGAAACAACCAACAATCTAAAAACACTAATACAAAATACAGTATAAAAAGCACAACCAGGATAAAACCACACAGCAAAAAATGATATACGTTAAAATATGGAATTAAAACAGCAAAGTTCAAAATTTAAGTTTATAGGTGTTCAAATACTGAGCCGAACCTCTCTGGGGAGCTCATTCCATAGCCAGGGTGCCACAGCAGAGAAAGCCCTCCTCCTAGTAGCCACCTGCCTCACTTCCTTTGGCAGGGGCTCACGGAGAAGGGCCCCGTGGATGATCTTAAGGTCTGGGCAGGCACATACGGGATGTGCATTTTGCAAAAGTTGTGAATTTTTTTAAGTCTCCATTTTACATTTGTACATCTTTCAATTGTGCTTTTAAAAATGCACATGATCAGGTCTACATTTTTTAAAAGCTGTGCATATTTCAAGTGTCGTGTTTTTCAAAAATTGTGCATTTTGAAATTGTACTTTTTTTCCAAAAAGAATTTGTGCATTTTTCAAATTCTGCATTTTCAATACCTGTTTGTTGTTGTTTATTCGTTTAGTCGCTTCCGACTCTTCGTGACTTCATAGACCAACCCACGCCAGAGCTTTCTGTCGGCTGTCGCCACCCCTAGCTCCCCCAAGGTCAAGTCTGTCACCTCCGGAATATCATCCATCCATCTTGCCCTTGGTCGGCACCTCTTCCTTTTGCCTTCCACTTTCCCTAGCATCAGCCTCTTCTCCAGGGTATCCTGTCTTCTCATTATGTGGCCAAAGTACTTCAGTTTTGCCTTTATTACCATTTCCTCAAGTGAGCAGTCTGGCTTTATTTCCTGGAGTATGGACTGGTTTGATCTTCTTGCAGTCCCAGGCACTCGCAGCATTTTCCTCCAACACCACAGTTCAAAAGCATCTATCTTCCTTCACTCAGCCTTCCTTATGGTCCAGCTCTCGCAGCCATAGGTTACTAAAGGGAATACCATTGCTTTAACTGTGCGGACCTTTGTTGTTAGTGTGGTGTCTCTGCTCTTAACTATTTTATCAAGATTTGTCATTGCTCTCCTCCCAAGAAGTAAATGTCTTCTGATTTCCTGTCTGCAGTCAGCGTCTGCAGTAATCTTTGCGCCCAGAAATACAAAGTCTGTCACTGCCTCTACGTTTTCTCCCTCTATTTGGCAGTTATCAATCAAGCTGGTTGCCATAATCTTGGTTTTTTTTTGAGGTTTAACTGCAACCCAGCTTTTGCACTTTCTTCTTTCACCTTCGTCATAAGGCTCCTCAGCTCCTCCTCGCTTTCAGCCACAAAGTAGTGTCATCTGCATATCTAAGATTGTTAATGTTTCTTCATGCGATTTTATCTCCAGCCTTGGATTCATCAAGCCCAGCACGTCGCATGATGTGTTCTGCATACAAGTTGAATAGGTAAGGTGAGAGTATACAGCCCTGCCGTACTCCTTTCCCAATCTTAAACCAGTCCGTTGTTCCGTGGTCTGTTCTTACCGTTGCTACTTATTCATTATACAGATTCCTCAGGAGGCAGAGAAGATGACTTGGTATCCCCCTACCACCAAGAACTTGCCACAGTTTGTTATGATCCACACAGTCAAAGGCTTTAGAATAGTCAATAAAACAGAAATAGATGTTTTTCTGGAACTCCCTGGCTTTCTCCATTATCCAGTGGATATTAGCAATTTGTTCTCTAGTTCGTCTGCCTTTTCTAAAACCAGCTTGTAACTTGTGAATTTTTTACAATTTTTGTATGTTTAAACTTGCATATTGCAAGATCCTCCCCTCTCCCTCCCATACTGTAGACATGCCCTTAGTGTGTTGTGTGAACCATCCATAATTATGGTAGTTACATAACCATGATTTGCATATACTCACTATCCATTTATTGAAAAGTGGTTAGTGTGTTGTCTTGAACAGGCCTATTATTTTTTCTCATTAATTTCTCCCTACTGTTTAACTCAGGCCTTATCATAATGAGATAACATTTTGGGGAGAATATGCAAATCAGTAATCCAGCACTAGAAGCCAAGATAGAGAAAATCTCCACAGCTACCATGTATTTCCCCTTGGAGCTCAGGTAGGTGGGAACAAAGGATACCCAAACACTACAAAAGACCAACATGCTGAAAGTGATGAACTTGGCTTCATTGAAACTGTCAGGCAACTTCCTGGCAAAGAAAGCCACCGTGAAACTGATAATGGCTAGAAAACCCATATAGCCCAAGACACAGTAAAACATATCGGCAGACCCTTCATTACAGCCCAGTACAATCTCTTCAGCCACTGAGTGCATGTCAGCATCTGGGAATGGGGGAGAGATTGCAAGCCATGCAATGCAAATACATGCTTGAATAAAAGAGCAGGAAAGGACAATGGAGTTGGCTAGTCCCTTCCCCACCCATTTCCTGATCTTGGAGCCTGGCTTTGTGGCCATGAAAGCCAGGACCACGGTCACAGTTTTTGCAAGCACACAAGACACAGACACTGAGAAGATGATGCCAAAACTAATTTGTCGGAGTAGACATATTATCTCTCCTGGTGGAACGATGAAGAGCAATGTGCAAAGGAAGCAGAGCAGGAGGGAGATGAGGAGAGAGTAGGTGAGGTCCCGGTTGTTGGCTTTGACAATGGGAGTGTTGTGGTGTTTCAAAAATATCCCAAGCACCAGAACTGTGAGGAAAGACAAGGAAAGTGCCAAAATCGCTAAGGTGGTCCCCATAGCTTCTTTATAGGAAAGAAAAGTTGCTGTCTTGAAAATGCATAAAACCTTGTCTTTGTTTGGATATTGATCTTCTGGACATGCAGAACAGTCATCCATGTCTGAAAATGAAAATATTTTTTTCTTATTCTTATCATTCTTTTTACACACATTTTTTGATACTTGAAAATTTGAAAGGTTTTTGACAATGATGGCTTTTATTTTCAGTTGTGTATATTTTGGTAACATTCAACCATTTTATTTTATTATTGTTTTTATTCCATACAGTTAACAACAAATTGCTACGTCAGTAGGGTGGTATATATGTTAAAGGGGAGTATTCTGGCACCTTAACATTAAGTCATTCATGAGGAAATGAACTTCTGTGAACAGCAGTCCCTTCAAAAAATGTGTGATGTATTACCCTGAGTTGCATCGTAACCCATGTTACATACTTATATTAATTTATGATTATATAAATAGTGAAGTTGGAGGGAAATAAATGGCAATAGATATTTATTTGTTTCTTCATTACATTTATATCCCACTATTTTTTTTCTCCAAGGAACCCAAGGGGGCATACATAATCCTCCTCCTCTACATTTTATCCTTACAAAAACAAGCCTGTGAGGTAGGTTGGGCTGAGAGTCTGTCACTGGCCCAAAGTCACCCTGTGGGTTTCCATGGTCGAGTGGGGACTGGACCCTAGATCTCCCGACTCCCAGTCCCACACTTTAGCCATTACATCACACTGGCTCTAATCTCATTAATAGAAGCAGCCGCTCATTAAACATTGTTGGTAATGGAAATATTGTGGAATTGGGAAAGCCAATTATCATGTTTGATTTGAGAAAGAGCGAGAGAGAGAGATTTCCAATTCAAGCTGAAGGAGAGAAAATTGTAATTTAGCACTTCCTTGTTCAAATACTAGGGGTGTGCTCCGCTCCGTTTTTGATCCTCGAATCTGAAGCAGGGTGGGCTGATCCAGACCTCTGAAGCCCGGTTCTGGAGCAGTTCAGAGTGGTTCAGAACAGTCTAAAGTGATTCACACCATTCTGAAGCTCCGGACCCAGGTAACCTCCCCATTGTTCTGCAAAGAAACTTAAATGGGGTATTTGATAGCGTATTTGATAGCGGGAGGGAGATTACTTTGCTCCCCCATCCGCCGCTGTTGCGGTCCATGCGGCGATGGCCGCAGAGCCAGGTAAGGCGGGAGAGGGCTTACCAGGCTCTGTCATGGTCTGGGCAGAAGCTTCAACTGAGGTCCAGGTCTCAAGGTGGAAGCAGGCCATGGCCTGCTTCCGGCTTGAGGCATGGGCCTCAGTTGAAGCCGCCACCCGGAATGCAATGGAGCCAGGTAAGTGCGGGGAAGGGTGCTTAACTGGCACTGCTGCTGCTGCATTCTGTGTGGTGATGGTGACATAGCCAGGTAAGGAGGAGGGGGCGAGCCAGGTTAGTGGGGAGGGAGGGGGGCTTACCTGGCTCCGCCGTCCATCACCGCCACAGTCTGTGTGGCGGCTGATGGCGGAGCCACGAAAGGGGGAGGGGGGCTTATTCGGCCTGCATTTCTCCCCTTCCCCACTTAACTGCCTCCACTGTTCACCACAGAGGCAAGTAAGTGGGGAAGGGGGGCAAAACGGGATCCAAATCTCAATCCGGACATCTGGATTTCACTCCGGATCTGGTTCCAGAGCGGATGGGGGAGGTTCGGATTGACCTGAGCTGCTTCGGGCCTGATCTGGGAGGTCTGGTTTGGCATCCAAAGTGGTTCAGGGTGGTGGTGGTGTACAGCCCTATCAAATACCCCCTTTAAGTTTCTTTCAAGAACAATGGCCACTTTAGGGACATTCAAACATGGAGTTGGATCCAGGCCCTGCCTTCCATTAGGTTATGGGTGTAACACCTCTAACAGCCCCAGGGCCGTATTCTTTTTTAATTGGTGTTAATACGGATGTCACGGGTGCACAACTGAGATGGACTCCCTCGCATCGGTCCCTACAGACCCAGTTGGGTGCCCATGGCACACATGTGAACCAGCACGTCAAGCTGGTCACCCACAAAGTCTGAGAAGTGTTCAGCAGTCATTCTCCCTCATCGGGTTCCACAATGGAGCCTCTGGAATTTCAGTACTTCCCCCCCATTGAATAAATTGCATCCATTAGGTCCCAATTATTCAATGGGGGAAATTCACAATTTCCGGAGCCTTCATTGTAGCACGCAAATGAAACTTTGAAAACTGTGCCTTTCCCCCCATTGAGTAAATGGCAGCCATAAAGTTAATTCATGCAAGAATAAAGGCATGAATTCTCCATTTGTGCCTTTACTCCTGCATAAATGGGGCCTTTACAACTGCCATTTACTCAATGGGGGAAATGTGCAATTTCTGAAACAAGGCTGGAGGACTACAGAGTGGTTCAGGCCTCACTTAGAGTCATAAAAAGTTCACACAGCCTGATGAGCAGGGCAGGTGGGTGGCAGACAGCGGTGGTGGCCGGGTGAGCATCTGACAGATTGGACATTGGTGAGTTTGCTCATCCTTTTTTTAATAAGGAATGATTCTATTATTATTATTATTATTATTATTATTATTATTATTATTTATATAGCACCATCAATTACCGTCATTGACCAATACCTGCAGTACATTTAACAGACAAACACTCTATACAAAATGGGTTACCACATTACATCTACCTACATCTAGACAGTCAGAATTCATAACAGTTATATCAGCAAATCCATCTAAAATCACAAGATACACTCAGCGGCTGAAAAGGTACAGCATGTTATGGCAATTGCACAAAATTTAGCCACTTTATTGGTAATATAAGAAATCTTATCTGACAGTAATAAGGAAATATAAAATTTTGCAGTTCTTCCCAGACGTTTATATAAAATAGTTAGATTAAGATCATTCCAAAGATCCAGATAAAAGTGTGTGCACGCACACACATACACACACACACACACATCACTGTATGCATCTGATGAGGTAGATAATACTCCAAGAAATCTTGTACCCTATTATAGTTGTCACATTTTAAGGCTCTACAACTTTCTCTCTTTTTTTTTCATCTACAGACTAACACTGCTACAATACAAATAAAGCAAATTTGCATCTAAGAAATAGCATCAAATGTCACACAGTGGTAATGTACAGCAAATGATAGGGCGGTGGGCGGGAGACTCACCAATTTATTTATTTTTGGTCAACTCCGTGAAACATTGCAGCTGTGAGAGACAATAACTGTGCAACTCCACTGTGACAGATCACTGAATATATTCAATAAACAAAAAACCTACGGTTTATAAAACGACGTTAAGGACGTACACTTTTCCACCAAGCTCCAAAAAGCGGGGAAATTGGGAGTTAAGGCTCATCAGCCTTAACGCCACATCCTCCCTAAGGAGGCAGAAAGTACCAGTGAAATTCTCATTCTGCCAAAGCAGATAAACCATGAGGACAGGATGGAGAATAGGATATTCAGAGGTGACTGTGGGGTTGTGGAAAACTGATGACCAACAACTTAGAGCCACCTACTTCTTTTTTTGTTTAGAGCAGCCCTTCCCCAACCTGGTGCCCTCCAAAGGTGTTGGACTGCGACGATCCATCATTGCAAGTCAGTATGTCCCATGGTCAGGAATGCTGGGACAGCAGGATGGGGAACGTAGGGCGGCGGCTCCAGAAAAGCCCCCACACTACCCCACCCCACTTACCTGCTCTGTTGTCGCTGGGTCCGGGCTTGAACTGAGCGCCCTGGTGCACCCAGAAGCAAGGCCACACCTGCAGCCTTGCTTCTGGGTGGACCCAGGGGCTCTATTCAAGCCTGGGCCATGCAATGACGGAGCAGGTGAGAATCACCCCCTCCCGCCAGGCCCCTTGCCTGGACCTGCTGCCACCGCTGCACAAACTGTGGCAGCTCCAGGCAACCCCCCTCCTGCCTGGCTCCTTACCTGGAGCCGATGCTGCATGAACTGTTGGGGCAGCGGCTCCAGGCAAGCCCCCCACGGACCCCACCACTCACCTTCTCCATCATGGCCAGGACCGGGCTTGAATCAAGCCCCCAAGTCCACCCAAAAGCAAGGCTGCAGGTGCGGACTTGCTTCCGGGTGGACCAGGGCGCTAGACTCAAGCCCGGGCCCAGCGACGACGGAGCAGGTAAGTGGAGTGGGCTAGGGTGGGGGCTTGCCTGGAGCCTGTGCCGCAGTTCGTACAGCAGCGGGTCCAAGTAAGGGCCCAGGCGGGAGGGGGGTTCATCACCGGGCCCAGGTTTGAATTGAGCTTACGGGTGCACCAGGGCGCTCAGTTCAAGCCCATGCCCAGCGATGATGGAGCATGTAAGTGGGGTGGGGCTTACCTGGCAGCAGGGCCAGGCAAGAGGGGGGGTTTCTGCTCCATCATCATAGTCCAACACCTTTGGAGGGCACCAGGTTGGGGAAGGGCTGCTCTAAACAAAAAAAGGAGTAGGTGGCTCTAAGTTGTTCGTCATCAGATTTCCATAACCCCACAGTCACCTCTGCATATCCTATTCTCCATCCTGTCCTCATGGTTTATCTGCTTTGAGAGAATGAGAATTTCACTGGTTCTTTCTGCCTCCTTAGGGAGGATGTGGAGTTAAGGCTGGTGAGCCTTAACTCCCAATTTCCCCGCTTTTTGGAGCTTGGTGGAAAAGTGTACGGCCTTAATGTTGTTTTATAAACCGTAGGTTTTTTGTTTATTGAATTTCATGGCTTTTTGTAAAGGATGACCAGATACCTTTTAAATCTCAGATAACTGTATCTTTAACAGTTGTATAAAAAAGGGAATTTCAGCAGGTGTCATTTGTATGCATGCAGCACCTGGTGAAATTCCATCTTACTCCCAACAGTGAAAGCTGCAGGATCTATACTAGAGTGACCCCATTTAAAAGAGGGCAGGGCTCCTGCAGCTTTCACTGTTTTTGATGAAGTTGGAATTTCACCAGGTGCTGCATGCATATAAATGACACCTGCTGAAATGCCCTTTTCTATGCAACTGTTAAAGATACAGGAGCCCTGTCCTCCTTTGCATATGGTCACCCTAGCCATATGGAAAGGAGGACAGGGCTCCTGCATCTTTAACAGTTGCATAGAAAAGGGAATTTCAGCAGGTGTCATTTGTATGCATGCAGAACCTGGTGAAATTCCATCTTCATCCCAACAGTGAAAGCTGCAGGAGCTATACTAAAGTGACCACATTTAAAAGAGGGAAGGGCTCCTGCAGCTTTCACTGTTTTTGATGAAGTTGGAATTTCACCAGGTGCTGCATGCATATAAATGACACCTGCTGAAATGCCCTTTTCTATGCAACTGTTAAAGATACAGGAGCCCTGTCCTCCTTTCCATATGGCTAGGGTGACCATATGAAAAGGAAGACAGGGCTCCTGTATCTTTAACAGTGGCCTGGGCCCACGGCTGCCGCCGCACGAACTGTGGTGGCAGCAGCGGCCCTAGACAACCCCCCACACTCCCCCCTGCCTAAGCCCAACCCTCCCCCAACATCACTTACCTTTCTCTCCGCTGGTCGGCCAAGGATTAAATTGAGCCCCGGGCTTCACCGGAAGCTAGGCCAAGACCCAGCTTCTGGTGAAGCAAGGGGCTCCATTTAAATCTGGGATGGCCGGCAGAGGAGGAGGTAAGTCGCTGCTCCCCCCCCCCGCCTGGGCCCACCACTGGCACCACACGAACTACAGTGGCAGCGGCGGTCTCAGACAACCCCCCACTCCCCCCGCCCAAGCCCAAGCCCAAGCCCCTCCCAGTGTCACTTACTTCCTCATCCTCCAGCCGGCCCAGGTTTAAATCGAGCCCCTGGCTTCACCGGAAGCTAGGCCAAGGCCTAACTTCTGGTGAAGCCATGGCCTCCATTTCAACACAGGCCAGCCGGAGGACGAGGAGGTAAGTTGCTGCTCCCCCCCGGCCTAGGCCCACCGCTGCCACCGCATGAACTGTGGCGGCAGCGGCGGCCCCAGGCAAGCCCAACCCCCCACAGACTTCACTTATCTTGTCCATCAGCGGCAGGCCCGGGTTTCAATTGAGCGCCCTGGCTCTACCTGGAAGCAAGGCTGCAATTGCGGCATTGCTTCTGGGTGGAGCTGGGGGCTCAATTGAAACCCGGGCCTGCTGCCGACGGACCACGTAAGTCGGGCCCCCCGGTCTCCGCCGCCACGCCTGGGCCCTCCGCTACACAAGCGGCGGCGGCAGCTCCAGGCAAGCCTCCCTCCACTTACCTTATCTGTCAGGGATGAGCGCAGGCCGCACTCTCCCTGCTTTTCCCCCCTCTTCCGGGGAATCTGACGCTGACATGCATGCGTTAGCTTATCAGATTCCCCATAGGGAAACATGGGGATTTTTAAAAAAGGATTAAAAATTGATTGAATGGTCTTTTGAAAAAAGAAAGGCCATTACATCAATGGGGAGTATAGGGCAATGCAATCCTACTAATGGATTGCATGGGGAGGCTTCCAATTTAGTGCAATAAGTGTGCAAAAAATGGTCGCCAACCCAGAAGCATTTCTGAATACCTTGAAACACAGATGCTTCCCTCCCCTTTTGTCCTTTGAACTCCCATCCAGCCCTCAATATTTCACCAATCTTCCTGAAATGTGCAGGGTATGTAAAACCAGCATTTCTTTCTGGCAGTACTTCATTTCAGAAAGATTGGTGAAATATTTTTCATTTTAGGCTGCTAGGTTGACCCACCCCCCAGTAACTGCTTTTAACATGGTGGACTGCTCTTTTTACTAACCATCCTTAACTACAGGAAACATGACAGTGTTTCCTGTAATGTGTTTTGCAGAATATACCTATAATCTAAAAACAGTTATTGCTATGTCACAATAATTGCCCTTAGATTCATTTGAGAATTAGAATTCAATGTTGCCATGGAAAATATAGGAAATTCAAATTCTTCCATTTCAGCCACAGAAAGCTTCATATCTATCCTGTCCCACTGCACTTTCTGTGTTTTTGGTTTCATCTTGGAGGGGAAACAAAAACTCTGAAGCTATTACATAATTTCTTTTTTTCTTTTCCATTTATTTGACATTTTGTACTGCGTAATTTCCTGGTCCCTGCACTTATCCTTCTGATTCCCCCCCCCCATGAACAGAGTAATGGAATGTGACTAAGAAACATGCAGTGATACACCCCAGTCCCATCACCAAATCCCCCCCCACACACACACACACATTCTAACTCCTTTTGATATTTTTGGTATTTAGGATTCCTATTCAAATGAATGCTTTGGCTTATATTCAAGTGAACACAAATAAGAAATGATTTTGTACACCCCCCCCCCTCAGCACAGGAAGGTTGTTGGCATAGATCCAAATCTTTCTTTTTTTTCTCCCCCCCCTTTTTTTTTTTACTATAGAGAAAATCCAGTGATCTCTGTCCTACACACAAAATATTCATGTTCATAATCTTGGACATTACAATTCTTACCATTCTGGCTTGACATTTTCCCTTTGGGACATGTGAAGCAATCATAACAGCAAATCTGTTTGTCTTCCTGCTTTTGCCTGAAATAACCTGGATGGCAGCTTTCAGTACACACAGACAGGGGCAATGCCTAGATTAAAAATGGGGGTAGGTTGGGTGATTTTGGAATATTACCATTCACAATATGTTTGGAAAAACATGGAACAGTTGGATCAGTGCTGGTTTTAATCAAGCCCAAAATAGCTTGGAACCAAGTTACCTGATGGAATGTCTCCTCCCATATTTCCCTACCTGGAAATTTTGAATTGTTATCCTGTTTTCCCAATTCCTTGCTTTGTGGTTTCTTACAGTGTTATATATAAATAACAAAATGCAACATTAAATAACAAAATGCAATGTTAAGAATATTAAAGGGCTTAGCTATATGAACGGAAATTCACTTTGGACATCATAGAACAACTTCATTCTAAATTGGAAGATATTACTTGCAATCTGAACCTACCTGGTTAAAACTGCTGTGCCATGGGATGGCATCATCATGAATGGTGAACATCTTGTCAGTGAGAGCCTGAGGATCCTGATGGAAAGTTTCCTCCCATATTTCCCTACTCCAGGTGCACTAGACAAATGAGGCAATTTGGGTGGCCCTTTTCAGTGGTGATGCCCCATTTTTTGAATACTCTCCCCAGAGAGGGCTAACTGGAGAGAACACTATAGTCTTTCCAGTCCCAGATGAAGAACCTTTTTCAAAAATTCTCCCAGGCATTTAAAAACCTGGTTTCGGTGCTTCTGGTATTTTCTTTAACTTCTGTTTTAAATTTTGTTTAATCCTATTTCCCCCATTGTTTAATCTGGTTTAATCCTAGCTGGTGGTTTGTTTGTTTTTTCATTTTTCTTTTCATTATTATTATTATTATTATTATTATTATTATTTAATATAATTTTTATTATTTAACAACAACACATAATAAATCATATAGAAACATAACATTCCTCTTATTTCTTAGCTATACATTCTACTTCTTAACTAACTCACATTAATATGTGTCCCCCACCCTCTGGATCTTATTCTAGTTTCAAAAATTGCATTGCATATTCTGGCGGTGTTCCTCTCCCTTTTAACAATACATGATCAGCATATGAGTGAATTCAGAAAACAAATGCGTACTATTGCGGATAAAGCGATGGAAAATTCCGATAAGATCAAAGAGATAGAGGCTAAAGCGGATCTGGACCAGAAGAAACAAGAGGCTTTCGAAAAATCAATTAATATACAATTTAAAGAATGGGAATTGCGTTTGATTGCCTTGGAAGATCAATCTCGTAGATCTTCGCTTCGAATAAAGCAGCTGAAGGAGACGCAAGGAGAAGATCTTAGAGAAATTATCATGAACTGGTTCAAGGAGCTGATGCCTGACATACCAATAGATGGATCGGATCTGGACCGAGTCCACCGTGTGGGGGGGCAAAACTACAAAGGGACTAGAGACATATTGGTGAAATTTGGTAACTATTACAAAAAAGAGCAAATTATGAAAGAATTGAGATCTAAGGTTCAGATACAGTGTAAAGGCAAACCAGTGCAAATTTACAATGATCTTTCTCAACACACATTAAATTGGAGACGTAGTCTTAAACCAATAACGGAAACATTAATGAAGAATAAAATTCCTTATGCATGGGGTTACCCGGTTTTTTTAAGATTTACATATGGGAGGAGGGAACACAGAGTAACCTCATTGGATCAAGGTAAAGATTTGCTGAAGAGGCTGGGTCTGGATGGGGAAGCAGATGGGGCTGGAGTGGGTGGGGGAGGGAATGAGGCTGGGACATCTGGAGAGTAAGAGAATTGTTAATTATGTTTGGAGATAATTGCAAATAGAAATGCTAATATAGAAACCTGCCGGCCAGGCACAGCACTGCCTCCCCCCTCCCCCTTTAAAGTAGATGGCTGGAGTACTAGACTCACGGGGATATGGGGGGGATTAGAGTGGGGGGTGGGGAGGGGGGGAAGGTAGGGGAGGAGGGACTGGGGTAGGAGGGTGGGGGTTTTATGTATGGAGTTTGTGTTTTTATGTAAGCAAGTTTGAATTGCTGAGCACAAGGGATCGGAAGAGATTTCAAAAGGGTGATTATGGATAAAAAGATAAAGGTATCAACACTCAATGTTAAAGGTTTAGGGGCAGTCGTGAAAAGGAAGAGAATAGAACAAATGCTTAATAAAGAGGGATCAGATATTATAATGATCCAAGAGACACACCAAGGCTCCGAGAATTCGAATATGATAAAATTAAAGTGGTTAGCCTATTATGAAAAGTCATTAGGGACATCAAAAAAAAATGGAGTGGCCACTTTGATTTCAAAAAAAAGTGGGTTTACATTAGAAGAGGTAAAAAAGGATGATAAGGGTAGATATCTTATGTTAAAAGGTAAAATTGAGGGAAAGGTCTATACTTTGATTAATGTTTATGCCCCAAATGAGAGGCATAGAGAGTTTTTTATAAAGTTGTTTAAAGAAATAGAAGAATTTAAGGAGGGGTATGCTATATTAGCTGGGGATTTTAATATGGTTATGGATAATAAATGGGACAGGTCAAACCCCACTAATGCTGAAAAGAGGAATAATATGACTATATTGAATAAATTAGTAAAAGAAAATGATTATTTAGATTCGTGGCGTTTACTTAACGGGAATAGGCCTGGATTTTCATACTTTTCCCCAGTTCATCATACATACTCCAGGATAGATCATATATTTGTTTCAAAAGACTTTGCAACGAGGATTTGTAAAATGGAAATGGGGGTAATAAAAGTAACTGATCATGCCTTGTTAAGTTTAGAATTTACAGTTAAGAAAGATTATAAAGAGGCATATAGATGGAAGTTGAACACAAAGATATTGAAATACAATAAAATAGTAGATAAAATTCGGAAGGAACTGTCGGAGTCATGGGAAATTAATGAAAAAGGAGGAACAGCTGGGTCAGTCATTTGGGACACCATGAAGGCTGTAGCAAGAGGAATCTGTATTAGAGAAACATGTAGTTTAAAAAGACAACAACGTGCAGAACAGGAAAAGTTAGAGATAGAAATTAAAAACTTGGAGGAAAGATATTGGCGAAGTAAAGATAAATATAAATTAGTGGAAATACAAGCTAAGAAGAAACAATTAGAAAACTTAAATATAGAAGAGATTCAAAAGAATTTAATGTATATGAAAAGGGAATATTTTGAAAATAGTGATAAGAACTCGAGGTTGCTTGCCAAGCTCACACAAAAAGAAAAAGGGAGGAATGGGATAGAAACGTTGAAAGATAGCCGAGGGAATTATTGTCATGCAATGAAAGCTAAAATAAAAATTTTTCAGGAATTTTATCAGGAATTGTACAAGGGTAAAGAAATTCAACAAGAAAAGGTGGAGGAGTATATTGGAAGGTTTATAAAGAAGGAAATAAAATCAGAATATAAGGAGTTAATGGAGTCAGTAATAACTCAAAGAGAAGTTGAAGAGGTTATTGATAAGTTAAAAGTGGGTAAATCACCAGGAGCAGATGGTTTGGGTCCAGAATATTATAAGGTCTTCAAAGATTGTTTAGTTCCAAAATTAATGGAACTTTATAATAGGATATTATCAGGAGAGAAGATACCTGAATCATGGGAACATTCAGTGATAATTCTGATCCCAAAACCAGATAAAGACTTGACTAATCCCGATTCTTATAGACCTATTTCTTTAATAAATCAGGATGCTAAAATTTTTACATCTATTATGGCCAAACGACTAAATAAATTTTTGGCAGAATATATAGGAGCAGATCAATGTGGGTTTGTGGTAGGAAGGCATATGCATAATTTAGTGGGTAGAGTTTTAAATGTAATAAATGTAATTAAAAAAGCAAATATTAAGGCAGGTATTATGGCATTAGATATTTTTAAAGCTTTTGATTGTGTGAGCTGGCAGGCACTAAAGAGTATTATAGATAAATTGGGATTTGGAAATAAATTTAAAAATGTAATAGAACAGCTATATTCCCAAAATACGGCGGTAGTGGTGGTAAATGACGGACTTACTGAAAAGATACGACTAGCCAGAGGAACAAGACAAGGATGTCCGCTCTCGCCGGTCCTTTTTGTAATGGTTATGGAAGTTTTGGCGAAGGCACTAAGGGAGGATAAAGAGTTAGAAGGAATTGGAGAGGTAAGGGAAATAAAGCTAAACATGTTTGCGGATGATACTTTATTGACCATTAAGAATCCATTAAGAAAATTAGAAAGAATTAAATATCAGTTGAGGGAATTTGAGGAAATTACAGGGTTAAAAATAAATTGGTCTAAATCAGAGATGATGTTGTTTAACTATACTAAGAAGGAAGAAAAGGATTGGGAATTTAAGGGAATGGAATTGAAAGTTAAGAACGAGATTAAATATTTGGGAATTAAAATTACAAAAAATCTAGAGAATTTAGAAAGGGAAAATTTAACGAGGTTAAAGAAGGAGGTACTAGAGAAATTGGAGAAATATAAAAGATTAAATTTATCTTGGTTTGGGAGAATAGCTTTGATAAAAATGAAGATATTAGCTAAAATTAATTTTGTATTTAGGATGTTACCTATAAAAATATCAGAAACCGAGATAAAAAGTTGGCAAAATATTATTAATAAATATTGTAATGGAGAAAAGAGAGCAAGAGTGAATAAAAATAATTGGTACCTAAGCCAAAAAAAGGGGGGAATGGGTCTCCCAAACATAAAATTATACTACGTAGCAAATAGATTAAGACATGTTGTAGAAGCAATTATGGGAGTAGGAGATTTATATTGGATGGAAGAAAAAATCATAAGTAAGGTAGAGATGAATTTGGAGAATGTTTTTTTTAAAGATGGAGGAAGAAAGTGGGTTGGAAGTATAGATAATCCACTTCTGAGGACTCAATGGGAAATTTGGAGTAAATTTAAAGGGAAGCTGCTTCCGAGCAACTCTCCCTTAGCACCGATAATAATGTTAAAGAATTTCCCAGAGGATCTAAAGGGCAGATTATGTAAAATATTAAAAGAGAAAAATAAAATAAAATTAAAGGATTGGGTAAGAGATATTAAAACAAGAGAGGATATGGAAAATTTGTTAAAGGAGAAGAAGCTATCTTGGCTAGAATATGGTCAATTAGAACAATGGAATAAAAAGTGGATTAAAGATAATAGAATGTGCAGAAAGATGACGAGGTTTGAAGAATTAGTAGTAAGTAAGGAGAAAGGAAAAGGAGGTAGTATAGCTTCAAAAGGATTAATGAGTGAAATATATAAAATATTGCTAGAGAAGGAGTTTAGAGAGAATACAGAGAAAATGGTTTGGGAATCAGATTTGAAGATACAAATAGGGCGACAGAGCTGGGAGGGACTATGGAAACAAAGAGTATTGAGAAGTTTATCAGTAAGAATAAAGGAGAATTATTTTAAAATTTTATGGAGGTGGTACCTAACCCCGGTTAGATTGAATAAGATAAGTGATCAACACTCAGCAAATTGTTGGAGAGGATGTGGGGAAAAAGGAACGTATTTACATATGTGGTGGCAATGCAAATATGTACAAAGATTATGGAAGATGGTGTTCTCAGAAATTGAAGAAATAGTGGGAATGAAAATAGAACAAACACCAAAAATAGCATTGCTGTCACTATTTGAAGATATAAAGTGTGGAAAAGGAACTATAGAGCTGATATCGAGTTTGTTGGTTGCAGCACGATTGATGATAGCTAGGAACTGGAAGATCCAAGGGGAATATTCTATTGAGGAATGGTATAAAGTAGTATGGGACATAGCCATTAATGATAAACTGACATGTAATATTAAGTGGAGAAAAGGCGTAACTAAAATAAATGAGTTCGAAGGAATTTGGAAACAGTTCCTAGTGTTCGTGTTTACTAAGGGAAGTGGGAAACCACCAGCAGAAGAAATGATTAGATTTTGGACTCAAGAATGATCCCGAGGTGGGGGGTGCACTTTTATGTTAAGAATGAAGATGTTGTAGTGTGATAAGGCATATGTAATAGTTTTTGATATTTGTACTCAACAATTATTCAATATGTATGCAGCAGATATTTGATGTATTTTTTTTCTTATTGTGTTTGTTTCAGTTATATTTTGGAAATGTTTATCTATGTTTATATAGTGTTGAAAATGAATAAAAATTATTATAAAAAAAAAAACAATACATGTTCTAAGAACAATTTCCATATCTCTTCAAAATCATTGTTTTTTTTTTATTATTCCCCTTCTAAATCTAATATTACATGTTAATTTATCATTTATAGCAATATCCCATATTTCTCCTTGAACCTTCCAATTTCTGGATATCATAAACCTTGCAGCTTTAAGATTTTCATACATTGATAGTAATGCTACACTTGGTGTTTCTTCTAAATCCATTCCAGTTATTTCATTTATTTCTCTATACACCATTTTCCATAATTTTTGTACATGTTCCTAATTCCACCACATATGTATATACGTTCCTTTCTCCTGACATCCTCTCCAACAAAGTATTGAATTCTCTTTATTTATTAAGTTTACTTTCATTGGAGTTAGATACCACCTCCAAATCATCTTATAATAATTTTCTTTAATCCTTACAGGCATATTTTTCAATACGCTTTGTTTCCATATCCTCCCCCAATCCTGTTGCTCTATTTTCTCATTCAAATCTTTTTCCCAAACCATCCTAACAGAATCTTCTTGAGTTTCCATATCCAATAATATCTTATATAATTCACTCATTAATCCTTTTATCAATTTATTTTCTCCTTTTTCTTTCTCTTTTTGTAAATCAAATTCTCAAATTTAGTATTCTTTCTGCAATCTCTATTATCCTTTAGCCAATTTTTGGTCCATTGTTCCATTTGGATACAATTGAACCATGATATATTTCCCCTTTTAATTTTTCTTTTATTTCTTCCTTAGTTCCCATCTTCTCCATCCAATCTCTTATTTTAAGTACTTTCTCATCTTTTAATTTCTTTACCAATCCGTCTTTTAATTTTTCAGGAAACTCCCTCATTACCACCACCGGTGTTATTGGGGAAATAACTGGAACCAATTTCCTTTTATATATTTGCCATATTTCTAACACATTCTTTAAAAGAGTGTTCACAATTCCCCTCCTCCACTTTGAATTATTGTCCTTGAAGAATATACTTTCTAACTTCCAATCTAACCCTTTCCCCTTTTTCCCCCTCTAACCAATTTAAATCTCCTATTCCTATTATACTCTCTATTACATATCTCAACTGATTTGCTACATAATATAATTTAATGTTTGGGAGCCCTAATCCCCCTGTTCTCTGCATTTTGTACCATATTTTCTTATTAATTCTTACTTTTCTATCTCCATTACAAAAATTGTTAACCATAATTTCCTCTTACTTCTTGCTTTAAACTATTAAAAAAAATTCTCTTCCATATCTTCCCATTATTTATTTTTTTTGTAATCTTAATTCCTAGCTGGTGGTTTTACCGTGGATTTATTCTGCGTTGATTATTATTATTATTATTATTATTATTATTATTATTATTATTATTTGTGTTTCTAATGTGTTGTATACTACCAAGATATTCAGCTATTTGGTGGTTCAAAAGTCTGGTAAATAAAACTTAGGATGCAATCCTATGAATATTTAGAGAGAGAGAAAACATGGTTGGTCGTGGAATGCAGGGAGTTGTAGGATTTTTTTCTGTAAACATGCCTAAGACATAAACACGCCTAAGATTTTAGTAATAGTAGTAGTAGTAGTAGTAGTAAATTTATTTCTTACCCACCTCTCCCACCCAAATGGGGGAGGGGAGAACATGAAATACAAAATATTATACAATAATAAAACTGATTAAATCATATGAAATTAATACATTGTTAAAAATTTATTGGTCTGTTGACTGTAATAAAAGGAATTGAATTGAACATTGTTAAAAACAGCCAGACTTCTTAAAATTGGTCTGGGTAGGCCTGACAGAAGAGATCAGTCTAAATACTAAATATGTAACTAAATACTCTCTCAAAATTACAAACATGTTTGCTGCTCTTCCCATGATTCCATTCAGCTTCTCCACTTTATTCACATAGGGCCTTCCTAGATAGGGCTTTAGTCCAGATGGCGCACAAGGTATCCCGGGCTCAAACAGGGGTGAACCCTCCCTGGGCCCAGAGTAACTGGCACTGCTGCAGGCCTGGTTTTTCCTGTGGTCTCGGGTTGACCCTGAGACCACAGGCATGTAGCCAGGTCCGCCGCTTTTCCAGGCTATACTCCCGAGTAGCTAGGGAAAGCAGCAGACGGGCGTGCTGCAGCCATCAGGGCTGCAGTGGGGACATGGGGGGGCAGGAAACAGAGGCTGGGGAGATTTTTATCTGGTTGAGCTTTTATATTGTATTTTATATTATGGTTTTATACTGTTGTTTTATACTTTGAATGGTTTTAATTTTTGTGAACCGCCCAGAGAGCTACGGCTATTGGGTGGTATAGAAATGTAATAAATAAATAAATAAATAAATTGGGGGGAATCGCAGTCCAGGGGACCTCGGGGGGAATTGCAGGTGGGAGACATCAGGCAGGGGATTGGACATTGCAGGCGGGGGACATCGGGCAGGGGATCGGACATTGCGGTGGGTGGTGGGTGGGGGATCAGACATCACGGGTGGGGGTCGGGGGGTCAGACATCGCAGGCGGGGGTGGGGGGATTGGATATCGTGGGTGGGGGCAAGGAGGGATTGGACATCACGGGTGAGGGTGGGCGGGGGATGAGACTTCACCAGTAGGGGGGTGGGGGATCAAACATCACAGGCGGGGGGGCAGCTGGGGGATTGGACATCGGGGGCGGGGGCGGGGGTGGGCAGGGGAAGGAGGTCAGGACCAGGGGGGAGATTGCGGATGGGGGAAAGGATTTTTTTAAAAAAAACCTACTTACCTTTCCAGGCTCCTGCACTGCTGCTACCACTTTAAAAATTAAAAAAGGCGGCCACGATGGCTCTCCTCCAGAGCCTGTCACAGCTCGCATGTGAATAAGGGCGAGATCGCACGATATTCATAACGTGAGGTCTCCCCTCCTCTCCCCTGGATTTTTCACCAGGTCCAGCAAGGCCCATAGTGTCATAGTAAATCATGAATTCTCACATATATCAAAAATATATAAATAAATAAACAAACAAACCCTGTTGAGTTAAATAGAATATATTCCCAGATAAATACGTAGAAGATTGCAACAACCTGAAGCTGGAATCCTACATATAGTTAACTGACAAAAAAGTGGGACGTAATTTGAGTGCACTGTTAATAACAACATCAAGGATTTAAACACAGTCGTTTCATGTCCTCGGAATATTCTGATTTCACCTAAAAGTGCTGTTGAATATTGAACACCGTTTTGTATTACGGCTCAATTATGCCCACGTTTGCGAAATTTTGAAATGTTATCCTGCTTTCCCAATTCTTTGCTTGCGATTCCTTACAATGTTATATATGAATTACAAAAAGGCAACATTAAGTATATTAAAGGGTTTAGCTATATGAATGGAAATTCACTTTGGACATCATAGAACATATTCATTCAAAATAGGAAGATATTACTTGCAATCCGAACCTACCTGGTTAAAACTGCTGTGCCATGTGATGGCATCATCATGAATGGTGAACAGCTTGTCAGCAGGAGCCTGGGGATCCAGTTTTCCAACTTTCACTCGATGAAAGGATTGGTTTGGGAAAGTGACCCAGTTTATAATATCAATTCCAGTTACCAATTCCCCATTTTTGTGAAAATAAACCATATCCCCAGCACTGTTATTAAATAAGACTCTTTTAAGAAAGTGGTGTAGCTGTGGATATCAAAAGAAACCACAAGTATTTTCAAGAAGATACCATGGATAATGTAAAAAACTAGACTGAGTGACTCCATTTATTATTATTATTATTATTATTATTATTATTATTATTATTATTTATATAGCACCATCAATGCACATGGTGCTGTACAGAGTAAAACAGTAAATAGCAAGGCCCTGCCGCATAGGCTTATTTAGCACAGTAGCTCTTACGCACAAGGCAGAAGAAGACAATGCATAGTTGTCTTCACCACTCTTTAATTACATTATTTATAAGCCATAAATCATCAAAAATTCAATCTTTCATTTATTTTTTCATTTAATCCAGGTACGGGCAAAAGGTAAATCAGGATCTACTAATAGATCTCTGATAGATTTGCAGTATATCAGCAAGGGTTTTTATCACCAAATAAATTTAAAAAAACAAATAGAATAAAACATGGCAGAAACCTCCACCCTGGTTGGTGTTCTGCTAATCATTTTTCTCGTAGCCTCAGTGTTTCCCTCCTGTTAAGTAGGAGTATTAATACGTTGCCAGTGACGAGGTCTTTCTGCAGCTCTACTAACCACTTCACAGAGTCCCTGATCTTTAATCTTAGTGGTTAAATCCACTAAGATGGCACATTGTTTAAACTGTTTTATTTTTGTGAACCGCCCAGAGAGCTCCGGCTATTGGGCGGTATAGAAATGTAATAAATAAATAAATAAATAAATAAACTGCTTTTATTGCTTTTAAATTATATATTTTTAAACTTGGTTCATGGTTTAATTTGTTTTTAACTGTGCGTATTTATTGTATTCTACTGTACGCCGCTCTGAGATCTTAATAATATAGGTCAGGATATAAATGTTGTAAATAAATAAATAAATTTAATAATTGAAATGTAGATTTGTGTATGCAGTGTTTGACTAATAGGATTCAGTAGGTAGCTCCACCAAGTCTATAGTTTGCCCACAACAGATTTCCTGGGACCTGTATTGAAATCTTCAGAAGAGACCTTTTTGAGGGCACTATTACATGCAAAGGACCATTTGTCAGGCATGCATGAAAGGGCTTTTTCCTGTATTGTTCTAAAAGTATGGAGTCCACTGGCAAAATAGATAAAAAATTGACCACACTCTTTTAGTGGTTGTCCATACTGAATGATGTGGCTGCAATGGCTGCTGTAGCACAACCTTTCAGACTTGGATTGTACTTCAATACTGGTTTGCTTCATGAGTCGAATGAGAAAATGGGAACCCCTTCCCTCATTACACATAGAGAAGCTGACTAGACTGCAAGTTGAACTGTACTTCAATACCAGTGGTGAGATTGTATCCTCCACCACCACTTTTTTCTGAGAGGCTCGACATCTTTAATAGTTAAAAGAGTGTTGTCCCATATTTAGTAAGTTTGGACATTACCTGCCATGGCTGTTGATCTTGAAGGATCAGTCTCCCTCCATTCCCCATTGCTCTGCCATTGGGTTGGTCTAAATGAATGGAATGTAAAGCATGTGCTACTGCATAAACTGCATTATATATATTGTAGCTGTGGCCAGTCATGCTCATTTCAAAAAAAGCCCCAGGAAGACTCTCCAGCTTCTCCTCCCCTGTGCAAGTGCCATCAGCTTTCTCACTATCAAAAGGATTAGGAAATGCACAGTTAAATGCCTGTTCCCAGAAGTCCCTTCTGAAACCATCTTCTTTTGTTAAATAATGGTTTCTAGTTTGAAGAAAGGTTTTGAATCCTGGTACTTCATTTGTGTGAACAGCAAAGGACAGAGCCCCTTGGATGACTTGTAAATCCCAACTCCTTTGATAAAAGAATGATGCTGGTTCCATCTGGGATATAATGATCCACACTTTACCTCTAGGTGCAATGAACACCACTTCCATTTTGGGGAGATACAGCAACAACCTCAAAAACAACATATTACTTTCATACACTACCACTGCATTGGCATTGCTGTTCATGGAGACAAGATATGTTTCTATCAGCCAATTCAAGTCATCAAGAAGGCTATTGAGATAAAATGGCTTTATAAGTTCTAAGAAGGCAATGCAGATGCCATGGAGAGGAAATGTTGAAAAGATCATCCTCACAAATCTTCCTCCAACACTTTCCTTAATAAGGATACCAACCCATGTCCACCTGAAGTGCAAAAGTAGCTGAATTATTCCCCTGAATTGGCAGGCTTCATTTGGGACCATCTGGTAGAATGGAAGGGCTTCATTTTGATTATTCGTTTCTGGAGGGGAGCCATATGTTAACTGTTAAAAATGAAATTTGTTGGGAAGTTAGGAAAGAAAAAAAAAAGAAGGAAAGAAAAGTTTTAAAAATGAAACATATGAGTGTTGACACTCCTTGTATTGCAACGGTTGTTGAAGTTGATGAAATTATCTTGAAGGGTTCAACATGAAAACATACCTTTAAGGATTTAGTCTTTCCCTTTGCTTTTTCTGAAGTAAGAAATTCTTCCATTTCAGCAGCATTTTTCTATTTCCATTTAGGACCCTACCTCTCTGAATTTGAGGGCCTCTCAAAACGCAGATCTCCTAGCCTCTAGTAGAGACAACTTAACCTATCTGTACTGCCTCACTTCACTTTGGGGAGAAGGGGAGAATATCCAATCTCAGGGAGGGCTGATGGTGATTTCCTGCTTCATTTTAATAAGCAATATTGACCCTTATAAAAGACACAGACAATACTAGCACATCCTACCTGTGGAACTTTGTAGATGCTTAAGATATCCACCATGTCAAGGGCGGTTTCAGAGTTAAGCCCCCCGATAACTGACATAAGCTTATTCTGAATGCCACAGGTGAAGTTGGGGATGAATCTCTTCCGAGTAGTGAGAACTTCCATTGTGGCATGATAGTTCCATCTTCCACCATAGCTGTCATAGATGTTGAAACCCATCGTAACATTGGGTAAGATCTGATGGTTTTCATTGATCTCCTTCACAGCAAATATCAAGGCCAAGATATGCTGGTAGTTCTTTGGCAGGACACTGCAAAGAGAATTGTCCATCGCGTTATAAAGACTGATTGCAGCACCATAACGACTGACACCTGAAGCATGAAAGTTGCTTTTCTCGAATCCATAATGGTTTAGATATGTTACACCAACAGTGAATTTTCTTTTTAAAACAAGAACAACAACAGAATATTTTAAAGATGCCCATTACTTCAAACAATATTTCAAATCTCTTGTTGACTAAATTGCAAGATGTTCCTATTCCTAATGTTTCTTTAAAAATAGGGTTGACAATATGCTCTTCAATCTCTTGCAATGTGTTACAGCAGGGAAATTATTTGAAGAGAAACTTAAACAGAGTATGCCAAGGAAAATTGAGGATTTTCATGAGATGATCACACAGAATGTCATGCAGATAGTTTGCAAGATGTCCTTGAAGTGTTCCTGCAAGAAAACTGGAAGTGTCAGATTCTTTGTACTTTTCATTGTTGGAACAAGTGCTTGTTCTTTGATAGAACACTGCCATTCCTATGTCTAAATTTAATCATTCATTTTCTTTAGCAGGTAGGAGATCTTAGGAATCAGATCTCAAGGTATCTTGATCTCAACCCATGCATACAATTTCTGTGCTGAAAGAAACCTCTATATTTACACTAATTACATGCTTGTTTTAATTCCTTCCTTAAGATATGGAATTAAAGAAAAACAGTTTTCTCTGGTTCCCTTCAGAGGCACAATAAAATGTAATTCAATGATGTAAGCAGAATCTGATTTACACTCCAGCTTCAATCACTATATCAAAATCTGAGGTGAAGAACTGGCCTACTTAACAGTACCTTCTGCATCAACATATAGTACAGAAAGAAAGAAAAATACATTCTTACAGTGGTTCAAGTGGAGAATGACAGGGGTCTTCATGGAAGCTGTCTGGTTCTGTAGGCATGAGGGCAAGAGAAGTTATGATACCAATGATGAAGTTACCTGGTTGGAAATATGTGTGAAGAATAGGGAGAGGATCCCCAACAGTACATCTTTTTAGTTGAGACTTGCATGCCTGGAGAGGCAGCATCAGCAATAAAAACACTGATACCATCATTATTGATCTTAATTCGCAATAACTATCATTTGCCTAATTTCTATATGATTTGTAAGAGGCTCCAAAGATACACTAGCCTGAGTGGAATGGCCATTCACTCCTCACTCTCTTCGCATTCTGCTCTGAAGCAAGTAATAAGAGAACCTCTAATGTCTCAGAGATCATTCTGAGGGAGGCCTCCCTGTCCTTAGTCCCTGGCTTTGGTTTTGAAAAGTAGAAGACATATTTGTACAATCCATCAGTCCTTAGCTTTGCTAGTGGGAACTGGGTATCCAGATGGGCTTTCAGAAACAAAAAAAAAGGAGAATGAATTACAGTCATTTTGATAATTATAGGGGGAAAGAAAATCTCAGTGTTAAAAAATTGATTTGAAATGTATTGATAAACAAAAATAAATTTAAGAACACACAATAAGAGACACAATTAATATCCAAGCAATTAAAGCAATTACCTGCCAAAGTCCCTTCCAAACAGCTTTCAAAAATGGTCCCACATAGTGTATGTTACAGTACTCCCAACAGGATGACCCTGTTCAGACAACACACTAAGCCACAGTTAGGCCACTAACCCTTTTCGCAGCAAATGGTAGTGAGTGTGTCTAGACTTTGGTTATGCCAATACTGGCAAGAGAATGTGTTCAAGTGACTTGGGTATGATATTCCCAGCAGGGTAGGCGGTGTTGAACCCCCTGCCCCCTGCTCCACTAGAAAGTGGAGGCAGGCTGTTGCTTAGCAAGAACATGACCGCTATCTGCCCTGTCACCAAAACTCGACCTGGCTAGCATTATGAATTGCAGCCATAGATTGTGATCTTTGACTAAAATAATAAATAAATAAATAAATAAATAAATAAAATAAATAAAATAAATAAAATAAATAAAATAAATAAAATCTTTGACATCCCAGCACAGGGAATGATCGAAGGCAACCCACATAGGAAATGATTCATCGTGTGCTAACCAGGCTCCACACTTTTAACTTTTTTAAAAACTGCTTTGTTAAATGGAGTTTAATAAATAAAATTTTAAAAAAATATCGTATGCTAACCAGGGTCCACACTCATATTCCATGTAAGCTTGATAAATCATATTGAGGTATTTGTTCAAAATGAATTCCCTCTCTGGGAAATGTTGTTGTATGACACCCATGTATATGAAAAAACCAGGGAGCCAGTTTGCCCATGTCCTGGCTACTTTCTTCTTTCTCAGCCTTCTGCCCTCGTCAGAAGATGAGTCATTCTGGACTCCAGTGTTTTTAGCAGGGGGGCAAGGGGCTTCCCCTTTGTCCTCCCCCCCACCCACCCTTTTTATATGCTGTACTGTAGTGGCTTATGCAAATTAGAACAGTAGCTTCAATAAAATAAAATGTATCCTTCCCCCATCCAAAGAAAACTTTTCAGGGCAGGAGTCACAAAGCACTTGTGGCCCTGTAACTGGTGGCATGGGCTTGCCAGCACCTAGTGCCTGTGGAGGCCTGCTGACTGGCTCATGTGCCCTTCACAAGCCAGGCCACATTCGGCCCTGTTACCTGTTTGATCAGGCTGTGTCCTCTTCACTTAGGGAACAGGCTCCCTCTCTCCTCTCACCACCATCATGCCTCCCTCTCTGTGTGTGGGATTTTGGCTGCCCGAACACGTCTATTGCGCTCTGCAGCCATGCGTCAAAGAAGAAGTGGGCAGGGGTGAAGACATCTACATGGCTGCCAAATCCCTTCCCCACCTCAGTGGCACCATAAGTAGGCTGCCAATGCCAAGCCTCCGTGCCTAGGCACGCTGAGCATGGGAGTAAGTTATTTCTGACATTGTTTGCATGATCACCACACCTCATGGTTATTTCAACCATGATGAGATGCAGGACTTGAGGGCAGCAAGTTGTCTATTCAGCCCCTGGCTATAGCTTAACTTATCCTGTCCTCTGAACCTGGGCAGCATGGCTTTTAGGAGAGGAAACAAGCTTCCAATAACCCATACCATGTTGTGGGTTGTTGTAAGATTGTTCCTCCCTGCAACAAGCCATGACATCTAAGTTCAGATGACATACTTATTTGATTGATTGATTGATTGATTGATTGCATTTTTATACCTCCCAACAGCCGAAGCTCCCTGGGCGGTTCACAAAAACTAAAACCATTCAAAGTATAAAACACAGTATAAAGACATGATATAAATTACACATTAAAAACTGATTAAAAAAATACCACACATGATTAAACATCTTCAATACATCCTGAAAACATCCTGAAAACATTCTAAAATTTCACTGGACAGGTAAGTCTTTATTGCTTTTTTAAATTCTAAGAGACTGTCAAGTTGACGGATCTCCTCCAGCAGGCCATTCCACAGTCTGGGAGAAGCAGCAAACTATAACGGACCCCCATTGGGAGCTGAGTCCACAAAATGGCCCCTAGTATGCACAACAACCAACTGTGCGTTAAATCAGCCACACGAACCAGCTTACTAGGTCTCCTTGTGTTTTTTGATGGAATCATGGGCCGTTGCTAGACCAGGCGTTAGCGCGGTGTGAGGCCCGGTCTCCCTCCTGTGCATCCAGATGATGCACAGAGGATTCCGGGGTCAGGCCGGGCTAACACCTCCCTTAAGCCGGGATAAGAGAATATGCTTATGGCCCGGTTTTTCCGCAGCCCCAGCCTGACGCCGCGGCTGTGGAAGGTCTAGCAGGGTTTATGGCTTTTCCCAGCTGCTCGCTTACGAGTAGCCGGGAGAAGCCAAGGACTGTGTACAACGCTCATAGGAGCGCTCTGCCCATCGGGCCATGGGGAGGAATCATGGGGGGGGGATAGGGGATGGGGGAAAGGCCAGACCAGGCAGGAGAGGGGGGGAAGAAGAATGGGCATGGTGGACGGGGGATGGGGGAGGGGGAAGAAGAACGGGCATGGGCATCGGGCATGGTGGATGAGGGGAAAGAAGGACGGGCATCGGGCATGGCGAACGGGGGTGGGGAAAAAGAAGGACGGGCACCAGCATCGCGGACGGGGGATGTGGGGGAAAGAAGGACGGGGGAAAGGGCATCGGGGAAGGGTGGAGGATAGGCGAGTGAGTGGGCAGGGGGGCATCAGGCATTGTGGGGGGGAATCAGGGGCAGGGGGAGCGGGGGACCCTATATTTATTTTTTAAAAAAACTTATCTTTTCTGGCGGTGTTCTCCGGCACACATGGCCCTTTAAGGTTTAAAGAAAATGGCAGATGCGATGGGGTTTCCCCTTGCCCCATCGTGTCTTTCGTGTGGAAAAGGGCGACGGCGCACACTACCTGCAGCGCTCCGTCGCCCCGACTCCCGGCCGGATTGTCCGGCAGGTCTAGTAAGGCCCATGGTAACTAATCTTCATAAACCATGCACCAGATTTTTTTCTGAGAATTTCCTTTTATGTATTTGCAATTAAAGGAACCCCAAATGAAACTTCAATAGCATCAAGTTCTTTAAATATTGAAAAAGTGAAAGTAGTGCTAAACTGGAGAATCAATGAACAGGTGATTTTAAAATGACAATTCCACTGAAGCAATCCTCAATCAAATTTGTTTATTCAATGTTTTTTATTTCTAATTAGCTCTTCCTTGGTGTTTAACTCAGGTCTTAGCACAATGATGTAACATTTTGGGAAAAATATGCAACTAAGCAATCCAGCACTAGAAGCTAAGATGGAGAGGATCTCCACAACTACCATGTATTTCCCCTTGGAACTCAAGTAGGTGGGAACAAAGGATACCCAAACACTACAAAAGACCAACATGCTGAAAGTGATGAACTTGGCTTCATTGAAACTGTCAGGCAACTTCCTGGCAAAGAAAGCTGCTGTGAAACTCACAGTGGCCAGAAAGCCCATGTACCCCAAGACACAGTAAAACATATTGGCAGACCCTTCGTTACAGCCCAGTACAATTTCTTCAGCCACGGAGTGCATGTCAGCATCAGGGAATGGGGGAGAGATTGCAAGCCATACAATGCAAATACATGCTTGAATAAAGGAGCAGGAAAGGACAATGGAGTTGGCTAGTCCCTTCCCCACCCATTTCCTGATCTTGGAGCCTGGCTTTGTGGCCATGAAAGCCAGGACCACGGTCACAGTTTTTGCAAGCACACAAGACACAGACACTGAGAAGATGATAGCAAAATTAATTTGTCGGAGGAGACATATTATCTCTCCTGGTGGAGCGATGAAGAGCAACGTGCAAAGGAAGCAGAGCAGGAGGGAGATGAGGAGAGTGTAGGTGAGGTCCTGGTTGTTGGCTTTGACAATGGGAGTGTTGTGGTGTTTCAAAAATATCCCAAGCACCAGAACTGTGAGGAAAGAGAAGGAAAGTGCCAAAATCACTAAGGTGGTCCCCATAGCTTCTTTATAGGAAAGGAAAGTTGCTGTCTTTGAAATGCATAAAACCTTGTCTTTGTTTGGATATTGATCTTCTGGACATGCAGAACAGTCATCCATGTCTGAAAATGAAAATATTTTTTCATATTATCATTCTTTCCACACACATTGTTCAATACTTAAGAATCTGAAAGGCTTTTGACAATGATGGCTTTTATTTGCATTTGTGTCTATTATGGTACCAATTAATCATTTTATTTTATTTTATTATTGTTTTTATTCCATACAGTTAACAACAAATTGCTATGTCAGTAAGGTGGTATATATGTTAAAGGGGAGTATTCTGGCACCTAAACATTAAGTCATTCATGAGGAAATGAACTTTTGTGAACAGCTGTCCCTTCAAAAAATGCATTGTGTATTACCCTGAGTTGGATCATAACTCTGGATACATCCATATATTAAATTGGGATTATATACATAGTGAAGTTGGAGGTAAATAAATGGCAGTAGATATTTATTTATTTATTACATTTATATCCTGCCATTTTTTCTTCAAGGAACCCAAGGCAGTGTACATAATCCTCCTCCACTCCATTTTACTTTCACAACAACAACCCTGTGGGGTAGGTTGGGCTGAGAGTCTGACTGGCCCAAAGTCACCTAGTGGGTTTCCATGGCCAAGTGGGGACTAGGACCCAGAACTCCTGACTCCCATTCCCACACTTTAGCCCCTACACCACACTGGCTTTAATCTCATTAATAGTAGAAGCCACTCATTAAACTTTATTGGTAATGGAAATATTGTGGGATTGGGTAAACCAATTAACATGTTTGATTTGAGAGAGAGAGAGAGAGAGAGAGAGAGAGAGAGAGAGAGAGAGAGAGAGAGAGATTTCCAATTCATGCTGAAGGAGTAAAAATTGTAATTTAGCACTTCCTTGTTGAAATACCCCTTTTCTGTTTCCTTGCAGAACATTGGCCACTTTTAGGACAATGAAAACATGGAGTTGGATCCAGGTCCTGCCTTCCATTAGATTATGGATGTAACACCTCTAACAGCCCCAGGGCCATATTCTGTTTTGCATTAGCTCTTGAGGGACACATTCCAGTGCTGGGAGGGCCAAAGGCCAAATATGTGGCGTAAAGTCAGACGGGGTGGGGTCGAAATTACCACAAATACCTGCATATTTTAGCTTAAAGCTCTTATTACCAGGAACTAACTTTTAGGAGAGCTTTTCAACCTTTTAGGATGGGGGAAAAGTTGCACAGAAGCTGGGAAATTTCTGAATAATCAGTGGTGAAGGGAAAGGATCCTGACCCTCTTTGTAAGATTTTCAGGGGTAGAGGGCCTGCCATGGAGAGTAAAAGACAGGGAAGTCCACTCACATCAGCAAGCTTGCCCCACATAAAGTGTAGTTCTAGATCCAATCCACAGTGACCTGGGAGATTTGCTTTAATTGGTGTTAATACAGATGTCGCGGGTGCACAACTGAGATGGACTCCCTCGCATCGGTCCCCACTGAACCAGCCGGGTGCCCACGGCACACATGCTAACCAGCGCTCCAAGCACCCACAAGGCCTGACATACACACATTGTTATTTATTACGGCCACAGACCAGCAAAAACAATACCAAACATACAAGAGATAGATAAAAAGTGACATAAAAACCAAATACAGCTTGGTGAGTTGCTTCTCTCAGAAGGATTGCAATGTTATTTTTCTAAGTTGCATTGAGGTCATGAGAAACTTAGAGACCCTGTCAGTAATATGGGAGGACACATCCCTTAAACAGATTAATACCAACGTTGTGGGGCTACATCCAGAAAAGGCTCTTAATAAAGGAAAGATTAACTTTTTTCTGCATTCCTCATACATGATACAGTGCAAAATGACATGTTCCACAGATTCTATTGCTCCAGAACCACAAGGACATATCTGTTCATTAACCGGGATCTTACTAAATCGTCCTTCTAGTAATGCAGATGGCAACACAATTAAGCGAGCGAGGGTAAATGCTCACCTATACTTGGGAATGCTTAAAGCATACAGATATGAAGCTGCAGAGAGCCCATAGTTATTAAAAATTATTGTAGAGCAGTGGAGAGCAAGATTTGTTAGCAGCAGTTCTTAAATGCTGTAGATCTAGATCTATTAGTCTTTGAAAAACAAGAGATTGGGCCTTCTGGAGCCCATAGTTGTCTACAGTTTCCATGGAGAAGACCAGCCTAAGTAGCTTCTTCTCCATCTCTCTCATCCAACGAGTGACATAGGAATCTGAGAGCAGTAAAGAGAGATAGCTACTAGGAGCTGCAAGGAAGTGTAGCCGTAGCCACCATTTAAAGGCCTCGATCCATGCCTTGCATTCAGCTGATCTAATACCCACTTCCAGATAAATAGCTGCGTTCCCCACACAGGAAGGGAGGCCCAGTAGTTTTCTAAGAAATACAGATTGGACTCTTTCAATTTGGGCATTAAATCCCAGTATCCACATAGAAATACCGTAAGTAAGTTGGGCCAGAGTCTTAGCTTTGTTAATTTGAATTGCAGAAGGGATGAATTGACCACCTTGCATGAAAAAGAATCTTAGGATCAGCTGCTGACTAGAATTTGCTGAATTAATTGTCTGCCTTCTATGTCACAAGGCCTGACATGTGTTCGGCAGCCATCCACCCTCACTGGGTTCCACAATGGAGACTCTGGATTTTCAGTATTTCCCCCCATTGAATAAGTGGCATCAGGAAAGGCCCCATTTACACAATGGGGGAAATGTGCAATTTCCGGAGCCTCCATTGAAGCAGGCTAACGAAGCTTTGAAAATTGTGCCGTTCCCCCACATTGAGTAAATGGCAGCCGTAAAAGTCATTTAGACAAGAATAAAGGCATGAATTCTCCATTTGTGCCTTTACTCCTGCATAAATGGGCCCTTTACATCTGCCATTTATACAATGGGGAAATGCACAATTTCTGAAGTGAGAATGGATGGCTACTGAGTGCTTTAGGCATCACTGAGAGTCACAAGGAGTTCATACAGCCTGATGAGCAGGGCAGGTGGACGGCAGACAGTGGTGGTTGTGGCAACGGCCGTGTGAGCATCTGACAGATTGGACATGGGTGAGTTTCCTTATCCCTTGTTTTAATAATGAAATTGTCATGCACGCGTCCACACACACACACACACACACACACACACACATCACTATATGTATCTGATGATGTAGATAATACTCCATGAAATCTTGTGCCTTAATATATTTGTCACATTTTAAGGCTCCACAACACTCTTTTTTTTTTTCATCTAAAGACTAACACTGCTACAATAGAATGAAGCACATATGCGTCTAAGACATAGCATTATATGTCACACAGTGGTAACGTACAGCAAACGATAGGGCGGTGGGCGGGAGACTCCCCTCATAGTTCTTTGTTTTGTTTTTGGTCAACTCCGTGAAATGTTGTAGCTGTGAGGGCCAATAACTGTACAACCTCCATGGCGACAGATGATTGAATATATGTGTTATGCAGAATATACCCATAATCTAAACACAGTTATTGCCATTTCGCATTAATTGCTCTTGGAGTCATTTGAGAATTAGAATTCAATGTTGCCATGGAAAATATTGGAAGTTCACATTCTTCTGCTTCAGCCACTAGAAGATTAATCTCTTTCAACTGCTCCTGTCCCATTGGACAACTTGGAGGGGAAACAAAAAACCTGAAACAATTATTCATTCATCTTATTTTTTTTTTCTTTTTCATTTATTTGAAATTTTGAACTTCGTAATTTCCTGGACCCTACAGTTATCCTTCTGAATTTTTTTTCATGAACAGTGTATGGGTATGTGTCTAAGTAACACGCAGTGATACACACGAGTCCCATCACCAAATTTCCACCTCCCCACATTTTATCTCCTTTTGAAAAAAATTGGTATTTAGGATTCCCATTCCAATGAATGCTTTGAACACAAATAAGATTTGACTTTGTACCACCCCCTCAGCACAGGAAAGTTGTTGGTATAGATCCAAATCTCCCCCTTTTTTTCTCCCCCCCACTTTTTTTTTTTTTTACTATAGAGAAAATCCAGTGATCTCTGCCCCCCACACAAAATATTCATGCTCATAATCTTGAACATTACAATTCTTACCATTCTGGCTTGACATTTTCCCTTTGGGACACGTGAAGCAATCATAACAGCAAATCTGTTTGTCTTCCTGCTTTTGCCTGAAATAACCTGGACGACAGCTTTCAGTACACACAGACAGGGGTAATGCCTAGATAAAAAAATGGGGGTAGGGTGGGTGATTTTGGAATATTACCATTCACAATATGTTTGGAAAAACATGGAACAGTTGGATCAGTGTTGGTTTTAATCAAGCCCTAAATAGCTTGGACCCAGGTTACCTGATGGAATGTTTCCTCCCATATTTCCCTACCTGGATATAATGTACATCATCTGTAGTCCTCCTCCAGGTGCCGCTGACAAATGAGGCCATTTGGGTGGCCCTTTTCAGTGGTGATGCCCCATTTTTTGAATACTTTCCCCAAAGAGGGCTAACTGGAGACAACATTATAGGTCTTAGCTAGAACTAAGCTTTATCCCAAGATCGTCCCGGGGTCATCCCTGTTCATGTAAATGACACACAGGATATCCTGGGAGCAGGCAGGGATGATCCTAGGATGATTCTGAGATAAACCTTAGGTCTAGCTAAGGCCTAAGTCTTTCAAGTCCCAGATGAAGAATCTTTTTTTAAAATGTACCCAGGCATTTAAAAACCTGGTTTCAGTGCTTCTTGTGTTTTCTTTTGCTTCTGGTTCAAATTTCATTATATTGTGAGGTCACTGGTGTAATTCTAGCTGGTGGTTTTACCGTGGATCCATTCTGCAATTATTATTATTATAATTGTTGTTGTTGTTGTTGTTGTTGTTGTTATTATTATTATTATTATTATTAGTGTTTCTAATGAGTTGTACACTACCCAGATAGTTTCACCTATTCAGTGGTTCAAAAGTCTGGTAAATAAAACTTAGGATTCAATCCTATGTCTGTTTACAGAGAGAGAAAGCATGGCAGGTTGTGGAATGGGGGGAGTTGTAGGAATGTTTTTTTCTGTAAACATGCCTAAGACATAAACATGCCTAAGATTGTATTATTATTATTATTATTATTATTATTATTATTATTATTATTATTATTTCATTTCTTACCCACCTCTCCCTCTGGAACGAGGGGGGGGGGAAGAACCTGAAATAAAAATATTATTATAAAATACATAAAACTGATTAAAACATATAAAACTAATATGTTATTTAATACCAGCTGGGCTTCTTAAAATTGTTCTGTGTAGGCCTGAAAGAAGAGATCAGTCTAAATACTAAATACATAACTAAATACTTTCTCAGAATTATAAAATATTTGCTGCTCTTCCCTTGATTCTGTTCAGCTTCTCCACTTTATTCGTGTAAGTCTTAGCTAGACCTACTTCTTAGTCTGTGATGAAGGGGTGAAGATCTCGTGATAGTTTTATTACAAGATCCCCCTCTGTTTACACGCGGCGCATGACAACCTCAGATGGAGAGGCATCACGCCTGCCATTTAAAAAAAATACTTCCCTCATTTCCCCACCCCAGCCCAGATGAGTACAATGCTCTTGAGGAGCACTGCACCCTGTACGTGGGTCCCGGCTCTTCACAAAGAATTGTGAGGAGCTGCAACAAACCGTGGCACCCGGCCACACATTCTGTGGTCTCGGGCAGAGCCCGAAACAACAGAAAAACTGGTCCTAAAAGGGAGTGCGAGATCCCAGGGCAAGGGAGGTATCATTCCTCCAAGATCCCGGGATCCTCTATCCATCATCTGAACTCACAGGAACGATTCTGAGGTTCACCCCAGGATTTCACCCCATCTAGCTATGTCTTTGTCATAGTAAATCATGAATTCTCACATGTATCCAAAATAAATAAATAAATAAACCCTATTGAGTTAAATAGAATATATTCCCAGATAAACATATAGAAGATTGTAACTTGAAGCTGTAATCCTACATATAGTTAACTGACAAAAAGTGGGACGTAATTTCAGTGGATTGTTATAGGATTGCACTGTTACTAACAACGTTTAAACACTGTCCTTTTATTTCCTTGGGAGTTTACGATTCATCTAAAAGTGATGTTGAATATTGATCACCGTTTTGTGGCTCAATTATACCCACATTTGTGAAATTTTGAATTGTTATCCTGCTTTCCCAATTCCTTGCTTGAGGTTCCTTAAAATGTAATATATAAATAACAAAAAGGCAACATTAAGTATATTAAGGGCTTAGCTATATGAATGGAAATCCACTTTGGATATCATAGAACATATTCATTCAAAATTGGAAGATATTATTTATTTATTTATTTATTTATTTATTACATTTCTATACCGCCCAATAGCCGAAGCTCTCTGGGCGGTTCACAAAAATTAAAACCATCATAAAACAACCAACAAGTTAAAAATACAAATACAAAATACAATATAAAAAGCACAACCAGGATAAAACCACGCAGCAAAATTGATATAAGGTTAAAATACAGAGTTAAAACAGTATAATTTAAATTTAAGTTAAAATTAAGTGTTAAAATACTGAGTGAATAAAAAGGTCTTCAGCTGGCGACGAAAGGAGTACAGTGTAGGCGCCAGGCGGACCTCTCTGGGGAGCTCATTCCACAACCGGGGTGCCACAGCGGAGAAAGCCCTCCTCCTAGTAGCCACCTGCCTCACTTCATTTGGCAGGGGCTCACGGAAAAGGGCCCCTGTAGATGATCTTAAGGTCCGGGTAGGTACATATGGGAGGAGGCGTTCCTTCAAATAACCTGGCCCCAAACCGTTTAGGGCTTTAAATGTCAATACCAGCACTTTGAATCGGGCCCGGACCTGGACTGGCAGCCAATGAAGTTGTAAAAGGACTGGCGTAATGTGATCTCGCCAGCCAGTCCCTGTTAGTAAACGGGCTGCCCTGTTTTGTACCAGCTGAAGCTTCCGGACCGTTTTCAAAGGCAGCCCCACGTATAACGCATTGCAGTAATCCAAACGAGTAATCCAAATATTACTTGCAATCTGAACCTACCTGGTTAAAACGGCTGTGCCATGTGATGGCATCATCATCAATGGTGAACATCTTGTCAGCGGGAGCCTGAGGATCCAGCTTTCCAACTTTCACTCGATGAAAGGATTGGTTTGGGAAAGTGATCCAGTTTACAATATCAATTCCAGTTACCAATTCCCCGTTTTTGTGAAAATAAACCATATCCCCAGCACTGTTATTAAATAAGACTCTCTTAAGAAAGTGGTGGAACTGGATATCAAAAGAAACCAAAAGTATGTTCAAGAAGATACCATGGATAATGTAAGAAACTAGACTGAGCCCCCAGCTATATGGAGGCACTTAGGCCCTGGGAGGCACCTTGTACCTACATTTGCCTTCCTTCCCAGGGGTTGCACAGAAAGGAAGGCTAGTGTGATTTTTCAGATGGGGGTTGACTAGTCTTTCCAACTCATCCTGCCCGGCACCTCTTGAAAACCTCTTTTTTAAAAAAATGAATGAGGGGAAGAAAGGAATGGGGCCATTCCTACCTGGGGGGTTTAGGAATGGGGCTGTTTCTCTCCCCTTTTTTTATTTAAAGATCAAAATATGTGGAGCTCTGCATATTCAGATCGAAGTTGACCAGTCCTCCCATTTATATTTATATTTGTTTCTGCAAAGCTCTACAGATTTAGATCATTAAAAATAAAAAGGGGGAGATGAACAGCACTGCTCTTCTACTCCTCCCCCTCCCATTTTCATGGTTTTTTAGTTTTTATTTAGTTATTAAGAGCCTCAGAGCCGCCTCCACTGCCAAAAAAAGTAAGGGTAATGCCCGACTTCTTTGGAGTAGATTTTCCAGGGTTTGCCCCAGGATAGCTTCGCATTTGCAGCTGCGTCAACTGTCTGAAAATGGAAAGATGCACATTTACGGTGGTGTAAACAGCAGTATGGACAAGCCCAGGGTGTCACCATTTAGCTCAGTAGGTCTTACGCATAAGATAGAAGAAGACAATGTATAGTTGTCTTTCCCGCCCTTTAATTACATTATTCATATGCCATAATTTATCAAAAATATATTTATTTATTTATTTGTTCATTTAATCCTGGAATGGGCAGAAGTTAAATCAAGATTTACTGATAGATCTCTGGGAGATTTGTAGTAAATAGGCAAATGTTTTTATTTCCAAATATTTTTTTTAAAAAAATAACAAGTAAAATAGAATACAATAAACCATGTCTGAAACTACCACCATGGTTGGTGTTCCATGAATCATTATTCTCTTAGCCTCTGTGTTTCCCTCTAGTTAAGTAGGAGAATTAATTGGTTGCCAGTGATGAGTTTTTTCTGCAGCTCTACTTACGTCTTGACAGAGTCCCTGATCTTTAATAATTCAAATGTAGTTTTGCATATACAGCGTTTGTCTCATGGGATTCAGTAAGTAATTGATTTCACTGCATCCCCCTTGCTACGATTTTGCACCTGGCTCTGTTTGTTGGATGTTGGGGTTCTAGTAAAAAGCAAAGCATCTCTCACAAGTCTATAGTCTGCCCACCACTGATTTACTGGGACCCATATTAAAAACTGCAGAAGAGGCCCTTTTGAGGGCACTATTACTTGTGGAGGTCCATTTGTCAGGCATGCATGAAAGGGCTTTCTCATACATTGTTCTAAAAGCATGGAGACAATTTGCAAAAAATAAATAAACTAAAAATTGACCCCACTCTTTTAGTGGTTGTCCATAATGGATTATGTGGCCTGCAATGGCTGCTGTAGCACAACCTTTCAGAGTTGGACTGTACTTCAATACTGGTTTTGCTTCATGAGTCGAATGAGGAAATGGTGTCCCCCTCCCTCATTACACATAGAGAAGCTGACTAGACTGCAAGATGAATTGTACCACCACTTTTTTCTGAGAGGCTCCACATCTTTAATAGTTAAATGCGTGTTGTCCCATATTTGAAGGCTTGGGACATTACCTGCCATGGCTTTTGATCTTGAAGCATCAGTCTCCCTCCATTCCCCATTGCTCTGTCGTTGGGTTGGTCTAACTGAATGGCACGTAAAGCGTGTGCTACTGCATAGACTGCATTGTATATATTGTAGCTGTGGCCAGTCATGCTCATTTCAAAAAAAGCCCCAGGAAGACTCTCCAGCTTCTCCTCCCCTGTGCAGGTGCCATCAGCTTTCTCGCTATCAAATGGATTAGGAAATGCACAGTTAAATGCCTGCTCCCAGAAGTCCCTTATGAAACCATCTTCTTTTGTTAAAAAGTGGTTTCTAGTTTGAAGAAAATGTTTGAATCCTGGTACTTCATTTGTGTGAACAGCAAAGGATAGAGCCCCATGGATGACTTGTATATCCCAACTCCTTTGATAAAAGAATGATGCTGGTTCCATCTGGGCTATAATGATCCACACTTTACCTTTAGGCTCAATAGACACCATTTCTGTGTTGGGCAGATGTAGCAACAACCTCAAATGCAAAATATTGCTGTCATAGACTATCACCACATTGGCATTGCTCTTCATGGCTACAAGATATGTTTCCATCAGCATATTCAGGTCATCAAGAAGGCTATTGAGATAAAATGGCTTCACAAATTCTAAGAAGGCAATGCAGATGCCATGGAGAGGAAATGTTGAAAAGATCATCCTCACAAATCTTCCTCCATCATTTTCCTTAGTAAGGATACCAACCCATGTCCACTTGAAGTGCAAAAAAAGCTGAATTATTCCCCTGTATTGGCAGGCTTCATTTGGGACCATCTGGTAGAATGGAAGGGCTTCATTTTCATTATTCCTTTCTGGAGGGGAGCCATATGTTAACTGTTAAAAATGGAAACTGATGGGAAGTTCAGTAGGAAAAAAGCAAGAGATGGAAAGAAAGATTTTAAAAATGAAACATATGAGTGTTGATACTCCTTGTATTTCAAGTAGATAAGGCCTATTTTATGAAAATATATTGAAGTTATCAACATGAAAACATATCTTTCAGATTTTAATCTTTCCCTTTGCTTTTTGAGATTCTAAAATGAGAAATTCTTCCATTTATGCAGCCCTTTTCTATTTTCAATAGGGACCCTACCTATCTGAATTTGAAGCCCTCTCAAAAGGCAGTTCTCCTAGCCTCTAGTAGAGACAACTAAACCTGTCTGCACTGTTTCACTTTGCTTTGGGTAGAAGGGGGAAATAACCAGTCTCAGGGAGGGCTGACTGGAGATAGTATGGTGATTTCCTACTTCCAATAAATATACAATATTGACCCTTATAAAAGCCCAATACAACATGAGCACATCCTATCTGTGGAACTTTGTAAATGCTTAAGATATCCACCATGTCAAGGGAGGTTTCAGAGTTAAGCCCCCCAATAACTGACATCAGCTTATTCTGAATGCCACATGTGAGGAAAGAGATGAATCTGTTTTGAGTAGTTAGAACTGCCATTGTGGCACGATAGTTCCATCTTCCACAACAACTGTAGATGAGCCCTTTGTTCTATTTTCAGTTAGGACAACATCTCTCTGAATTTGAAGCTATCTCAAAACTCAGTTCTCAGCTAAACCACTCCATACTCCTAAGCTAACTAGTGATAGCAAGGAACATTTCTCCTTCTATTTAATGGGACATATGCAACTTATTAAAATTTCATGCCACACTAACACATCCTACCTGTGGAACTTTGTAGATCGACAACATATTTGCCATATCAAGGGAGGTTTCAGAGTAAAGCCCCCCGATAACTGACATCAGCTTATTCTGAATGCCATAGATATAGTTGGGGATAAATCTTTTCCGAATACTGAGGACTTCCATTGTGGCATGATAGTTCCATCTTTTATCATAGCTGTTATAGATGTTGAAACCCAATGTAACATTAGATAAGATCTGGTGGTTTTCATTGATCTCCTCCACAGCAAATATCAAGGCCAAGATATGTTGGTAGTTCTTTGGCAGGACACTGCAATGAGAATACAAAATCAAGACAACTACGTTGTCCTACATCACTCGGGGCATTATGTCATTTAAATATATTATAAGGTTCTCTCTAAAGTCAGTACATTGACAGAGTTTTATTCAAATGATAAATTAGTTAGAATTGGTTTAAATATTATTAACATAACTTGGATACATTTTCAGTGCAATGATTGCTGGCTCCTCATAATTATGTTGTGAAGAGTCCATTGCATCCTAAAGACTGATAATTGCAGCATGACATACTCTTTTAGATAAGCCATAGCTACATTATTCTAAAAAGGAATATATATATATATATATACTTGAGTCAATACAATGATAGAGTTTTAGTCAATTGATTAATGTTGGGTTGACATATTGTTGAGATTCAAGGTGCATTGTGGAATTGAATTGCTAAAAACTGGTCCTGCAAACTTTGATTAGTTTAGTTGATCAAGGTCTGTGTTTGTAGGAAGGGACCAATTTAGTGTTAGTTAATGACACTGAAAGTAATGACACTGAAAATAAAGGGTACACATGTGTCATTAAGGGATGGCCATGCTAGTCCATTGCACCTTTAAAAACTCACACATATAGCATGAAAGTAGCTTTTCTCAAAGCCATAATGGTTTAGCTTTGTTATGCCAACAGGGATATGATGCCCACTCAAGGAAAATTGAGGATTTTCATGAGATGATCACAATGACTGTTATGTCGATGGAATATCAAGATGTCCTAGAAGTGTTCCTCCAAGAAAACTGCAAGTGTAAGGTTCTTTGTACTTTTCATTGTGGAAAAAGTACTTGTTCTTTGAACACCGTGATTCCTATGTCTAAATTTAATTATTTATTTTCTTTAGAAGGGAGCAGATGTTGGGAATTAATGTCATGATGTCAACCCATGCATAGGATTTCTGTGCTGAAAGACACCTCCGTATTTACAGTAATTACATGGTTGTTTTAAATCCTTCCTTAAGTTAAGGAATTATAGAACAGCAGTTTTGTCTGGTTCCCTTCAGAAACACAATAAAATGTAATTCCATGAGGTAAGCAGAATCCGATTTACACTCCATGTATCGAATTCTGAGGTGTAGAACTGGCCTACTTAACAATACCTTCTGTATCAACATATGTTATAGAAAGAAGAAAAAAACACAATACATCCTTACAGTGGTTCAAGCACAGAATGAGAGGGGTCTTCATGAAAGCTGTCTGGTTCTGTAGGCATGAAGGCAAGAGAAGTTATGACACCAATAATGAAGTCACCTGGTTGGAAATATGTGTGAAGAATAGGTAGAGGATCCCCAACAGTACATATTTTTAGTTGAGACTTGCATGCCTGGAGAGGCAGCATCAGCAATAAAAACACTGATATCATAATTATTGATCTGAATTCGCAATAACTATCATATGCCTAGTTTCTATATGATTTGTAAGAATGTCCAAAAATACATCAGCCTGAGATGAATGGCGATTCACTCCTCACTCTCTTCTCATTTTGCTCTGAAGTCGGTAATAAGAAAACCTCTAAAGTCTCAGAGATCATTTTGATAGAGGCTTCCCTGTCCTTAGTCCCTGGCTTCAGTTTTGAAAAGTAGAAGACATATTTGTACAATCTATTCGTCCTTAGCTTTGCTAGTGGGAACTGGGTATCTGGATGGGCTTTCAGAAAAAAGGAGAATGAATTACAGTCATTTTGATAATTATAGGGGGAGAGAAAACCTCACTGTTAAAGAATTGATTACTGTGTGGCATTGTGAAAAATATATTTATCACCTCTACTAGTCTTCTCCAAGCTGTTCATAGAATGACAAGAGACAAGCCAATGACTCAGTGTAATGACCCAAATGAGGGAATAGATGAAGTGATGCGAAAAGTTAAGTTTAAGTAGGGGAAGGGGAAGAAGAACAGGAAAAAGATGTTCTATATGCAGATATGATTTGTTGAGATATATAGCTAAATGTTTATATATTCATTATTTTATTAATTTAAGTGATGTCTTGCCTTCCTGATTAAAAAAATGGTACTCAATGCAGGTAACAACAGAACGATGATTAGAAACAGAATCTTAATGAAAACTTAATTAGAGACATAATTAACACACAAGCAATTAAACCAATAGACAAGATTACATGCCAAAGTCCTGCCTGAATAGTAATAATAATAATAATAATAATAATAATAATAATATACATTTTTCAGTCTCCATTTTACATTTGAACATCATTCAGTTGTGCTTTTAAGAATGCACATGATCAGGTCTACAATGTTTTTTAAAGCTGTACATTTTCAAATGTTGTGTTTTTCTAAAATTGTGCATTTTGAAATATTATTTTTCAAAAAATGTGCATTTTCAAGTTGTGCATTTTCAACAGCTGTACATTTCTCAAAAGTTGTTTCACTTCAAACTTGTGAACTTTTTACAAGTTTTGCATTTTTAAACTTGTGCATTTTAAAAATGCACACTGTTTGTTCTACATTTTCCAAATTGTGCATTTTGAAAGCTCTGTATGTTTCAAAAGTTGAGTGCTTCTTAATACATACATTTCAAAATGGTGATTTTCTAAAAAAAAATGTTGGGCATTTTTAAAGTCAACCTTCTTTCAATGATGGGGCATTTTCCTAAAGTTGTTCGATTTTAAAATCATTCATTTTTAATGTTCTGCATTTAAAAAAAATAATTTAAAAAAACAATGCATACTGTAAATTGTAGGGGTGTGCACGGACCCCCCACTCCGCCCCGCGGGCCGATCCGAAAATTTCGGATCGGCCCGCTCCGCTCCTCGCCGCTCCGCCCATACTCCGCTCCTCTTCGCCACGGAGCTCCAGCTCCGAATCAGAGCTCCGCAGTGAAGGGGAGTGGTGCCAGGTAAGGTCGGGAGAGGAGGGCGGGAGGTTTACCGGGCCTTGCTGCCATCACCGCCCGTGCGGCGACGGTGGCAGAGCCCGGTAAGGGACCAAGGGAGAGGGGGGCCTTACCTGCCTCCGTCCGTGGTCCGTCGGCATCTTCAATTGAACCCGCGGTTTAACCAGGAAGACGCTGACGGACCGCAGACGGAGGCAGGTAAGGGAGAGGAGGGCGGGGGGGGTTACCGGGCCCTGCCGCTGCATCAGCGACAGCGGCAGGGCCCGGTAAACCCCACTTACCTTTCCGGCGGAGCTCTGGATCGAGGCGAAGGATCCGCCTTTACCTCGATGCTCTTCGCCACGATCCGCCGGCCCCCCAATCCTCTTCGCCTCCACTTTAAGGGCAGGCGAAGCCCCCCACTCCGCTTCTAATTCACCAGTCCAATTAGAAGCGGAGCACATCCCTAGTAAATTGTGCATTTTTACAATTGCACGTGCCTAAAGTTGTGCATTGTTTAAATGTGCACTTTTTGCAAATATGAATGCAAATTAGGGAAGTTGAGGGAGACCATGTGCTCCCATTCACATTCAGGGTTTCAAACGAGGTACTTTATAATGATTTGAGAACTGAAACGAAATGATCATACATCCCAAAGGTAAGCTCTATGTGTATGAAATAGGAGTTGGAGCGAGTTTGCTAGCCTCACTCACCAATGTGTGTGTCTGTGTGTGTCTGTAGGGACACTGTCTCTGCTAAGTTGAGCCTCTTCTATTCATGGAAGCTTTCTATATAATTTGAGATGGTCCATTGGCTCATTCATAGAAATATCATCAGAACCAAGTTTTTTTTCTGGGATTTTCTTTCTCCACCAACACCCCCAAAGAAGCCACAAATGTAACACTAATGCAAGTTATTATTTTTTAAACACTACTGCTGGCTTTTATGAAAAATATATTTGTCACCTCTACTAATCTTTTCAAAGCTATTCATAGAATGGCAAGCCAATGACTCAAAGTGTAATGACCCAAATGAAGAAATGCATCCAGTGATGAGAAAAGGAAAGTTTAAGTAGGAGAAAGGGAAGAAAAACTGGAAAAAGACTTTCTATATGCAGATATGATTTGCTGAGTTATATAGCTAAATGTTTATATACAGGGCTGGGTAGAGGGGGGCAGTAGGGCCAGTTGACATGGGCCTTCAATTTTGAGGGGGCCTACTCTGAGTCCCCTTGTTAGAGGGAAAGGGGGACCCTTTGGTAAAGATTTGTTATGAAGTAGCTCTCCTGTGAGTGAGCAGTACTGACTCCATTTTGAGACAGCCAATCTCCAGCCTTTTTTCTGTTGTTGATGAATTTGCCCAAAGAAAAGCACATAGCATTTCTGAATGTGAAGAAGTGAAGTCGTATATACATATTGAATAAAAGTGCTTGCCATTACCCTTTTTATGAATTGTTCTAGTTTATATGTATTTAGAACTGATTAAAAAAAATCTTCATGAGCAGTTTAAAATGGGGCCTACATTTCAAATCTGGCCCGGGCCTATTACCAGGTTTGCCTGGACCTGTTTATATATTAATGATTTTATTGCCTTAAAAAATGGTGCTCAAGGCAGCTAACAACACAATGAAGATTTTAAACAAAGTCCTGACTGATTAATAATAATAATAATAATAATAATAATAATAATAATATACCTTTTTCAGAAGTTGTGCATTCTTTAAAGGGAACGCTTGAAATTTGGCATTTTAAAATTTATTTATTTATTTATTTATTTATTACATTTTTATACTGCCCAATAACCAAAGCTCTCTGGGCGGTTCACAAATATTAAAATCATGAAGAGCATAAAAACAACCAACAATCTAAAAACACAAATACAAAATACAATATAATAAGCACAACCAGGATAAAACCACACAGCAAAAATTGATATAGTTTAAAATATGGAATTAAAACAGCAGAGTTTAAAATTTAAGTTTATAGGTGTTCAAATACTGAGCCGAACCTCTCTGGGGAGCTCATTCCATAGCCAGGGTGCCACAGCAGAGAAAGCCCTCCTCCTAGTAGCCACCTGCCTCACTTCCTTTGGCAGGGGCTCACAGAGAAGGGCCCCCATGGATGATCTTAAGGTCTGGGCAGGCACATACGGGGATGTGCATTTTGCAAAAGTTGTGAATTTTTTAAAGTCTCCATTTTACATTTGAACATATTTCAATTGTTCTTTTAAAAATGCACATGATCAGGTCTACATTTTTTTAAAGCTGTGCATATTTCAAGTGTCGTGTTTTTCTAAAATTGTGCATTTTGAAATTGTCCTTTTTTTCAAAAAAAAATTGTGCATTTTTTCAAATTCTGCATTTTCAATACCTGTACATGTGTTAAAAGTCGTTTCACTTCAAAATTGTGAACTTTTTACAATTTTTGCATTTTTAAACTTGAATATTGCAAGATCCTCCCCAATCCCTCCCATACTGTAGACATGCCCTTAGTGTGTTGTGTGAACCATCCATAATCATGGTAGTTACATAACCATGATTTGCATATACACACTATCAATTTATTGAAAAGTGGTTAGTGTGTTGTCTTGAACAGGCCTATGATTTTTTCTCATTAATTTCTCCCTACTGTTTAACTCAGGCCTTATCATAATGAGATAACATTTTGGGGAGAATATGCAAATCAGTAATCCAGCACTAGAAGCCAAGATAGAGAAAATCTCCACAGCTACCATGTATTTCCCCTTGGAGCTCAGGTAGGTGGGAACAAAGGATATCCAAACACTACAAAAGACCAACATGCTGAAAGTGATGAACTTGGCTTCATTGAAACTGTCAGGCAGCTTCCTGGCAAAGAAAGCCACCGTGAAACTGATAATGGCTAGAAAACCCATATAGCCCAAGACACAGTAAAATATATTGGCAGACCCTTCATTACAGCCCAGTACAATTTCTTCAGCCACTGAGTGCATGTCAGCATCTGGGAATGGGGGAGAGATTGCAAGCCATACAATGCAAATACATGCTTGAATAAAGGAGCAGGAAAGGACAATGGAGTTGGCCAGTCCTTTCCCCACCCATTTTCTGATCTTGGAGCCTGGCTTTGTGGCCATGAAAGCCAGGACCACGGTCACAGTTTTTGCAAGCACACAAGACACAGACACTGAGAAGATGTTGCCAAAACTAATTTGTCGGAGGAGACATATTATCTCTCCTGGTGGAACGATGAAGAGCAACGTGCAAAGGAAGCAGAGCAGGAGGGAGATGAGGAGAGTGTAGGTGAGGTCCCGGTTGTTGGCTTTGACAATGGGAGTGTTGTGGTGTTTCAAAAATATCCCAAGCACCAGAACTGTGAGGAAAGAGAAGGAAAGTGCCAAAATCGCAAAGGTGGTCCCCATAGCTTCTTTATAGGAAAGGAAAGTTGTTGTCTTCAAAATGCATAAATTCTTCTCTTTGTTTGGATATTGGTCTTCTAGACATGCAGAACAGTCATCCATGTCTGAAAATGAAAACATTTTTTTATTATTCTTATCATTCTTTTGACACACATTGTTTAATACCTGAAAATTTGAAAGGTTTTTGACAATGATGGCTTTTATTTGCAGTTGTGTCTATTATGGTACCATGCAACCATTTTATTTTATTTTATTATTGTTTTTATTCCATACAGTTAACAACAAATTGCTACATCAGTAGGGTGGTATATATGTTAAGGGGGAGTATTCTGGCACCTAAACATTAAGTCATTCATGAGGAAATGAACTTCTGTCAACAGCAGTCCCTTCAAAAAATGTGTGATGTATTACCCTAAGTTGCATCGTATCTCAGGATACATACTTATATTAATTTGGGATTATATAAATAGTGAAGTTGGAGGGAAATAAATGGCAATAGATATTTATTTGTTTCTTTATTACATTTATATCCCACCATTTTTTTCTCCAAGGAACCCAAGGGGGCATACATAATCTTCCTCCTCTACATTTTATCCTTACAACAACAACCCTGTGAGGTAGATTTGGCTGAGTGTCTGTGACTGGCCCAAAGTCACCCTGTGGGTTTTCATGGTCAAGTGGGGACTGGATCCTAGATCTCCTGACTCCCAGTCCCACACTTTAGCTATTACATCACACTGGCTCTAATCTCATTAATAGTAGCAGCCACTCATTAAACATTGTTGGTAACGGAAATATTGTAGAATTGGGTAAGCCAATTATCATGTTTGATTTGAGAAAGAGCGAGTTTATGACTCACTTAGCGTCATAAAAAGTTCACACAGCCTGATGAGCAGGGCAGGTGGGTGGCAGACAGCGGTGGTGGTGGCCAGGTGAGCATGTGACAGATTGGACATGTGTGAGTTTGCTCATCCCTTGTTTTAATAACGAATGAATATATTTTATTTCGGTCATTGACCAATACCTGCAGTACATTTAACAGACAAACACTCTATACAAAATACGTTACCACATTACATCTACCTACATCCAGAGAGTCAGAATTCATAACAGTTATATCAGCAAATCCATCTAAAATCACAAGATACACTCAGGGGCTGAAAAGGTACGGCATGTTATTGCAATGGCACAAAATTTAGCCACTTTATTGGTAATATAAGAAATCTTATCCGAGACTAATAAGGAAATATAATATTTTGCAGTTCTTCCCAGACATTTATATAAAATAGGTAGATTAAGATCATTCCGAAGATCCCGATAAAAGTGTGTGCATGCACACACATACTCACACACTACATCACTGTATGCATCTGATGAGGTAGATAATACTCCAAGAAATCTTGTACCCTAATATAGTTTTAAGGCCCTACAACTTTCTCTCTTTTTTTTTCATCTACAGACTAACACTGCTACAATACAAATGAAGCAAATTTGCATCTAAGACATAGCATCAAATGTCACACAGTGGTAATGTACAGCAAATGATAGGGCGGTGGGTGTCAGACTCCCCAATTTATTTATTTTTGGTCAACTCCGTGCAACATTGCAGCTGAGAGCCAATAACTGTGCAACTCCACTGTGACTGATCATTGAATATATGTGCTGTGCAGAATATACCCATAATCTAAACACAGTCAGTTATTGCTATTTCACAATACTTGCCCTTAGATTCATTTGAGAATTAGAATTCAATGTTGCCATGGGAAATATTGGAAGTTCAAATTCTTCTCTTTCAACCACTGGAAGCTTCATATCTATCCTGTCCACTGCACTTTCTGTGGTTTTGGTTTCATCTTGGAGGGGAAACAAAAACTCTGAAACTATTTCGTAATTCCTTTTTTCTTTTCCTTTTATTTGACATTTTGTACTATGTATTTTCCTGGTCCCTGCACTTATCTTTCTGATTCTCCCCCCCCCCCTCCATGAACAGAGTACGGGAATGTGACTAAGAAACATGCAGCGATACATGCCAGTCCCATCACCAAATCCCCCCACAAACACATATTTTAACTCCTTTTGATATTTTTGGTATTTAGGATTCCTATTCAAATGAATGCTTTGGCTCATATTCAAGTGAACACAAATAAGAAATGATTTTGTACACGAGTCCCATCACCAAATTTCCCCCTCCCCACATTTTAGCTCCTTTTGAAAAAAATTGGTATTTAGGATTCCCATTCAAATGAATGCTTTGAACACAAATAAGATTTGACTTTGTACCACCCCCTCAGCACAGGAAACTTGTTGGTATAGATCCAAATCTCCCCCTTTTTTTCTCCCCCCCACCTTTTTTTTTTTTTTTACTATAGAGAAAATCCAGTGATCTCTGCCCCACACACAAAATATTCATGCTCATAATCTTGAACATTACAATTCTTACCATTCTGGCTTGACATTTTCCCTTTGGGACATGTGAAGCAATCATAACAGCAAATCTGTTTGTCTTCCTGCTTTTGCCTGAAATAACCTGGATGGCAGCTTTCAGTACACACAGACAGGGGCAATGCCTAGATTAAAAATGGGGATAGGTTGGGTGATTTTGGAATATTACCATTCACAATATGTTTGGAAAAACGTGGAACAGTTGGATCAGTGCTGGTTTTAATCAAGCCCAAAATAGCTTGGACCCAGGTTACCTGATGGAATGTCTCCTCCCATATTTCCCTACCTGGAAATTTTGAATTGTTATCCTGCTTTCCCAATTCCTTGCTTGCAGTTCCTTACAATGTTATATATAAATAACAAAATGCAACATTGAATAACAAAATGCAACATTAAGAATATTAAAGGGCTTAGCTATATGAATGGAAATTCACTTTGGACATCATAGAACAACTTCGTTCTAAATTGGAAGATATTACTTGCAATCTGAACCTACCTGGTTAAAACTGCTGTGCCATGGGATGGCATCATCATGAATGGTGAACATCTTGTTTCCTCCCATATTTCCCTACTCCAGGTGCACCAGACAAATGAGGCAATTTGGGTGGCCCTTTTCAGTGGTGATGCCCCATTTTTTGAATACTCTCCCCAGAGAGGGCTAACTGGAGACAACACTATAGTCTTTCCTGTCCCAGATGAAGAACCTTTTTAAAAATTCTCCCAGGCATTGAAAAACCTGGTTTTGGTGCTTCTGGTGTTTTCTTTTGCTTCTGGTTTAAATTTTGTTATATAGTGAGCTCACTGGTTTAATCCTTGCTGGTGGGTTGTTTGTTTTTTCATTTTTTCTTTTTTTTATTATTATTATTTTTAATATAATTTTTATTATTTAACAACAACACATAATAAATCATATACAAACATAACATTCCTCTTATTTCTTAGCTATACATTCTACTTCTTAACTAACTCACATTCATATGTGCCCCCCACCCTCGGGATCTTATTCTAGTTTAAAAAATTTCATTGCATGTTCTGGCGGTGTTCCTCTCCCTTTTAACAAGACATGTTCTAGGAACAATTTCCATATCTCTTCAAAATCACTGTTTTTTAATTATTCCCCTTCTAAATCTAATATTACATGTTAATTTATCATTTTTAGCGATATCCCATATTTCTCCTTGAACCTTCCAATTTCTGGATATCATAAACCTTGCAGCTGTTAACAGGTTTGTTATTAATTCTTTTTCCATCTGATTACATTTAAGATTTCCATACATTGATAGTAATGCTACACTTGGTGTTTCTTCTAAATCCATTCCAGTTATTTCATTTATTTCTCTATACACCATTTTCCATAATTTTTGTACATGTTCACAATTCCACCACATATGTATATACGTTCCTTTCTCCTGACATCCTCTCCAACAAAGTATTGAGTTCTCTTTATTCATTAAGTTTACTTTCATTGGAGTTAGATACCACCTCCAAATCATCTTATAATAATTTTATTTAATCCTTACAGGCATATTTTTCAACACGTTTTGTTTCCATATCCTCCCCCAATCCTGTTGCTCTATTTTCTCATTCAAATCTTTTCCCTATACTATCCTAACAGAATCTTCTTGAGTTTCCATTTCCAATAATATCTTATATAATTCATTCATTAATCCTTTTATCGATTTATTTTCTCCTTTTTCTTTCTCTTTTTGTAAATCAAATTCTCAAATTTAGTATTCTTTCTGCAATCTCTATTATCCTTTAGCCATTTTTTGGTCCATTGTTCTATTTGGATACAATTGAACCATGATATATTTCCCCCTTTTAATTTTTCTTTTATTTCTTCCTTAGTTCCCATCTTCTCCATCCAATCTCTTATTTTAAGTACTTTCTCATCTTTTAATTTCTTTACCAATCCGTCTTTTAATTTTTCAGGAAACTCCCTCATTACCACCACCGGTGTTATTGGGGAAATAACTGGAACCAATTCCCTTTTATATATTTGCCATATTTCTAACACATTCTTTAAAAGAGTGTTCTCAATTGCCCTCCTCCACTTTGAATTATTGTCCTTGAAGAATATACTTTCTAACTTCCAATCTAACCCTTCCCCCCACCTCTAACCAATTTAAATCTCCTATTCCTATTATACTCTCTATTACGTATCTCAACTGATTTGCTACATAATATAATTTAATATTTGGGAGCCCTAATCCCCCTGTTCTCTGCATTTTGTACCATATTTTCTTATTAATTCTTACTTTTCTATCTCCATTACAAAATTGTTAACCATAATTTGCCAGCCTTTTCCGATATCTTAATTGGTAACATTCTAAACAAAAAAATTTTTTTTTGGTAAAATCCTCATTTTTATCAATGCTATTCTCCCAAACCATGATAATTTTATCTTTATATATTCCTCTAACTTTCCTCTTTCTTCTTGCTTTAAACTATTAAAAATTTTCTCTTCCATATCTTTCCATTTTTATTTTTGTTTTGTAATCTTAATTCCTAGCTGGTGGTTTTACCATGGATTCATTCTGCATTGATGATGATGATGATGATGATGATGATGATGATGATGATGATTATTATTATTATTATTATTTGTGTTTCTAATGTGTTGTACACTACCCAGATATTCAGCTATTTGGTGGTTCAAAAGTCTGGTAAATAAAACTTAGGATGCAATCCTATGAATTATTTAGAGAGAGAGAAAACATGGTTGGTTGTGGAATGCATGGAGTTGTAGGAATGTTTTTTTTTTCTGTAAACATGCCTAAGACGTAAACATGCCTAAGATTGTATTATTATTATTATTATTATTATTATTATTATTATTATTATTATTATTATTATTATTTCTTACCCACCTCTCCCTCCGGAATGAGGGGGTGAAAGAACATGAAATACAAAAATATTACACAATAAATAAAATTGATTAAATCATATGAAATTAATACATTGTTAAAAACAGCCAGACATCTTAAAATTGATCTGCGTAGGCCTGACAGAAGAGATCAGTCTAAATACTAAATATATAACTAAATACTTTCTCAGAATTACAAACACGTTTGCTGCTCTTCCCATGATTCCGTTCAGCTTCTCCACTTTATTCACATAGGTCCTTCCTAGTTGGAGTTTTAGTCCAGATGACGCACAGGGTATCCCGGGCTCAAACGGGTGAACCCTCCCTGGGTCCAGAGTAACTGGCACTGCTGGAGGCCCAGTTTTTCCTGTGGTCTCAGGGTGACCCCAAGACCACAGGCATGTAGCCAGGTCTGCCGCTTTTCCAGGCTACCGGATTTACTCCTGAGTAGCGGGGGAAAGCGGCAGAAGGGCGCGCTGCAGCCATCAGGGCTACAGTGAGGACATGGGGGGCAAGAAACAGAGGCTGGGGAGGTTTGGGGGAATCACGGTCCAGGAGACTTTGGGGGGAATTGCAGGCAGGGACATCGGTTGGGGGATTGGACATTGCAGGTGGGGGACATTGGGCGAGGGATCGGACATCGTGGGCGGGGGGCGGGTGGTGGATCAGATATCACGGGTGGGGGTCTGGGGGTCAGACATCGCAGGTGGTGGGCGGGGGATTGGACATTGTGGGTGGGGGGCAGGGAGGGATTGGACATCACGGGTGGGGGTGGGTGGGGGATGGGACATCACAGGTGGGGGGTGGGGGATCAAACATCACAGGCGGGGGCAGCAGCGGGGGGATCAAACATTGTGGGCAGGTGGGCAGGGGGTGGGCAGGGGAAGGAGGTCAGGGCCAGGGGGGAGATTGCATATGGGGGGAAGGAGAATTTTTATTAAAAAAACTACTTACCTTTCCAGGCTCCTGCACTGCTGCTGCTGCTTTAAAAATTAAAAAAGGCGGCCACGATGGCTCTCCTCCAGGGCCTGTCGCGGCTCACATGTGAATAAGGGCGATATCTCACGTTATTCAAGTGAGGCAGGTGGCTACCAGGAGGAGGGCCTTCTCTGCTGTGGCACCCCGGCTGTGCAATGAGCTCCCTAAGGCGGTTCGCTTAGCACCTACATTATATGCTTTTAGACGCCAGGTGAAGACCTTTTTATTCTCCCAGCATTTTAACAGTCTATAAATAAATTTTAACTTGGTGTTTTAAATTTGTAATTTTGCATTGCTGCTGTTTTTATCTGGTTGAGCATTTATATTGTATTTTATAGTATGGTTTTATACTGTTGTTTTATACTTTGAATGTTTTTAATTTTTGTGAACCGCCCAGGGAGCTCCGGCTATTGGGTGGTATAGAAATGTAATAAATAAATTAATAAATTCAAAATGTGAGATCTCCCCTCCTCTCCCCTGGATTTTCCACCACGTCTAGCAAGGCCCATAGTGTCATAGTAAATCATTAATTCTTACATATATCCAAAACAAACAAACAAACAAACAAACCCTGTTGAGTTAAATAGAATATATTCCCAGATAAATACGTAGAAGATTGCAACAACCTGAAGCTGGAATCCTACATATAGTTAAGTGACAAAAAGTGGGACGTAATTTTATTGCACTGTTAATAACAATAACAAGGATTTAAACACAGTCATTTCATTTCCTTGGGATTTTCTGATTTCACCTAAAGGTGCTGTTGAATATTGATCACCATTTTGTATTATGGCTCAATTGTCCCTGCGTTTGTGAAATTTTGAATTGTTAACCTTTTTTCCCAATTCTATGCTTGTGATTCCATACCATACTTCTTTATTGCGATCCATAGATCCATGAAAAAACAAGAATCAAACATGAAATCATACAGTTAGAGCTATTATCAACTTTAGTCTAATACACAGAGAGCTCTAATCCTGGCCGCCACTGTAAGAAATTTAGCAACAGCCCAAGTTACTTTTGAGGACTTATCTTCCAACAGAAACTTAACATAAAATTTGTCTGAACTTCTGGACAGTTTGCTCAACAATGGGGTGACCATAAGAAGATGGGCCTGATTATAAAAGCTAAAGGACAGAAGGATATGCTCCATCATCTCCACTTCCATATTCCTACAGGGGCACAGTCGTTCCTGATAAGGGACACCAGCATATCTGCCCTGAAATAATTCAATAGAATAAACACTGCATCTGGCCTTGGAGAAAACAATACAATATTTAGCGACCGACAGGTTCTTTAGATAGTTAGCTAGCTAAAGAGGCCCAACGTAATGAAAATGCAATGCACTGGGAGAGCAAGAAACATGAGAGCGAGTGTGTAAGTCGCAGACGGCTATATCCCACAGTCTTTGTTTAACAGATTTAAAAGCAAAATTCAAGCCCAGATTAAGGAGGAGGGAAGCAGAGAGACCTATTGAAGCTGCCTTCCTGGCAAGAAGCTTGGACCAGCTGTTCACATAGTTGTCCTGAGCCAGACACAGAAGCAGACCTGAATCCCTCACAAAAAGACTAACTTCCATCCAAAATTTTAAGGCAGACCACCAAGCCCTAAGCGAAAGAGAGCTTTCCCTGGTTTCCAACAAAAGTACAGAATTAGAGACACACTTTGGGAGTTGAAGAAGGGTCCTCAAAAACCTTGTCTGTAGCCTATCTATCTCAGATGTTAATCCCCCTATCGAGATATTGGAGACATATAAAAGCTGGGCTGCAAACTTGGCATTAAACACTTTGATGGCAGGCGGTATAAACATTCCCCCTTTAGTAAAGAAAAAGCGTGTTATTGCGGCTGAAGTGACTGAAGCTTTGTTAAGGGTGGCTGATCTATGGGCACTCCAGGACAGGGTATGATGGAATAACAGCCCCAGGTAAGATAAATTTTTCACCTGTTCCAGGATATGCCCATCAAGGGACCACTGACGTTGAGAAAATCTATTTTTAAAGACCATGACCTTAGATTTCTCAAAATTAATTTTCAGATTATTGGTCAAACAAAAGTTGGAGAATTTCATTTAAAGATGTTTCAAACCAGGTCTAGAGCGGGAGAGAATAACAGCATTGTCTGCGTAAAGTAAAATAGGAATTTTCCTTGCGCCAAGATTGGGCAAGTGTCCTTCGTGGTCAGACAGGGCCTCCTCAATATTGTTTATGTATAAGTTAAATAGCATAGGTGCGAGGATACAGCCCTGTCTTACTCCTGTAGAGATAAGAATTTAATCTGAAAGCTGTCCCTGTGTGCCACATCTAACTCGCATCCTGCTGTCGCTGTACAGAACATTTATAAGATTAAGAAGTCTTTTGTCCACCAGAATCTTATCTAATTTCTCCCATAGTTTAGTTCTAGGGATGGAGTCGAAAGCGGACTTAAGATCCATGAAGGCGACAAACAGTTTGCTACATAGAAATTTAAGATGTTTCTCCGCTAAGTGAAAAAGAATCAGACCATGATCAGAGGTGTAGTGATTCTTTCTAAAGGCAGCTTGGGCCTCCGTGACAATATAGTTGGCCTTGAGGATGTCAGTTAGTCTATTAGATAGAAATCGAGCATAGAGCTTGCCTATTATTGAGAGCAGGCTAATAGGTCTAAAATTCCCAGGGTCCTTTGGATGTCCCTTTTTGTATATCGGAACCACAATTGCATGTCTCCAACTGTCAGGGATTTTGCCAGATTGATTTATAACGGTAAAAAGGGCGGCTAACAAAGGGGCCCACACTTGTGATTCCTTACAGTGTTATATATAAATTACAAAAAGGCAACATTAAGTATATTAAAGATCTTAGCTATATGAATGGAAATTCACTTTGAGCATCATAGAACATATTCATTCAAAATAGGAAGATATTACTTGCAATCCGAACCTACCTGGTTAAAACGGCTGTGCCATGTGATGGCATCATCATCAATGGTGAACATCTTGTCAGCAAGAGCCTGAGGATCCAGCTTTCCAACTTTCACTCGATGAAAGGATTGGTTTGGGAAAGTGATCCAGTTTACAATATCAATTCCAGTTACCAATTCCCCGTTTTTGTGAAAATAAACCATATCCCCAGCACTGTTATTAAATAAGACTCTTTTAAGAAAGTGGTGGAGCTGGATATCAAAAGAAACCAAAAGTATGTTCAAGAAGATACCATGGATAATGTAAGAACCTAGACTGAGGCCTTAGCTAGACCTAAGGTTTATCCTAGGATCGTCCTGGGGTCATCCCCGTTCATGTAAATGACACACAGGATGTCCCAGAAACAGGAAGGGAAGACCCTGGGACGATCCCGGGATAAACCTTAGGTCTAGCTAAAGCCTCAGTGACACCATTTAGCTCAGTAGATCTTACACACAAGGCAGAAGAAGACCATGTATAGTTGTCTTTCCCGCCAGTTAATTGCATACCTGGATTAAATGAATGAATAAATGAAAGATTGAATTCAATTCATCAAAAATTCAATCTTTCATTTATTCATTCATTTAATCCAGGTATGGGCAAAAGGTAAATCAGGATCTACTAATAGATCTCTGATAGATTTACAGTATATAAGCAAGGGTTTTTATCTCCAAATAAATTATAAACAACAACGAAAATTGAATAGAATAAACCATGGCAGAAACCTCCACCCTGGTTGGTGTTCTGCTAATCATTTTTCTTGTAGCCTCAGTGTTTCCCTCCTGTTAAGTAGGAGTATGACTATGTTGCCAGTGACGAGGTAGCGCAACCTTTCAGACTTGGATTGTACTTCAATACTGGTTTGCTTCATGGGTCGAATGAGAAAATGGGGACCACTTGCCATATTAAACATAGAGAAGCTGCCTAGACTGCCAGTTGAATTGTACTTCAATACCAGTGGTGAGATGGTATCCTCCACCACCACTTTTTTCTGAGAGGCTCCACATCTTTAATAGTTAAAAGAGTGTTGTCCCATATTTAGTGGTTTTGGACATTACCTGCCATGGCTGTTGATCTTGAAGGATCAGTCTCCCTCCATTCCCCATTGCTCTGCCATTGGGTTGGTCTAAATGAATGGAATGTAAAGCATGTGCTACTGCATAGACTGCATTATATATATTGTAGCTGTGGCCAGTCATGCTCATTTCAAAAAAAGCCCCAGGAAGACTCTCTAGCTTCTCCTCCCCTGTGCAAGTGCCATCAGCTTTCTCACTATCAAATGGATTAGGAAATGCACAGTTAAATGCCTGTTCCCAGAAGTCCCTTATGAAACCATCTTCTTTTGTTAAAAAATGGTTTCTAGTTTGAAGAAAATGTTTGAATCCTGGTACTTCATTTGTGTGAACAGCAAAGGACAGAGCCCCATGGATGACTTGTATATCCCAACTCCTTTGATAAAAGAATGATGCTGGTTCCATCTGGGATATAATGATCCACACTTTACCTCTAGGTGCAATGAACACCACTTCCATTTTGGGGAGATACAGCAATAACCTCAAAAACAACATATTATTTTCATACACTACCACTGCATTGGCATTGCTCTTCATGGAGACAAGATATGTTTTCATCAGCCAATTCAGGTCATCAAGAAGGCTATTGAGATAAAATGGCTTGATAAGTTCTAAGAAGGCAATGCAGATGCCATGGAGAGGAAAAGTTGAAAAGATCATCCTCACAAATCTTCCTCCATCATTTTCCTTAATAAGGATACCAACCCATGTCCACTTGAAGTGCAAAAGTAGCTGAATTATTCCCCTGTATTGGCAGGCTTCATTTGGGACCATCTGGTAGAACGGAAGGACTTCATTTTGATTATTCATTTCTGGAGGGGAGCCATATGTTAACTGTTAAAAATGAAATTTGTTGGGAAGTTAGGAAAGAAAAAAAAAGAAGGAAAGAAAAGTTTTAACAATGAAACATGTGAGTATTGACACTCCTTGTATTGCAATGGTTGTTGAAGTTGATGAGGCCTGCGTTATGAAAATACATTGAAGGGTTCAACATGCAAACATACCTGTAAGGATTTAGTCTTTCCCTTTGCTTTTTGAGAGTCTAAAGTAAGAAATTCTTCCATTTCAGCAGCATTTTTCTATTTCCATTTGGGATCCTACCTCTCTGAATTTGAGGGCCTCTAAAAAAGGCAGATCTCCTAGCCTCTAGTAGAGACAACTAAAAATATCTGTACTGCCTCACTTCACTTTGGGGAGAAGGGGAGAATATCCAATCTCAAGGAGGGCTGATGGTGATTTCCTGCTTCATTTTAATAGGCAATATTGACTAGGGATGTGCTCCGCTTCTAATCGGACCGGCGAATTAGAAGCGGAGCGGGGGGCTTCACCTGCTCTTAAGGCGGAAGCGAAGAGGATTGGGGGGCCGGCGGAGCGTGGCGAAGAGGATCGAGGTGAAGGCGGATCCTTTACCACGATCCGGAGCTCCGCCGGAAAGGTAAGTGGGGTTTACCGGGCCCTGCTGCTGTCGCTGTCGCCCATGCGGCGACGGCGGCAGGGCCTGGTAAACCCCCCGCCCTCCTCTCCCTTACCTGCCTCCATCCAGACAGGCCCAGACTTCCTGATTGAACTGCGGGCTCAATTGAAGAAGCCGACGGACCGCGGACGGACGCAGGTAAGGCCCCCCTCCCCCTTGGTCCCTTACCGGGCTCTGCCGCCGTCGCCGTCGGCTTGTACCTTGGTGTGCATGTGTATCCCTGGATAAGCTATCATGGTGGCAAGTTTGAGGTTTTTAACGTGCAAATTGACGGAGCTATCAAAAGGGGTGTGAATGGGGTGCCCAATTTTCATAAATTCCCCCAAAATCAGGGGATGATGGGATTGCCTTGAGTCTTGGTGTGCGTGTGTATACATCCATGAGGTGTCATGGCGCCAAACTTGAGGTTTCTAACTTTAACAGAAAAAAAGATGTATACTTTTTTAGCTTAATGCAAGCCTATGGAGGGGGGGGAAAGGAGCTCCGATCTGGATCTGGAGCTTCGCAGCGGAGCGGAGCGGACATAGACGGAGCGGGGACGGAGCGGAGCGGCCCGATCCGCAAATCGCAGATCTGGAAGAGAAGCGGAGCGGGGGTCCATGCACACCCCTAATATTGACCCTTATAAAAGACCCAGACAATACTAGCACATCCTACCTGTGGAACTTTGTAGATGCTTAAGATATCCACCATGTCAAGGGCGGTTTCAGAGTTAAGCCCCCCGATAACTGACATAAGCTTATTCTGAATGCCACAGGTGAAGTTGGGGATGAATCTGTTCCGAGTAGTGAGAACTTCCATTGTGGCATGATAGTTCCATCTTCCACCATAGCTGTCATAGATGTTGAAACCCATTGTAACATTGGGTAAGATCTGATGGTTTTCATTGATTCTCTTCACAGCAAATATCAAGGCCAAGATATGCTGGTAGTTCTTTGGCAGGACACTGCAATGAGAATTGTCCATCGCGTTATAAAGACTGATTGCAGCACCATAACGACTGACACCTGAAGCATGAAAGTTGCTTTTCTCGAATCCATAATGGTTTAGATATGTTACACCAACAGTGAATTTTCTTTTTAAAACAACAACAACAGAATATGTTAAAGACGCCCATTACTTCAAACAATATTTCAAATCTCTTGTTGACTAAATTGTAAGATGTTCCTATTCCTAATGTTTCTTTAAAAATAGGGTTGACAATATGCTCTTCAATCTCTTGCAATGTGTTACAGCAGGGAAATTATTTGAAGAGAAACTTAAACAGAGTATGCCAAGGAAAATTGAGGATTTTCATGAGATGGTCACACAGAATGTCATGCAGATAGTTTGCAAGATGTCCTTGAAGTGTTCCTGCAAGAAAACTGGAAATGTCAGATTCTTTGTACTTTTCATTGTTGGAAGAAGTGCTTGTTCTTTGATTAGAACACTGCCATTCCTATGTCTAAATTTAATTATTCATTTTCTTTAGCAGGTAGGAGATCTTAGGAATCAGATCTCAAGGTATCTTGATCTCAACCCATGCATACAATTTCTGTGCTGAAAGAAACCTCTATATTTACACTAATTACATGCTTGTTTTAATTCCGTCCTTAAGATACGGAAATAAAGAAAAACAGTTTTGTCTGGTTCCCTTCAGAGGCACAATAAAATGTAATTTAATGAGGTAAGCAGAATCTGATTTACACTCCAGCTTCAATCACTATATCAAAATCTGAGGTGAAGAACTGGCCTACTTAACAGTACCTTCTGCATCAAGATATAGTATAGAAAGAAAGAAAAATACATTCTTACAGTGGTTCAAGCGGAGAATGAGAGGGGTCTTCAAGGAAGCTGTCTGGTTCTGTAGGCATGAAGGCAAGAGAAGTTATGACACCAATAATGAAGTCACCTGGTTGGAAATAGGTGTGAAGAATAGGGAGAGGATCCCCAACAGTACATCTTTTTAGTTGAGACTTGCATGCCTGGAGAGGCAGCATCAGCAATAAAAACACTGATATCATCATTATTGATCTGAATTCGCAATAACTATCATTTGCCTAATTTCTATATGATTTGTAAGAGGCTCCAAAGATACACTAGCCTGAGTGGAATGGCCATTCACTCCTCACTCTCTTCGTATTCTGCTCTGAAGCAAGTAATAAGAGAACCTCTAATGTCTCAGAGATCTTTCTGAGGGAGGCCTCCCTGTCCTTAGTCCCTGGCTTTGGTTTTGAAAAGTAGAAGACATATTTGTACAATCCATCAGTCCTTAGCTTTGCTAGTGGGAACTGGGTATCCAGTTGGGCTTTCAGAAACAAAAAAAGGGGAATGAATTACAGTCATTTTGATAATTATAGGGGGAAAGAAAATCTCAGTGTTAAAAAATGGATTTCTCTGTGGCATTGTGAAAAATATATTTGTCACCTCTACTAGTCTTTTCTGAGTTATTCTTAGAATGGCAAGAGACAAGCCAAAGTGTAATGACCAAATTAGGAAAGGCATCCAGTGATGAGAAAAGGAAAGTTTAAGTACGAGAGAGGGAAGAAGAACAAGAAAAAGATGTTCTATATGCAGATATGATTTGTTGAGATAAATAGCTAAGTGTTTATATATTCATTTTTTTTATTAATTTAAGTGATATCCTTCTTTTCTGCCTAAAAAAAATGGTGCTCAAGGCAGCTAACAACACAATGCAGATTAGAAACAGAATCTTAATGAAAATGTATTGATAAACAAAAATAAATTTAAGAACACACAATAAGAGACACAATTAATATCCAAGCAATTAAAGCAATTACCTGCCAAAGTCCCTTCCAAACAGCTTTCAAAAATGGTCCCATATAGTGTATGTTACAGTACTCCCAAAAGGATGACCCTGTTCAGACAACACACTAAGCCACGGTTAGGCCACCAATCCTTTTTGCAACAAATGGTTAGTGAGTGTGTCTAGACTTTGGTTATACCAATACTGGCAAGAGAATGTGTTCAAGTGACTTGGGTATGATATTCCCAGCAGGGTAGGCGGTGTTGAACCCCCTGCCCCATGCTCCACTAGAAAGTGGAGGCAGGCTGTTGCTTAGCAAGAATATGACCGCTATCTGCCCTGTCACCAAAACTCGACCTGGCTAGCACTATGAATTGCAGCCATAGATTGTGATCTTTGACATCCCAGCACAGGGAATGATCGAAGGCAGCCCACATAGGAAATGATTCGTCGTGTGCTAACCAGGCTCCACACTCTAAACGGAACGATACCGCAGCGCCGAGGAGCCTCGGTTGGCCTCGGCTAGCCGCGCCGGGTCCCCGCCCGGCGCGGTGAGGAGAGCTGTCCGTCTCAGGAGCGGAGCGCGGCCGGAAGGGGGCCGCCTCTCGCCCGTAGCGCACCTCGTGTTCGTGGGGCACCCGGCGCTAAATCCTTCGTAGACGACCTGATTCTGGGTCACATAAAAGGAAATTCTCAGAAAAAAATCTGGTGCATGATTTATGAAGATTAGTTACCATGGGCCTTGCTAGACCTGCCGGACAATCCGGCCGGGAGTCGGGGCAACAGAGCACTGCAAGTAGCGTGCGCCGTCGCCCTTTTCCACATGAAAGATGCGACGGGGCAAGGGGAAGCCCCATCGCATCTGCCATTTTCTTTAAACCTTAAAGGGCCATGTGTGCAGGAGAGCACCGCCAGAAAAGATAAGTTTTTTAAAAAATAAATATAGGGTCTCCTGCTCCCCCTGCCCCTGATTCCTCCCCACAATGCCTGATGCCCCCCTGCCCACTCACTCGCCTGTCCTCCACCCTTCCCCGATGCCCTTTCCCCCATCCTTCTTTCCCCCCATCCCCCGTCCGCGATGCTGGTGCCCGTCCTTCTTTTTCTCCATCCCCAGCCTGACGCCGCGGCTGCGGAAGGTCTAGCAGTGTTCGTGGCTTTTCCCAGCTGCTCGCTTACGAGTAGCCGGGAGAAGCCACAGACTGTGTACAGCACTCATAGGAGCGCTCTGCCCATCGGGCCATGGGGAGGAATCATGGGGGGGGGAGATAGGGGATGGGGGAAAGGCCAGACCAGGCAAGAGAGGGGGGGAAGAAGAATGGGCATGGTGGACGGGGGATGGGGGCGGGGGAAGAAGAACGGGCATGGGCATCAGGCATGGTGGATGGGGGGAAAGAAGGACGGGCATCGGGCATGGCGAACGGGGGATGGGGAAAAAGAAGGACGGGCACCAGCATCGCGGACGGGGGATGGGGGGAAAGAAGGATGGGGGAAAGGGCATTGGGGAAGGGTGGAGGACAGGCGAGTGAGTGGGCAGGGGGGCATCAGGCATTGTGGGGAGGAATCAGGGGCAGGGGGAGCAGGAGACCCTATATTTATTTTTTAAAAAACTTATCTTTTCTGGCGGTGCTCTCCTGCACACATGGCCCTTTAAGGTTTAAAGAAAATGGCAGATGCGATGGGGCTTCCCCTTGCCCCGTCGCGTCTTTCATGTGGAAAAGGGCGACGGCGCACGTTACTTGCAGCGCTCTGTTGCCCCGACTCCCGGCCGGATTGTCCGGCAGGTCTAGCAAGGCCCATGGTAACTAATCTTCATAAATCATGCACCAGATTTTTTTCTGAGAATTTCCTTTTATGTATCTGCAATTAAAGGAACCCCAAATGAAACTTCAATAGCATCAAGTTCTTTAAATATTGAAAAAGTGAAAGTAGTGCTAAACTGGAGAATCAATGAACAGGTGATTTTAAAATGACAATTCCACTGAAGCAATCCTCAATCAAATTTGTTTATTCAATGTTTTTTATTTCTAATTAGCTCTTCCTTGGTGTTTAACTCAGGTCTTAGCACAATGACGTAACATTTTGGGAAAAATATGCAACTAAGCAATCCAGCACTAGAAGCTAAGATGGAGAGGATCTCCACAACTACCATGTATTTCCCCTTGGAACTCAAGTAGGTGGGAACAAAGGATACCCAAACACTACAAAAGACCAACATGCTGAAAGTGATGAACTTGGCTTCATTGAAACTGTCAGGCAACTTCCTGGCAAAGAAAGCTGCTGTGAAACTCACAGTGGCCAGAAAGCCCATGTAGCCCAAGACACAGTAAAACATATTGGCAGACCCTTCGTTACAGCCCAGTACAATTTCTTCAGCCACGGAGTGCATGTCAGCATCAGGGAACGGGGGAGAGATTGCAAGCCATACAATGCAAATACATGCTTGAATAAAGGAGCAGGAAAGGACAATGGAGTTGGCTAGTCCCTTCCCCACCCATTTCCTGATCTTGGAGCCTGGCTTTGTGGCCATGAAAGCCAGGACCACGGTCACAGTTTTTGCAAGCACACAAGACACAGCCACTGAGAAGATGATAGCAAAATTAATTTGTCGGAGGAGACATATTATCTCTCCTGGTGGAGCGATGAAGAGCAACGTGCAAAGGAAGCAGAACAGGAGGGAGATGAGGAGAGTGTAGGTGAGGTCCTGGTTGTTGGCTTTGACAATGGGAGTGTTGTGGTGTTTCAAAAATATCCCAAGCACCAGAACTGTGAGGAAAGAGAAGGAAAGTGCCAAAATCACTAAGGTGGTCCCCATAGCTTCTTTATAGGAAAGGAAAGTTGCTGTCTTTGAAATGCATAAAACCTTGTCTTTGTTTGGATATTGATCTTCTGGACATGCAGAACAGTCATCCATGTCTGAAAATGAAAGTATTTTTTTCTTATTATCATTCTTTCCACACACATTGTTTAATACTTAAGAATCTGAAAGGCTTTTGACAATGATGGCTTTTATTTGCATTTGTGTCTATTATGGTACCAATTAATCATTTTATTTTATTTTATTATTGTTTTTATTCCATACAATTAACAACAAATTGCTATGTCAGTAGGGTGGTATATATGTTAAAGGGGAGTATTCTGGCACCTAAACATTAAGTCATTCATGAGGAAATGAACTTTTGTGAACAGCTGTCCCTTCAAAAAATGCATTGTGTATTACCCTGAGCTGGATCATAACTCTGGATACATCCATATATTAAATTGGGATTATATACCTAGTGAAGTTGGAGGTAAATAAATGGCAGTAGATATTTATTTATTTATTACATTTATATCCTGCCATTTTTTCTTCAAGGAACCCAAGGCAGTGTACATAATCCTCCTCCACTCCATTTTACTTTCACAACAACAACCCTGTGGGGTAGGTTGGGCTGAGAGTCTGACTGGCCCAAAGTCACCTAGTGGGTTTCCATGGCCAAGTGGGGACTAGGACCCAGAACTCCTGACTCCCATTCCCACACTTTAGCCCCTACACCACACTGGCTTTAATCTCATTAATAGTAGAAGCCACTCATTAAACTTTATTGGTAATGGAAATATTGTGGGATTGGGTAAACCAATTAACATGTTTGATTTGAGAGAGAGAGAGAGAGAGGTAGAGAGAGAGAGAGAGAGAGAGAGAGAGAGAGAGAGAGATATTTCCAATTCATGCTGAAGGAGTAAAAATTGTAATTTAGCACTTCCTTGTTGAAATACCCCTTTTCTGTTTCCTTGCAGAACATTGGCCACTTTTAGGACAATGAAAACATGGAGTTGGATCCAGGTCCTGCCTTCCATTAGATTATGGATGTAACACCTCTAACAGCCCCAGGGCCGTATTCTGTTTTGCATTAGCTCTTGAGGGACACATTCCAGTGCTGGGAGGGCCAAAGGCCAAATATGTGGGGTAAAGTCAGACTGGGTGAGGTCGAAATTACCACAAATACCTGCATATTTTAGCTTAAAGCTCTTATTACCAGGAACTAAGTTTTAGGAGAGCTTTTCAACCTTTTAGGATGGAGAAAAAGTTGCACAGAAGCTGGGAAATTTCCGAATAATCAGTGGTGAAGGGAAAGGATCCTGACCCTCTTTGTAAGATTTTCAGGGGTAGAGGGGCTGCCATGGAGAGTAAAAGACAGGGAAGTCCACTCACATCAGCAAGCTTGCCCCACATAAAGTGTAGTTCTAGATCCAATCCACAGTGACCTGGGAGATTTGCCTTAATTGGTGTTAATACGGATGTCGCGGGTGCACAACTGAGATGGACTCCCTCGCATCGGTCCCCACTGAACCAGCCGGGTGCCCACGGCACACATGCTAACCAGCGCTCCAAGCACCCAGAAGGCCTGACATACAGACATTGTTATTTATTTTCGGTCACAGACCAGCAAAAACAATACCAAAACATACAAGGAATAGATAAAAAGTGACATAAAAACCAAATACAGCTTGGTGAGTTGCTTCTCTCAGAAGGATTGCAATGTTATTTTTCTAATTTGCATTGAGGTCATGAGAAACTTAGAGACCCTGTCAGTAATATGGGAGGACACATCCCTTAAACAGATTAATACCAACGTTGTGGGGCTACATCCAGAAAAGGCTCTTAATCAAGGAAAGATTTTTTTTCCTGCATTCCTCATACATTTTACAGTGCAAAATGACATGTTCAACAGATTCTATTGCTCCAGAACCACAGTGACATATCTGTTCATTAACCAGGATCTTACTAAATCATCCTTCTAGTAATGCTGATGGCAACACATTAAAGCAAGCGAGGGTAAATGCTCTCTGATACTTGGGAATGCTTAAAGCATACAGATATGAAGCTGCAGAGAGCCCATAGTTATTAAAATTATTGTAGAGCAGTGGAGAGCAAGATTTGATAGCAGCAGTTCTTAAATGCTGTAGATCTAGATCTATTAGTCTTTGAAAAACAAGAGATTGGGCCTTCTGGAGCCCATAGTCTACAGTTTCCATGGAGAAGCCCAGCCTAAGTAGCTTCTTCTCCATCTCTCTCATCCAATGAGTGACATAGGAATCTGAGAGCAGTAAAGAGAGATAGCTACTAGGAGCTGCAAGGAAGTGTAGCCGTAGCCACCATTTAAAGGCCTCGATCCATGCCTTGCATTCAGCTGATCTAATACCCACTTCCAGATAAATAGCTGCGTTCCCCACACAGGAAGGGAGGCCCAGTAGTTTTCTAAGAAATACAGATTGGACTCTTTCAATTTGGGCATTAAATCCCAGTATCCACATAGGAATACCGTAAGTAAGTTGGGCCAGAGTCTTAGCTTTGTTAATTTGAATTGCAGAAGGGATGAATTGACCACCTTGCATGAAAAAGAATCTTAGGATCAGCTGCTGACTAGAATTTGCTGAATTAATTGTCTGCCTTCTATGTCACAAGGCCTGACATGTGTTTGGCAGCCATCCACCCTCACTGGGTTCCACAATGGAGACTCTGGATTTTCAGTATTTCCCCCCATTGAATAAGTGGCATCAGGAAAGGCCCCATTTACACAATGGGGGAAATGTGCAATTTCCGGAGCCTCCATTGAAGCAGGCTAACGAAGCTTTGAAAATTGTGCCGTTCCCCCACATTGAGTAAATGGCAGCCATAAAAGTCATTTAGACAAGAATAAAGGCATGAATTCTCCATTTGTGCCTTTACTCCTGCATAAATGGGCCCTTTACATCTGCCATTTATACAATGGGGAAATGCTCAATTTCTGAAGTGAGAATGGATGGCTACTGAGTGCTTTAGGCATCACTGAGAGTCACAAGGAGTTCATACAGCCTGATGAGCAGGGCAGGTGGACGGCAGACAGTGGTGGTTGTGGCAACGGCCGTGTGAGCATCTGACAGATTGGACATGGGTGAGTTTCCTTATCCCTTGTTTTAATAATGAAATTGTCATGCACGCCTGCAAACACACACACACACATCACTATATGCATCTGATGATGTAGATAATACTCCATGAAATCTTGTGCCTTAATATATTTGTCACATTTTAAGGCTCCACAACACTCTTTTTTTTTTTCATCTACAGACTAACACTGCTACAATAGAATGAAGCACATATGTGTCTAAGACATAGCATTATATGTCACACAGTGGTAATGTACAGCAAACGATAGGGCGGTGGGCGGGAGACTCCCCTCATAGTTCTTTGTTTTGTTTTTGGTCAACTCCGTGAAACGTTGTAGCTGTGAGGGCCAATAACTGCACAACCTCCACGGCGACAGATGATTGAATATATGTGTTATGCAGAATATACCCATAATCTAAACACAGTTATTGCCATTTCGCATTAATTGCTCTTGGAATCATTTGAGAATTAGAATTCAATGTTGCCATGGAAAATATTGGAAGTTCACATTCTTCTGCTTCAGCCACTAGAAGATTAATCTCTCTCAACTGCTCCTGTCTCATTGGACAACTTGGAGGGGAAACAAAAAACCTGAAACAATTATTCATTCATCGTATATTTTTTCTTTTTCATTTATTTGACATTTTGAACTTCGTAATTTCCTGGACCCTACAGTTATCCTTCTGAATTTTTTTCATGAACAGTGTATGGGAATGTGTCTAAGAAACATGCAGTGATACACACCAGTCCCATCACCAAATTTCCCCCTCCCCACATTCTAACTCCTTTTGAATTTTTTTTGGTATTTAGGATTCCCATTCCAATGAATGCTTTGAACACAAATAAGATTTGACTTTGTACCACCCCCTCAGCACAGGAAGGTTGTTGGTATAGATCCAAATCTCCCACTTTTTTTCTCCCCCCCCTTTTTTTTTTACTATAGAGAAAATCCAGTGATCTCTGTCCTACACACAAAATATTCGTGCTCATAATCTTGAACATTACAATTCTTACCAATCTGGCTTGACATTTTCCCTTTTGGACACGTGAAGCAATCATAACAGCAAATCTGTTTGTCTTCCTGCTTTTGCCTGAAATAACCTGGACGGCAGCTTTCAGTACACACAGACAGAGGTAAAGCCTAGATAAAAAATGGGGGTAGGGTGGGTGATTTTGGAATATTACCATTCACAATATGTTTGGAAAAACATGGAACAGTTGGATCAGTGTTGGTTTTAATCAAGCCCTAAATAGCTTGGACCCAGGTTACCTGATGGAATGTTTCCTCCCATATTTCCCTACCTGGATATAATGTACATCATCTGTAGTCCTCCTCCAGGTGCCACTGACAAATGAGGCAATGTAAATGACGCACAGGATATCCTGGGAGCAGGCAGGGATGACCCTAGGATGATTCCGAGATAAACCTTAGGTCTAGCTAAGGCCTAAGATCCATTCTGCAATTATTATTATTATTATTATTATTATTATTATTATTATTATTATTATTATTATTATGGTTTCTAATGAGTTGTACACTACCCAGATAGTTTCACCTGTTCGGTGGTTCAAAAGTCTGGTAAATAAAACTTAGGATGCAATCCTATGTATGTTTACAGAGAGAGAAAACATGGCAGGTTGTGGAATGCGGGGAGTTGTAGGAATGTTTTTTTCTGTAAACATGCCTAAGACATAAACATGCCTAAGATTGTATTATTATTATTATTATTATTATTATTATTATTATTATTATTATTATTATTATTATTATTTCATTTCTTACCCACCTCTCCCTCTGGAACGAGGGGGGGAAGAACCTGAAATAAAAATATTATTATAAAATACATAAAACTGATTAAAACATATAAAACTAATACGTTTTTTAAAACCAGCTGGGCTTCTTAAAATTGTTATGTGTAGGCCTGAAAGAAGAGATCAGTCTAAAAACTAAATACATAACTAAATACTTTCTCAGAATTACAAAATGTTTGCTGCTCTTCCCTTGATTCTGTTCAGCTTCTCCACTTTATTCATGTAAGTCTTAGCTAGACCTACTTCTTAGTCCATGATGATCTTGTGATAGTTTTATTGCAAGATCCCCCTCAGTTTACACACAGTGCGTGACAACCTCAGATGGAGAGGCATTGCGCCTGCCATTTTTTCCAGTTAAATAGCCAGCACGCACGAACGTTCATGCGCAAAAGTTAAGTGTGTTTTTTTTAAAAAAAATACTTCCCTCATTTCCCCTCCCCAACCCAGATGAGTACAATGCTCCTGAGGAGCACTGCACCCTATACGTGGGTCCCAGCTCTTCACAAGGAATTGTGAGGAGCCGGGACAAACCATGGCACCCGGCCACACGTTCTGTGGTCTCGGGCAGAGCCCGAAACCACAGAAAAACTGGTCCTAAAAGTGAGGGCGAGATCCCAGGGCAAGGGAAGTATCATCCCTCCAAGATCCCGGGATCCTCTATCCATCACCTGAACTCACAGGAACGATTCTGAGGATCACTCCAGGATTTCACACCATCTAGCTATGTCTTTGTCATAGTAAATCATGAATTCTAACATGTATCCAAAATAAATAAATAAAAAAACCTATTGAGTTAAATAGAATATATTCCCTGATAAACATATAGAAGATTGTAACCTGAAGCTGTAATCCTACATATAGTTAACTATATGTAGGATTACATAAGTAGGATTACTCCAGGATTTCACACCATCTAGCTATGTCTTTGTCACAGTAAATCATGAATTCTAACATGTATCCAAAATAAATAAATAAATAAACCTATTGAGTTAAATAGAATGTATTCCCTGATAAACATATGGAAGATTGTAACCTGAAGCTGTAATCCTACATATAGTTAACTATATATATCCTACATATAGTTAACTAAAAGTGGGACGTAATTTGAGTGGATTGTTATAGGATTGCACTGTTACTAACAAGGTTTAAACACTGTCCTTTTATTTCCTTGGGAGTTTACGATTCACCTAAAAGTGATGTTGAATATTGATCACCGTTTTGTGGCTCAATTATACCCACATTTGTGAAATTTTGAATTGTTATCCTGCTTTCCCAATTCCTTGCTTGAGGTTCCTTACAATGTTATATATAAATAACAAAAAGGCAACATTAAGTATATTAAAGGGCTTAGCTATATGAATGGAAATCCACTTTGGACATCATAGAACATATTCATTCAAAATTGGAAGATATTACTTGCAATCTGAACCTACCTGGTTAAAACGGCTGTGCCATACGATGGCATCATCATCAATGGTGAACATCTTGTCAGCAGGAGCCTGAGGATCCAGCTTTCCAACTTTCACTCGATGAAAGGATTGGTTTGGGAAAGTGATCCAGTTTACAATATCAATTCCAGTTACCAATTCCCCGTTTTTGTGAAAATAAACCATATCCCCAGCACTGTTATTAAATAAGACTCTCTTAAGAAAGTGGTGGAACTGGATATCAAAAGAAACCAAAAGTATGTTCAAGAAGATACCATGGATAATGTAAGAAACTAGACTGAGCCCCCAGCTATATGGAGGCACTTAGGCGCTGGGAGGCACCTTGTACCTACATTTGCCTTCCATCCCAGGGGTTGCACAGAAAAGAAGGCAAGTGTGATTTTTCAGATGGGGGTTGACTAGTCCTCCCAACTCATCCTGCCCGGAAGCTCTTGAAAACCTTTTTTTAAAAAAAAATAAATGGGGGGGGGGGAGAAAGGAATGGGGCCATTCCTACCTGGGGGGGGGGTGAGGAAGGAATGGGGCTGTCTCTCTCCCCTTTTGTATTTAAAGATCACAATATGCAGCGCCGCATAGTCAGATCAAAGTTGACCGGCCCTCCCATTTATATTTGTTTCTGCAGAGCCCTGCATATTTAGATCATTAAAAATAAAAAGGGGGAGATGAACAGCACTGCTCTTCTACTCTTCCACCCCCCGTTTTTATGGTTTTTTTAGTTTTTATTTAGTTATTAAGAGCCTCAGAGCCACCTCCACTGCCAAAAAAGTAGAGGTAATGCCCGACTTCTTTGGAGTAAATTTTCCAGGGTTTGCCCCAGGATAGCATCGCATTTGCAGCTGCATCATCTGTCTGAAAATGGAAAGATGCACAATTACGGTGGTGTAAACAGCAGTATGGACAAGCCCTGGGTGTCACCATTTAGCTCAGTAGGTCTTACGCATAAGGTAGAAGAAGACAATGTATAGTTGTCTTTCCTGCCGTTTAATTACATTATTCATATGCTATAATTTATCAAAAAAATATTTATTTATTTATTTATTTATTTATTCATTTAATCCAGGAAGGGGAGGAAGTTAAATCAAGATTTACTGATAGATGTCTGGGAGATTTGTAGTAAATAGGCAAATGTTTTTATTTCCAATTTTTTTAAAAACAAACAAACAAGTAAAATATATTACAAACCACCGCCATTGCTGGTGTTCCATGAATCATTATTCTCTTAGCCTCAGTGTTTCCCTACAGTTAAGTAGGAGAATTAATTGGTTGCCAGTGATGAGTTTTTTCTGCAGCTCTACTTACGTCTTGACAGAGTCCCTGATCTTTAATAATTCAAATGTAGTTTTGCATATACAGTGTTAGTCTCATGGGATTCAGTAAGTAATTGATTTCACTGCATCCCCCTTGCTACGATTTTGCACCTGGCTCTGTTTGTTGGTTGTTGGGGTTCTAGTAAAAAGCAAAGCATCTCTCACAAGTCTATAGTCTGCCCACCAATGATTTACTGGGACCCATATTAAAAACAGCAGGAGAGGCCCTTTTGAGGGCACTATTACTTGTGGAGGTCCATTTGTCAGGCATGCATGAAAGGGCTTTCTCATACATTGTTCTAAAAGCATGGAGTCCACTTGCAATAAATAAATAAATTAAAAATTGACCCCACTCTTTTAGTGGTTGTCCATAATGGATTATGTGGCCTGCAATGGCTGCTGTAGCACAACCTTTCAGGGTTGGATTGTACTTCCATACTGGTTTTGCTTCATGAGTCAAATGAGGAAATGGTGTCCCCTTCCCTCATTACACATAGAGAAGCTGACTAGACTGCCAGTTGAATTTTACAACTGGTTTTGGACATTACCTGCCATGGCTTTTGATCTTGAAGCATCAGTCTCCCTCCATTCCCCATTGCTCTGTCGTTGGGTTGGTCTAACTGAATGGCACGTAAAGCGTGTGCTACTGCATAGACTGCATTGTATATATTGTAGCTGTGGCCAGTCATGCTCATTTCAAAAAAAGCCCCAGGAAGACTCTCCAGCTTCTCCTCCCCTGTGCAGGTGCCATCAGCTTTCTCGCTATCAAATGGATTAGGAAATGCGCAGTTAAATGCCTGCTCCCAGAAGTCCCTTCTGAAACCATCTTCTTTTGTTAAAAAGTGGTTTCTAGTTTGAAGAAAATGTTTGAATCCTGGTACTTCATTTGTGTGAACAGCAAAGGATAGAGCCCCATGGATGACTTGTATATCCCAACTCCTTTGATAAAAGAATGATGCAGGTTCCATCTGGGATATAATGATCCACACTTTACCTTTAGGCTCAATATACACCATTTCTATTTTGGGCAGATGTAGCAACAACCTCAAATGCAAAATATTGCTGTCATAGACTATCACCACATTGGCGTTGCTCTTCATGGTTACAAGATACGTTTCCATCAGCAAATTCAGGTCATCAAGAAGGCTATTGAGATAAAATGGCTTCACAAATTCTAAGAAGGCAATGCAGATGCCATGGAGAGGAAATGTTGAAAAGATCATCCTCACAAATCTTCCTCCATCATTTTCCTTAATAAGGATACCAACCCATGTCCACTTGAAGTGCAAAAAAAGCTGAATGATTCCCCTGTATTGGCAGGCTTCATTTGGGACCATCTGGTAGAATGGAAGGGCTTCATTCTGATTATTCGTTTCTGGAGGGGAACCATATGTTAACTGTTAAAAATAAAATTTGATGGGAAGTTAAGAAGGAAAAAGAAAAAGAAGGAAAGAAAAGTTTTAAATATGAAACATATGAGTGTTGACACTCCTTGTATTGCAACGGTTGTTGAAGTTGATGAAAATATCTTGAAGGGTTCAACATGATATCATACCTTTAAGGATTTAGTCTTTCCCTTTGCTTTTTGAGAGTCTAAAGTAACAAATTCTTCCATTTCAGCAGCATTTTTCTATTTCCATTTGGGATCCTACCTCTCTGAATTTGAGGGCCTCTCAAAACGCAGATCTCCTAGCCTCTAGTAGAGACAACTAAACCTGTCTCTACTGCCTCACTTCACTTTGGGGAGAAGGGGAGAATATCCAATCTCAGGGAGGGCTGATGGTGATTTCCTGCTTCATTTTAATAGGCAATATTGACCCTTATAAAAGCCCCAGACAATACTAGCACATCCTACCTGTGGAACTTTGTAGATGCTTAAGATATCCACCATGTCAAGGGTGGTTTCAGAGTTAAGCCCCCCGATAACTGACATAAGCTTATTCTGAATGCCACAGGTGAAGTTGGGGATGAATCTGTTCCGAGTAGTGAGAACTTCCATTGTGGCATGATAGTTCCATCTTGCACCATAGCTGTCATAGATGTTGAAACCCATCGTAACATTGGGTAAGATCTGATGGTTTTCATTGATCTCCTTCACAGCAAATATCAAGGCCAAGATATGCTGGTAGTTCTTTGGCAGGACACTGCAAAGAGAATTGTCCATCGCGTTATAAAGACTGATTGCAGCACCATAACGACTTACACCTGAAGCATGAAAGTTGCTTTTCTCGAATCCATAATGGTTTAGATATGTTACACCAACAGTGAATTTTCTTTTTAAAAACAACAACAGAATATTTTAAAGACGCCCATTACTTCAAACAATATTTCAAATCTCTTGTTGACTAAATTGTAAGATGTTCCTATTCTTAATGTTTCTTTAAAAATAGGGTTGACAATATGCTCTTCAATCTCTTGCAATGTGTTACAGCGGGGAAATTATTTGAAGAGAAACTTAAACAGAGTATGCCAAGGAAAATTGAGGATTTTCATGAGATGGTCACACAGAATGTCATGCAGATAGTTTGCAAGATGTCCTTGAAGTGTTCCTGCAAGAAAACTGCAAGTGTCAGATTCTTTGTACTTTTCGGAAGAAGTGCTTGTCCTTTGATAGAACACTGCCATTCCTATGTCTAAATTTAATTATTCATTTTCTTTAGCAGGTAGGAGATCTTAGGAATCAGTATCTCGATCTCAACCCATGCATACAATTTCTGTGCTGAAAGAAACCTCTATATTTACACTAATTACATGCTTGTTTTAATTCCGTCCTTAAGATACGGAAATAAAGAAAAACAGTTTTCTCTGGTTCCCTTCAGAGGCACAATAAAATGTAATTTAATGAGGTAAGCAGAATCTGATTTACACTCCAGCTTCAATCACTATATCAAAATCTGAGGTGAAGAACTGGCCTACTTAACAGTACCTTCTGCATCAACATATAGTATAGAAAGAAAGAAAAAATACATCCTTACAGTGGTTCAAGTGGAGAATGAGAGGGGTCTTCATGGAAGCTGTCTGGTTCTGTAGGCATGACGGCAAGAGAAGTTATGACACCAATGATGAAGTTACCTGGTTGGAAATATGTGTGAAGAATAGGGAGAGGATCCCCAACAGTACATCTTTTTAGTTGAGACTTGCATGCCTGGAGAGGCAGCATCAGCAATAAAAACACTGATATCATAATTATTGATCTGAATCATTTGCCTAATTTCTATATGATTTGTAAGAGTCTCCAAAGATACACTAGCCTGAGTGGAATGGCCATTCACTCCTCACTCTCTTCGCATTCTGCTTTGAAGCAAGTAATAAGAGAACCTCTAATGTCTCAGAGATCTTTCTGAGGGAGGCCTCCCTGTCCTTAGTCTCTGACTTCATTTTTTAAAAGTAGAAGACATATTTGTACAATCCATCAGTCCTTAGCTTTGCTAGTGGGAACTGGGTATCCGGATGGGCTTTCAGAAAAAAAAGGAGAATGAATTACAGTCATTTTGATAATTATAGGGGGAAAGAAAATCTCAGTGTTAAAAAATTGATTTCTCTGAGGCATTGTGAAAAATATATTTGTTACCTCTACTAGCTTTTCCAAGCTATTCAAAGAATGGCAAGAGACAAGCCAATGTCTCAAAGTGTAATGACCCAAATGAGGGAAGGCATCCAGTGATGAGAAAAGGAAAGTTTAAGTACGAGAAAGGGAAGAAGAACAGGAAAAAGATGTTCTATATGCAGATATGATTTGTTGAGATAAATAACTAAGTGCTTATATATTCATTATTTTATTAATTTAAGTGATATCCTGCCTTTCTGCCTAAAAAAATGGTGCTCAAGGCAGCTAACAACACAATGCAGATTAGGAACAGAATCTTAATGAAAACATATTGATAAACAAAAATAAATTTAAGAACACGCATTAAGAGATACAATTAACACCCAAGCAATTAAAGCAATAGAGCAGCTTACGTGCCAAAGTCCTGCCTGAATAATGATAATAATAATAATAATAATAATAATAATAATAATAATATCACAATAATAATATGATAATAATAATACCACAGTGTGACAATTTGTCAAACCAGTTACCAGTATCCCATCAGAAAACTGTACAGAGTTGCAAGATTTGCAGTGGCTGCCCAAAAATTGAGAAGAAGATTCATAGAGGTCAATATGGTGAACTGTAATGATGAAATTTAACATGTTCTAATATATCAGTAGTATTACCTTTTATACATTTATGGTCCTTTTAATGTAAATTGTTAGTGTGTTATTTTAATGCTTTGTTAAAACTAACTTTTACATATTTGTGGGCACCTTTTAATGAAAACCTTTTTAGTATCTTTTTGTATTTTACTTCTTTGTATTGTAAAAAAAATTGTGCTTACCTATGCATTTGTAAAGTTGATATGACCATGATCGTTGAAACAACAAATAAACAAACAACTATACAGAAAACCTTCAGAAACTGGGCCTAGCAAAATATATTCACATCAACATCCAGAAAGTCATACTTAAAACATGCTCAATAGTAAGGGAGTTTCTAAGTCAAGAAAGGGCAGCATGACTTGGCAAAGTCCATCATCTCCATCTAGAAAAAAACTCCATGGGAGAGAGAAATTGAGATTATTAAAAATAATAATACCATCTTTTCCTGACAACAGAAAGTGGTCCAACCTAGCCTCCCTCAGCAGAGAGTTCCAGAGCCTGGGAATGGCCACTGAAAAAGTTATCTCTCATATCCCCACTACAGCAGCCTTTGTTGGTGGCAGGACCAAGAAAAAGGCACCAGCCGAAGATTTTAAGATCTGGACAGGTTTTTATGGGAGGATGTGGTCTTTCAGGTACCCTGGCCATAAGCCACTTAAAGCATCTTAGGTCGTAGCCAGCAGTTTGGACTGTGCCTGGAAAAAGATAGGTATCCAGTGAAGCTGTTGTGGAACATGTCTTCCCTCTAACTAGCCCCATTCCAAAAACTGGTCAAAGCATTCTGGATCAGTTAAAAATTTCCAAACAGCTTTCAAAAATGGTCCCATATAGTGTATGTTACAGTACTCCCAAGAGGATGACCCTGTTCAGACAACACACTAAGCCACGGTTAGGCCACTAACCCTTTTTGCAGCAAATGGTTAGTGAGCGTGTCTAGACTGTGGTTATGTAGCTACCATAGTTAGGAATGGTTCACAAGACATGGGAGGGACAGAAAAAGGGCCCACCACTCTGCCTGCCACCACCTCATTAATCTTTTCACATACAAGATGTTCCATTTAAAGGACAGTTTCTGATGATTTGAAAAAGAAGCCTGTTGCAGACCTTGAAAAGGGAATGTGGAGTCCCTCTATGAATCCAGACTCTAAATAACTGGCATCCTGGCACCACAGGTAATAAGTCAAGAGGCACCTTTATGCTTGGATCTTAACTGGGCTGGGTCCGTTTGGGACAGAGCTGCTGCCTGGCTGGCTTTTGGCCACCTTGTCCTTCACAATTACCACTTCGCCCTCCCCTGGTCCTGGGGAAACTTGTGGCTGCGTTCTGGCCACTGCACATAGGGGATTCATGCCAATACTGGCAAGGGAACAAGTGCAAGTGACTTGGGTATGATATTCCCAGCAGGGTAGGCAGTGTTGAACCCCCTGCCTCATGCTCCCCTTGAAAGTGGAGGCAGGCTGTTGCTTAGCAAGAACATGGCCGCTATCTGCCCTGTCACCAAAACCCAATCTGCCTAGCATCATGAATTGCAGCCGTAGATTGTGATCTTAGACATCCCAGCACAGGGAAAGATCGAAGGCAGCCCACATAGGAAATGATTCATCATTTGCTAACCAGGCTCCACCCTCATATTCTGTGTAAGCTTGAGAAATCATATTGTATTTGGTCAAAATGAATCCCCTCTCTGGGAAATGTTTTTGTACAACACCCATTTATATTAGGGATGTGCTCCGCTCCGATTAGGAGCGTAGAAGCAGTAGCGGATTGGCCTGCTCCGCCTTACCCAGAGGCGGAGTAGGAGCGGACCGCGGACCCCCTAGAAGCAAGGCGAAGAGAAGCGCCCATTTTTCGGAGCTCCGAGTTCAGGCGGAGCGCTCCGGTCGCCATCTTGAAAACATTTCGCCATAGGATTGCATTGCGGCAAATAATCGCGCATAACTACGTTGTTTTTGAAGCTATCATTCTGGAAATTCTTGTGCACAGAGAGTCGTGGATGGGGGTCATTTTGAGACCACTCTCAACTTTCTGCGTTGTCTGGGTCGCGGGCTATATTTTTGTGAAAATCGGGTCAACCGCGCGGCTCAAACTGCGTTTTCGGCTTTTCGCCCATAGGATTGCATTGAGGGAAAGAATCGGGGATAACTGGGGGGGGGGTTTAAGCTATCGTTCTGGAAATTCTTGTGCACAGAGAGTCGTGGATGGGGGTCATTTTGAGACCACTCTCAACTTTCTGCATCGTACGGGTCGCGGGCTATATTTTTGTGAAAATCGGGTCAACCGCGCGGCTCAAACTGCGTTTTCAGCTTTTCGCCCATAGGATTGCATTGAGGGAAAGAATCGGGGATAACTGGGGGGGTTTAAGCTATCGTTCTGAAAATTCTTGTGCACAGAGAGTCGTGGATGGGGGTCATTTTGAGACCACTCTCAACTTTCTGCATCGTACGGGTCGCGGGCTAGACGTTTTTAAAAAATCGGCGGGAAAAATACCTTTTTCAAAGGGCTGAGGGGCAGAGTCAGCTCCCGGTCATGATGATCCCAAAGTTGGAGGAGGGCATAGGCAAAACAGGTAACTTGGGATTCTGGGAAACTTCTCTTTCTTCATCTGAACGGGCTTTTCCCCGTGTTTTTTAACACAGTAGCCCCACCAAATGCACAAACACAACCTGAAATCATATACTAAGCCAAGAATGAAACACAGCACTGCTCCCCACCCTAACCTTGGGGAACAACTGAATCGATGTGGTGCAAGGGGATGAGCTCCCCTAGGGCATCTCATCGTGGATGTGCCCCCACTCTCTCCTGCACTGGAAGGCCATTAGAGCCTTCCAAAGAGAGTAAAACGGTGGAGCAATGCCTATCATGAGTTGAAGTGAATGGTCACTTTTCAGTGGTGGAGCAATGCCTGTTCTGAGTCGAAGTGAGCGTTTTACTTCTTCTCAGAGCTGTGGCTGTCAGTGTCTTGAACTGGCAGCTACTTCCCCCTCCCCCGGGCACGTCCCCCTATTGCTGGTAAAAGACAGATATAGCCTTTTAAAAAAAGTTCTTCTTGTTGTTTATTGAGCAACACTGCTGCTTTTAATTCCACCCCTCCTTTGTTTATTGATTGATTTATTCCATTTTATATGCATTATTGGCTTATCCTTGGCTCACTTCCTTATGCCCCCAGAAATGCCAGCTGCATGCCTGCCTGCCTTCCCTCCCTCCTCCCCTGCCCACCTCGCAGGGATGTTGTGTGTGGGGTGCCCGATTTTCAAAAATTCGCCAAAAATCAGGGGATGATGGGATTGCTTTGAAACTTGGCATGCGTGTGTATATCCCCATGAGGTGTCATGGTGCCAAACATGAGGTTTCTAACTTGAACAGAAAAAAAGTTGTATAATTTTTTAGCTTTCAATGCAAGCCTATGGGGGGGGGGGGAAACGGAGCTCCGGATCCGGATCCGGAGCTCCGGGCGGAGCGGAGCGGAAGTGGGCGGAGCGGGGGCGGGGCGGAGCGGCCCGATCCGGAAAATGGCGGATCTGCAAGTGAAGCGGAGCGGGGGGGTCTGTGCACACCCCTAATTTATATGAAAAAAACTGGGAGCCAGTTTGCCCATGTCCTGGCTACTTTCTTCTTTCTCAGCCTTTCAAAATATGTTTTCTGCTGATTTGTCTTTGTCCTTGCTCTCTGGTTCTTGGAAAAGCAAGGAAAAGACATCAATGAATTCACCCCTAAGAATCTTTTCCCTTGTGGAGGGAAGTAAAAGATATCCCAGAGTGTGGAGGTGCCTCCAGTTGGTATAACATCCCAATCCGCTCCAGCACATGGGTCATTCTGGACTTGAGGCTCTGATCTATTCGAGGCTGCAGTGCCTGCCAGTCCTTGCCAGTCCTTGCACAGAAGAGTCATGGGGGATATTTGTTGGGAAACTGCCTCCTGCAAGGACTGCCTCCTGCAAGGACAACCAAGCCGGAGAGTGTAGCGGAAGTCCCATCCCCAAACCTGGCATTAAGTTGTGACTGAGTAGGTGCCACCTGAGTGCTGGCTGGCACTGGCACAGCATTGGCAGGGAGTGTCACCTGAACTGCTGCCCTGCCTGCTAGTATAGCCACAGGTGCAGGTGTTTTGTCAAAGCTGTGCTAGTTGGCTATAGAGTCGGTGCTGGGCTGCTGCCAGCACCAGCAGAAGGCCATCCCATACCTGGCTGAAACAGATAGCCATAATTTATCTTGAAACTGTTTCTGAGTTTGCCACCACCCAGCACCCTTTCCTCCTTGTTGCCTGGGTAATTGGGCTTGCTTGCTCCCTATGTTCTGCTCTAGAGCCAGTGCTCTGTAGCCTGGCTAGTATCACAGAGATATCAGGATTTCTGCCCTCATCAAAAGATGTGTCATTCTGGACTCTAGTATGTTTAGCTGGGGGGCAAGGGGCTTCCCTTTTGTCCTCCCCCACCCACCCACACACCCTGTTTGTATTCTGTACTGTAGTGGTTTATGCAAATTAGAACAGTAGCTGCAATAAAATAAAATGTATCCTTCTCCCTTCCAAAGAAAACCTTTCAGGGCAGGAGTCATGAAGCGCTTGTGGCCCTGTAACTGGTGGCATGGGCTTGCCAGCACCTAATGCCTGTGGAGGCCTGCTGATTGGCTCATGTGCCCTTCATAGAATCATAGAATCATAGAATAGTAGAGCTGGAAGGGCCTACAAGGCCATCGAGTCCAACCCCCTGCTCAATGCAGCAATCCACCCTAAAGCATCCCTGACTGATGGTTGTCCAGCTTCCTCTTGAATGACTCTAGTGTGGGAGAGCCCACAACCTCCCTAGGTAACTGATTCCATTGTTGTACTGCTGTAACAGTCTCAAGCCAGGCCCCATTTGGCCCTGTTACCTCTTTGATCGGGCTGTGTCCTCCTCACTTAGGGAACAGGCTCCCTCTCTCCCCTCACCACAGTCATGCCTCCCTCTCTCTGTGTGGGATTGGTTGCCCAAGCATGTCTATTGCACTCTGCAGCCATGCGTCAAAGAAGAAGTGGGCAGGGGTGAAGACAGCTATACAGCTGCCAAATTTATCTTGAAGGCCGAGCATGGGAGTAAGGCATTTCTGACATGGTTTGCATGTTCACCACACCTCATGGTTATTTAAACCAAGATGAGATGCAGGACCTGAGGGCAGCAAGTTGCCTATTCAACCCATGGCTATAGCTTAGTTTATCCTGTCCTCTGAACCTGGGCAGCATGTCTTGTACAAGTGGAAACAACCTTCCAATAACCCATACCATGCTGTGGGTTATTGTAGGATTGTTCCTCCCTACAGCAAGCCATGACACCTAAGTTCAGATGACATAGCAAACTATAACAAACCTAGGGTGACCATGTGGAAAGGAGGACAGGGCTCCTGCAGTTTTAACTGTGGTGATGAAGAGGGAATTTCACCAGGTTTTCCACATATACAAATAACACCTTCTGAAATTCTCTTTTCTATGCAACTGTTAAAGATACAGGAGCCCTGGCCTCCTTTTCATATGGTTACCCTAAACAAACCCCCATTGGGAGCTGACTCCACAAAATGGCCACTAGCATGCACAACAACCCACTGTGCCTTAAATAAGCCACACTGGGCTGAGGTGATCACACAAACCAGCTCACTAGGACTCCTTGTGATTTTAGATGGAGTCATGGTAACTTATCTTCATAAATCATGCACCAGATTTTTTTCTGTGAATTAAAGGAACCCCAAATGAAACTTCAATAGCATCAAGTTCTTTAAATATTGAAAAAGTGAAAGTAGTGCTAAACTGGAGAATCAATGAACAGGTGATTTTAAAATGACAATACCACTGAAGCAATCCTCAATCAAATTTATTCATTCAATGTTTTTTTTATTTCTAATTAGCTCTTTCTTGGTGTTTAACTCAGGTCTTAGCACAATGATGTAACATTTTGGGAAAAATATGCAACTAAGCAATCCAGCACTAGAAGCTAAGATGGAGAGGATCTCCACAACTACCATGTATTTCCCCTTGGAACTCAAGTAGGTGGGAACAAAGGATACCCAAACACTACAAAAGACCAACATGCTGAAAGTGATGAACTTGGCTTCATTGAAACTGTCAGGCAACTTTCTGGCAAAGAAAGCCGCTGTGAAACATGTGATGGCCAGAAAGCCCATGTAGCCCAAGACACAGTAAAACATATTGGCAGACCCTTCATTACAGCCCAGTACAATTTCTTCAGCCACTGAGTGCATGTCAGCATCAGGGAATGGGGGAAATATTGCAAACCATACAATGCAAATACATGCTTGAATAAGGGAGCAGGAAAGTGCAATGGAGTTGGCTAGTCCTTTCCCTACCCATTTCCTGAACTTGGATCCTGGCTTTGTGGCCATGAAAGCCAGGACCACAATGATGGTTTTTGCAAGCACACAAGACACAGCCACTGTGAAGATGATACCAAAACTAATTTGTCGGAGGAGACATATTATTTTTCCAGGTGGACCAATGAAGAGCAATGAGCAAAGGAAGCAGAGCAGGAGGGAGATGAGGAGAGTGTAGGTGAGGTCCCAGTTATTGGCTTTGACAATGGGAGTGTTGTGATTTTTCAAGAATGTCCCAAGCACCAAAATTGTGAGGAAAGAAAGGGATAATGCCAAAGTAGCTAAACTTATCCCCAGATGTTCTTCATAGGATAAGAAGGTTGCAATCTTGGAAATACACGAATCCTGTTCTTTGTTTGGATATTGATCTTCTGGACATGCAAAACAGTCATCTATGTCTTGAAATGAAAATATGTATTCTTATTTTTCTTGAACATTCTGTTACTGTTCTTATAACACACATTGCTTCATACTCAATAATATGGTGCACTTGTGATGATTTATTTATATACAATATTTATATACTGCTTCCTATCTGAAGATTTTGGAGCACTAATCAAATGGAATAAAAGAATACTGACGATGGCTATTTATTTCCAGTTTTGTCTATTGCAATGTGATTGAATCATTGCATTGGATTATTATTATGATTGTTTCTTATCATTAGCAAGCCAGAAATAGATGTTGATAGAGTGGCTTCAGTATTGAACAAATCCAGTACATAACCAGCTTGATTCACACAGTTTTTGCAGTTGTCTGAATTGAAATGGTGTTCCACTGATGCAGACCAAATGGAAATGTGAACATGGATTCAGAGGGACAAAGAGACAGAGGCATTCCATTTCCTGAAATTGATACTTATTTCTCTTTATGCTCTCCCTATATGGAAAAGAATAGGATATGGGGAGAGGGAAGGATTGGTGGGGTTGTATTTTTGTGACTGGCAGTTCTACCTTCTAATTACCTTGAATGTTTTTTCAGGACTTTACAGTCTCACTGCGTTGAGGCAGGAACGTTGAACTACTAAGATATCCCACCCAGTGGATGCTTTTGTCTCCAATTTTGGTCTGGCTGTCAATCCATTCTGGGTTTCAGTCAGAAACAGCCAGAACTCCAAATCAGCTATCCAAAGTTCTGACCCTATTTGGGGCTAGTGTTCAGCACCTTGGATAGTTTTTTTTTTTATTTCTGTGTGGTTCTGACTGAAACCCAGAATGGATTCACAGCCCCACTGAAATCAGAGCCACCAGCTTATTCTAGGAACAGGAATGTAAAAAGGGTTATGTTGGGGTATGTGGTAACTCAGGTGGCCGTAGCATAGGGTACTTGCTTGGAAATGGTTGGATGTTCATGTCCTTCTGCCTCTGCCACTGAATGTTCCACGTCTATCACCTAACCCTATCCTATTGCACTTTGTGTGCCTTTGATTCAAATTGTGTAAAAAAACCCAAAAGCATTCAACTGCTTTTTATTCATCATAACTCCCTGATCCCTGCACATATCCTCCTATTTTTGTTTCCATGAGTAGGATGCAGCATGTATGCACACCAGCCTCACCACAAACTTTCTTACCCCCATTTCTAAGGCCCTAATTGTTCAATTTGGGTGCCCATTCACATAGATGCTTTAGTTCTCAAAGAACTGAAGATGAAGAGAAGCCCCCTTCATATCACCCCTATCAACACAGGAAAATCAGGATACAGGGCCAAACCTGACTGTTGTTGTTGTTGTTTACAGTATCTCCAGGTGCTCTGTGCCCATCGGGGGTGGGGTGGGGTGAGCGGAGAAATTTGTTGGGAGTTTTTTTTTTTTTTTTGCATTCGAGCACTCGTGCGCTCCTTCTCCTTTACAAAAATGGCAGGCATGTCTTCCTCATAGGACATCACGCGCCGCATGTAGACAGAGGTGGAGATCTTGCGATAACCATATTGTGAGATCCTCCCCCCTCCATCGTGCTAGACCTGGTAGGTCTAGCCATGGCCTGAAGAGCAGGATCAGCCTGGTTCTTGCCTCCCCTTCAGGAAAAGAAGAATCCTCTTTTCTGTTTGAATGTGTTTTCCCTTGGCTTTGAGACTATTTGGGGCTATATTCCCCAAAGCCAGGTTCATTAATCAAGCTCCTGGCTCTTCAGCAGCTTGGTATAGTTTTTGCAGCCTGATGGATTTTGGTCACTGGAAGCTTGGCTTCACAACACTTATTATTATTTTTAAAAATTAAGCCTATGTGCACCAGTTGCTGGGGAACATGGGTGGGAGGGTGCTGTTGCACGATGTCCTGCTTTGTTAGTCCCTGGTTGACAGCTGTTTGGCCACTGTGTGAACAGAGTGCTGGACTAGATAGCCCCTTGGTCTGATCTAGCATGGCACTTATGTTCTTGAATATTTTCTTCACTCTCTGTCTGTATTAATTTTCCCTATGTGGACTTTACTGAGTTCTACACCCTGGATTCTAGGAGAGGTCTGTTCAACCTTACTCTGGGTCCAGAAAGCATGGTCTTCAGATCTCTCCATGGGATAGGTAGCTATATCTTCCTCTTAATCCCCCTCAATGTTCCCTTCCTTTTCTCTAAAAGGTTTGAAAGCTACAAACATTTCAGTTAACAAGTTTGGACTGGTGGAAGTTTAAGTAAAACTAAGTAACATGTCAAATTGCTTATCAGTGTACTTGGCCCACCTAACATTGTTTTGGACCTATTAACATTGGTCCTACTATCATTGTTTATTTATTTATTTATTTATTTATTTATTACATTTCTATACCTCCCAATAGCCGGAGCTCTCTATTTAATATTTAGTTTATTTAATAGGCCATAGCAACAATTAAACTGTAATGTACTTTGCATATTGTACACATGTATTTTCTTTGGAACCATTGCATATTTCACATTTTACTTTTGTATCTATGTTCTTTTGCATTTATTTTTCTCTATAAACCATTCATATCTTAAGACTTCTTATGTGGCATTTTTTCAATGGTCAACAAGTTTAAAAGGTATTTATTATTTTCCTGCTTAAGTTTTAAAATGTATTTTCAATGGGCTCAATAACTTCAAGTGTTACAAAGTTGGGGGAAATCCTCAATCTTTTTGAGGCATTGAATAAGGGATCCTCAGAGGTAGTTTAGACTGTCCCCAACCACATAACAGTACTCCACCTTCTAAAGTGTTCGGGACCCCAGACTAGGAAAGCCAAACAAACTGGCAGACCATAATAACAGTTTTCATGTGCACATTTGCTTTATGAGACAGATGCTCCTGCAGGCTCCCAAACGGAGAGCCTAACAGGCCACAGAGTTACTTGGCTGGGTCTGCTGGAAACTCACCCTCATCCTTCCTTGCAGGTCCACATTCTACAGCAACCAGTCTCAGCTGAACTTGATAGAATGCCACCCTCCAGCCTCAGGATTAATTTACTGATTTACCATGGTGGAGCCTTGCAGGGAACTATTGGGATAGATGGAGCAGGCATACACAGGATACTCCGGCCTTAGCTAGACCTAAGGATCATCCCGGGGTCATCCCTGTTCATGTAAATGACACACAGGATATCCTGGGAGCAGGCAGGGATGACCCCGGGACAATCCCGGGATAAACCTTAGGTCTAGCTAAAGCCATAGAGTGCTGAGAGTGACAAATGTAAAGGCAGGCATGTTGCTTTTCAAAAACCAAGGAAATTCAATCATCAAAAAAACTAGCCAGTGTAAAATACCAAAAGACAAGCTATCTCAGGATGGTCCAAACTCCACAAAGCCAGGAAATCAGAAGCTAAAGCTAATGCCTTATCTGATTTGTGGAGCCTGGGCTTCTGGTCTATTAAACTGGTAGGTTTTTTTGATGATGGAATAAATATATAGTAGAATGTCATTCATTACCCTTGAAAAAGAAAAGTGCTGCACGTTACAATTCTTACCATACTGGCTTGAAATTTTCCCTTTTGGACATGAGAGGCAATCATAACAGCAAATCTGCTTGTCTTCCTGCTTTTGCGTGAAATAACCAGGATGGCATCTTTCAGTACACAGAGAAAGAGGTAATGCCTAGTCCATAAATGGGGAAAAGTATTACCATTCAGAACATAGATGGATGAACAGTTGAAGAAATAGTTGGCAAGCTTTTTCAAGGATATAAAGGGGTTTTGAAGTCCAACATAACATAAGAAGAGCCATGCTGGATTAGAACATGGATCCATCAAGTCCAGCTCTGAGTGTCCCATTCTCTTCAACCACTAGGTTATACTTGCAATTTCAGTTTTAATTGTCTCTTTTACACAGTGTGCAGGCTAAAATTAATCTCCAGCTTTTTTAATATAAGGACTGTCATAAATTTCACTGTGCTTTTGATCCATGCAGACATAGGAACCTGTGCATTTTCCCCATGGCAAAAGGCAGTTCTGTATTACAGCTGGCCTAGCCTCTATGTTTCCAGAAATGGAGATCAGCCATTTCTCTCAGAATGCATTGCTAGTTATAACATAATACCAGCAACACCTTCTAATGACTAATTAATTTAGTCTGCCAATCTCCATATTGAGACTGGGCCTAAAACATCAAACTCATAGCCACAACAGCTGGCTTTTATATTTCACCCATCCTTGCTTCTGAAGAGCTGAAAAGCTTGTAAAAAATTAGGTTGTTCCTCATCAAGTTATTGCCTAACTGTGGATTTCAGATTTTGTTACAACATGTTAATCTTTCTTGTTTTGTTTTGTCTAGCCACAAATAAATGTGTATAAAAACAACAATAACAAATGCAACCTTTTTATATTTCTGTATTTCTGATTACATCATATTCCAAGTGTGTAAGTTGAAGTTTCATCAATATGCAGATGATTCTGAATTAAAATGAGTTCAGATATTTCTGAGTCTGACCTGCACATTCCACAGCAGACTGGAAGGTATTGTGGGGCAGACGCAAGAAATAAGAGATGACACAAATATTGGATTTAAACTGGGCCACTTTTATTCAAGATCTGCAAAGGGTTCCTATCGGGCACCCAGCCAGGCCTGCATTCAGTAAAGGGCGAGCTTTCCTGGCCCAGCGGGTGGCGCTCAGTTTCGCCGCCCTGCTGTCCATCCCCTTCATGGGGTGGGGAGACCTTCCCTTGTCACCCCCAACCCATGCCCCCAGGCTCAAGATGGGTGAGAGAGGTTGGCCTCAAAGGTGGTCCTTATCCCCCAGCCTGGCCACAAGGCTCAACACTGGGAGCCCTCGGGAATCACCTATCACTGTAACAGTGCCTTGGACGCTCGCCATTAAATTCCCTCTGGATGCCCTTCCCTACCTGCCATGAATTAGGTGACCAAATTAGCTCGCAGCCAAATTGACCTAGTTATGCTCCCAAGCTGTCTTACAGTGTGGAGTAGGCGAAACAACTCACGTCCAATTCAGAACATGAGCAAAAAATTCCTACTCGGACCCCTATTGGCAGCCAACAAATTCACACTGTCTACAGGAAGGGAGGGAGGGAGGGAGCCGCAGAAGCAAGAGGGCTTGGAGGGGTGAGTGTCCGGCTTATAACAGTCCGAAACCCTTCCCAGCCATAGTGGTGCGAAATCCTGCCAATGCAGGATGGTCACGTCTCTTCCCTGCTCCGCCCACAAATCCCTCCCCATGCCCAGGCTTTGCCGGGCATGGCAGAATGGGCCTTTCATATAATGGCTATCCCTGTTTTTGTGAAATCCGCAATTATTATCCTGTTTTCCTAATTGTTTGCTTGCATTCCTTCCAAATTTATATGCAAATGCAAAGAACACAAAATTCAGTATGTTAAATTCAGCACAATCAATGGAAATTCACATTGGCTATCATACATCAAATTTGATAAAAGTTGGAACAAATTTGTTGCAATCAGAACCTACCTGGTTAAAAAATCTGTGCCATGTGATGGCATTATCATGAATGGTGAGCATCTTATGTTCAAGAGCCCGGGGATCCAACATTCCAACTTTCACTCGATGGAAGGATTGGTTTAGGAAAGTGATCCAGTTTATAATATCAACCCTAGCTATCAATTCCCCATTTGGGTCAAAAGAAACCAAATCTCCAGCACTGTTATTAAATAAGACTCTTCTCAGAAAGTAGTGGAGCTAGATATATATCAAAAGAAACACAAGGGTTTTCAAGAAGATACCATGGATAATATAGGGGACTAGCTTATTTTTTATTTTTTTATTTTTTTATAATTAATTTTTATTTTTTCTAAACATCCAAACAATACAAACAATACAATATAAAACATTACCCCATAATACATAATAATATAAAGTAAACAATTTAATAAACATATATTCTAACTTCATTCCATTTAACATAATCATAATTAACAATAGTGTACTCCCCCAACCACGGGATCTTATTCATATTTCCAAAATCTCATTACTTCCTCTGGAGGTGTTTTCCTTCTCCCCTTTAATAGCACAAATTCTAAAAACTGTTTCCATATTCCTTCAAAATCATTCGTTTTTATCATTCCTCTTCTAACTTTCATGTTACATGTTAATTTATCATTAACAGCAATATCCCATATTTCTTTATACCAATGTTCTGTACGATAATCCCCTTGAACCTTCCAGTTCCTGGATATCATTAGTCTTGTGGCTGTTCACAAATTCGTTATCAATTCTTTTGTCTCTTTATTACAATTCAATTCTCCATAAACTGATAATAATGCCACAGTAGGTGTCTCTTCTATCTCCATTCCTATAATTTCTTTTATCTCTTTAAACACCGTTTTCCATAATTTTTGTACAAATTCACATTCCCACCACATATGTAAATACGATCCTTTCTCTTGACAACTTCTCCAACATATTGCTGAATTCATCTTATTTATTTTATTTTATTTCACAGGGGTTAGGTACCACCTCCAGACAAGCTTGTAATAATTTCCTTTTATCCTCACGAACATATTTCTCAACACTCGTTGTTTCCATATCCCTTTCCAACTCTATTGCCCTATTTGTTCCTTCAAATCAGTTTCCCATACCATCTTGCCTACACTTTCCGTCTCTCCCTTTTCCACTAATATTCTATATATTTTGCTCGTTAAACCTTTTATTGATTTGTTTTCTCTTTTCTCATTTTCTTTTTTAAAAATCAGCTCCTCGAACTTCATAATTCCTCTACACTCTCCATTATCATTTAACCATTTCTTCATCCACTGTTCTAATTGAATATAATTTAACCACGATATATTTCCCTCTTTTAATCTCTCCTTTATTTCTTCCCTAGTTTTCATCCTTTCTAACCAATCTTTTAACTTCATTACCTTTCCTTCTTTTAAACTTTTTCCCAACTTTTTAAAAAAAATTCTGGAAAGTTCCTCATCATTATCACTGTTGATATTGGGGAAATACTTGGAAGTAAGTCCTTTTTATATAATCACCATATTTCCCAGTGATTTTTTAAAAGGGGGTTCTCTATTTCTTATAGGGGACTAGCCTAGACACATGGCAAAAGCTCCCAAAGGTGTCATGTGATGGTGTTTCATAGCCCTGCTACCTGTCAGGTGAAAATATACACTAAACACATCATTGCAACTTCTCCTGGCTCTCTCCCCTAGACCTATTTGAGTGGGATTATTTCCAAAAGCCATTCAAAGCAAGCACTACAACTTGCCACTTAGTGGTTGTTGTTTTTAGATAGATGGGGTGGATATAAACTGGGAAAAATGAATAAATGAATAAATCAATTCTGAAGGAGCAGAGGGGTGGCTGAGTGGCTGAGATGCACTTGATGTTGGCACTCTGCACCACCCTATGGGGTGGACACTTGCATCTCCATGGAGGATGTGAAGGAGCACATCAAAGAAAGGGCAAGTCACTTGGTTGTTCCCTGAATCTTGTTCTCACCCTAAATTTCCAGCATGTTGAGGGTCTCCTGGTGTTGCCAGGAGAACCCTGTGGCCATTGTGGGCATTACTAGCAATGAGAACTACTATGGTCTCAGCCATAAGAAAACTCGGGGCGTGGGGGAGGGAAGGAGGATAGAGTTAGGGTGTACCAGTGCAAGTCTGGTAGACTGCCTCAGTGCACCTCCACAAGCAGAATAGGGAAAGAGTAAGAAGTTCAAACAGCATGCCAGAGAACTGCCTCCTCCTTCCCCTTTTTCATTAGCAATGATGTTACAGGACCTCCCACCCCAACAAAGCGGGATGTTGTGGAACATAGTGCAAGGTTGGGAATACAAGGAGATGGAATGGCAGTTTTATCCCGGGGGAAGGGGGGACCACGGGAAAGTAAGGGGAAGAGATGAGATGTTTGCAGCATAGGCACAACATCATGTAAAGATCGCAGGGCTGAATGATAAACAAAGAAGGGCAAAAGCATGGAAAACCACCCGTCTGAAGAGACTGTGTATCAGGGGTCCTTAGAAGGAATTTTGTGCTTTCCCTCTGTGTTAGTTGTATAAACACAATGAGCTGCATAAGCATGTACAGAGGAAAAGGGGGGCAAGCTCAAAAATGATACTTAGCTGTGGCTAAACCATAAGGGAATTGGTACCTTGCAGACAGAGCCTTAAGGAAATTATCTTATCTAGAAATGTGTAAAAGACAACATTTGCTTAACAAACATTTTATCTGTGGACCCCCTGCCTAAAAAATAGGACCCTAGCCTAAGTACATTTGTATCTTAATAGTAACATTTTGGTGGAAACTCTTATTTAGAAGCAAGTAAAAACATGTAGAATGCAATTAAGTAAAAACATTTTTGCACTTATGAGCACTAAGAGTTGAGCAATGGCCACCAAAAAGAGCTGAGACAAAAATGTTATTCTATCTTTATAGAAACCAGTCACATGTGCATATGGAACAGTATGGAAACGAATGCAGTGAATAGGTCAACAGCTAGGCTGCTGACTGGGGCATGGTAGCAAGAGCATATTACACCTGCTCTGAAAGACCTGCACCAGTTGCTAGTTGCTTTCTGGGTGCAATTCAAGGAGTTGATTTTAATCTTTAAAGTTCTAAATGCCTTAGGAGCTGGCTATCTCAAGTACCACTGGTCTTGCTGTGAACTTCTCTAGGTATAGAGATCTGCAGGAGAGGCCCTTTTCAGAGCTCAAATTGTCAGGCATGCATGAAAGGGTTTTTGTCCATTTTGCTCTAAAAGTATGCAGCACATTCACACAACTTTAATTGCCCACACTCTTCTAGGGATTATCCCCACTGGTCGATGTAGCCTCTAATGGTTTTTGTAATGAAACCATGCAGGGATGTCATAGGAAAGTTTGCATGACTAAGGCCATTGCTAGATGAGGGTTTAGCCCTGGCTGATACCCAGGCTCACCCCTGTGTGTCCAGATGACACACAGGGGATCCCAGGGTCAGCCCGGGCTAAACCCTCCCTTGACCCGGGATAACCGGATCCGCTTGTGGGTAAGCGGGGGGGCTGGGCGGGCGAGAGAGAGAGAGAGAGCGGGGGCGGGGGCAGATGGGTGGGGGGCATCAGACATTGGGAGGGAAATCGGGGGTGGGGGAGCAGGGAACCCTTTTTTTTTTAAAAAAAAAGACATACCTTATCATTGGTGCTCTCCTGCGCACATGGCCCCTTTAAGTTTTTTTTAAAATGGCCGACACGACAGGGCTTTCCCTTACCCCGTCACATGTCACATGTAGACTGGGGCAACAGCCCGCACTAGCTGCAGTGCGGGCTCACTCCTACTCCCCACCGGATTAACAGGTAGGTCTAGAAAGGCCCTCAATCAAAGGGCAAGATGGCACTCATTCCCTCATTTCACATACAGAAGCTGAATAGACTGTCAGTAGAATTTTATTTCAATACTGGTAATGAGATAGCATTCTCCATGACACCTCTTCTTCTGTGTGTGTTGTCTATATGTGTGTTGTCCTATATTTGCATCCTGAGGATATTACCTGCCATGGCTGTTGATCCTGAAGATTCAGTCTACCTTCATTCACCATTGTTCTCTGGTTGAGTTGGCCTTGCTGAATGGCATGTAAAGCATGAGCTACTGCATAGACTGCATTATATATATTGTAGCTGTGGCCAGTCATGCTCATTTCAAAAAAAGCCCCAGGAAGACGCTCCAGCTTCTCCTCCCCAGTGCAGGTGCCATCAGCTTTCTCGCTATCAAATGGATTAGGAAATGCACAGTTAAATGCCTGCTCCCAGAAGTCCCTTATGAAACCATCTTCTTTTGTTAAAAAATGGTTTCTAGTTTGGAGAAAATATCTGAATCCTGGTACTTCATTTGCGTGAACTGCAAAGGAAAGAGCACCATGGATGACTTGTATATCCCAACTCTTTTGATAGAAGAATGATGCTGGTTCCATCTGGGTTATAATGATCCATACTTTACCTTCAGGCTCCATAGACACCATCTCCATTTTGGGCAGATGTAGCAACAACCTCAAATGCAAAATATTGCTGTCATAGACTATCACCACATTGGCATTGCTCTTCATGGAAACATAATATGTTCCTATCAGCCAATGTAAGTCATCAAAAAGGTTACTGAAATAAAATGGTTTGATTCTTTCTAAGAAGGCAACACAGATGCCATGAAAATGAAATGTTGAAAAGATCAACCTCACAAATCTTCCTCCATCATTTTCCTTGATAAGGATACCAACCCATGTCCATTTGAAGTGCAAAAGTAGCTGAACGATCCCCCTGTATTGGTAGGCTTCATGTGGGACCATCTGATAGAAGGGAAGTTTTTCATTTTGATTATTCATTTCTGGAGGAGAACCATATGCTAACTTTTAAAAATGAAATTGGATGAGAGATTGGGGTGGAGAAAGAAAGAAAGAAAGTGTTGTAAAATGAAACATATGAGTGCTAATATTTCTTGACACATATATTTTTATACACACACACACACACACACACACACACACACACACACACACCACACACACACACACACACACAGAGAGAACATTTTATAATATGTATATAGCCAAGATTCAATTTATGAAAATACTTTGAAGAGTTCAACATCAAAACATATATTTAAGAATTTAATTTTTAAGCCTTTGTAATACTAAATTAATGGTTATAATAAATTTGCATCTTGAGGAGTCCTAAATGAGAAATTCTCCCATTTCAGAGATTTTGGGCTCATCTACACCAAGCAGGATATTCCGCTATGAAAGCAGTATAAAAGGCAGGAGCCACACTATTGCTTTATAGTAATATATATATATATATATATATATATATATATATATATATATATTGCAATAATCACAACACATCAACTCATTACCCTACAATAATAAACAATAAAGAACAAAGAAAAAAACTGCTTAATACAATAATCTAATAATAATAGTAATAACCATAATATTATTATTAATAATAATAACCATAATAAAAATGATAATAATAAGTGCAACCCACTCCCTGGGACCATTATTCTCCACTCCAAAATTGTAACACATCTAGTGACGGTTTACACCCTTTCTCTTTTCCTAATACAAATTTAACAAATGGTTTCCAAATCTCCTCAAAATCATTTCGCTTTAATATTCCTTTCTTAACTTTCATACACCCCGTTAGCCTATCATTAATAGCAATATCCCAGACTTCTTTATACTATTCTTCTATTTTATATTCCCTTTGTTCTTCCAAATTCCTAGCAATTATCAGTATAGCTGCTGTTAGTAAATTAGTTATTAATTCTTTACTATTTTGTGTACATTGGACCCCTTCATATATTGATAACAATGCTGTCTTTTGGCCTATTTCTACCTTCCATCCCGTTATTTCATTTATTTCTCTAAATACCATTTGCCAAAACTTCTGAATATTTTTACAATCCCACCACATATTTCCTGACACCCTCTCCAACAACTTACTGGATATTTCTTATCTATCTGGTATATTCTTACTGGAGTTAAATACCACCTCCATACTAATTTGTAGTAATTTTCTTTTTTTTTTCTTGTCGACATACTCTTTAATATACATTGACTCCATATCTTCCCCCACTCTTGACCACTTAACTGTCCTACCATATTTTGGTCCCATATCATTTTAATATGTTCTTGTTGTTTTTCCATGCTCCTTAGTATCTTATACACCACACTCATTATACCCCTACCAACAAGCTTTCCATTTTTGTTTTCTCTTTGTAAAATCAAACTTTCCATTTCTGTACACTCTCTACACTCTATATTTTCCTCTTTCCACTTTTTTGTCCATTGTTCTAATTGTGGTGCCTCCATCCAAGCATTTCTCTTCTCTCTTACTAACTCTTTTATTTTGTCTCTATCCATTTCCTTCATCCAATCTTTTAATTTATTTATTCCCTTTTCCCTTAAAGCTTTTTCTAATTCTTCCTTCAAATTCTATGGGAAATTCCCCATCATCACCACTGGTGTTAGGGGTGATATCTTTGGCGGTATTGAAGTGCACTGACAACTGTTGGGGCCCATGACACATAACACATATCACTTTCATACCATGTTCATAGTGAGATATCCTGCTTAGTGTAGATGAGCCCCTTGTTCTATTTCAGTTAAGACAACATCTCCCTGAATTTGAAGCTATCTCAAAATGCAGTTCTCTCAATGCCTATCAGCTAAACCACTCCATACTCCTATGCTGTCTAGAGATAGGAAGGAAGTTTTCTACTTCTATTTAATGGGAAATATACAATTTATTAAAACCCCATGCCACACTAGCACATCCTACCTGTGGAACTTTGTACATCAATAACGTATTTGCCACATCAAGGGAGGTTTCAGAGTAAAGCCCCCCGATGATAGACCTCATGTTGTTATGAATGCCACAGGTGTAGTTGGGGATAAATCTTTTCTGAGTACTGAGAACTTCCATTGTGGCATGATAGTTCCATCTTCCACCATAGCTGTCATAGATGTTGAAACCCATCGTAACATTGGGTAAGATCTGGTGGTTTTCATTGATCTCCTTCAGAGCAAATATCAAGGCCAAGATATGCTGGTAGTTTTTTGTCAGGACACTGCAATGAGAATGCAAAATCAATGCAACTCAGGGCTCATCTACACCAAGCAGGATATTCTGCTATGAAAGCAGTATATGAAAGGCAGGAGCCACACAGCTGCTTTATAGCAGTACTGAAGTGCACTGACAACTGCTGGGGCCCATTGACACAGACCATCTACCGCTTTCATACCACTTTCATAGTGTTATATCCTGCTTGGTGTAGATGTGTCCTAAGTTGTTTTCTGTCACCTAATGCATCGTATCATTGAAATATATTTGGGGTTGCCATATTGACAGAGCTGAACTCGATTAATTGATTAATGTTGGATTTAATAGTTTTGGACAGACATAGAATTTATTTTGAGTAGAAGAATTGCTTGTTTTTCTTGGTTGTGTTGCAGCAAAGACCCTTAGCTATGGACTGTGTATATAGGGAGGGGCTTATTTAGTGTTAATTAAGAAGGCTGAAGATTAATGACATATAGATGTCATTACTTAAGATATTTCAGTTTACCTATTACAAAGATGGCTTGCCATCCTATTCTGTTACAGCAAAATAAAATAAAATAATAATAAAAGCATGCAAACCTGCTGTTGCATCATAAAGACTGGAGCACATAGTATGGCTGTAGCTTTTATCTATGACATAATGGTTCAGCTTTTAATGCTAAGAGGGGATTTTCTTTAAAAACAAACAAAAACGATATATTAAAGGTACACCTTTTATATTTTAAAAACATGGAAAATATTAATGTTGTTTGGTTAAAATCTGCTTGCTGCAGTGTTAAATCATGATGTGAAGTTTGGTTGAACTCAATCAAATGGTACTGAAGCAGTAAATCTTCACAAATTTGATTTGCCTCCATTCTGGTTAAAGATGGTAGCTGAAATTGTCACTATGTCTAAAACCATATTAAAGATACCCATTCCTTCAAATCACAATTCAAAGCTTTTTTCTGACTAAATTGTAAGATGTGCATATTTCTTTCTTATTAAAAATAACAGCTGCAATGCAGTTTTAATAATATGCTTTTTAATCACATGGGCTTCCTAGACCAGGATCCAATTGACCACAGCGTAGCAGTTCCGGAACAATGCCCCCCCCCAAAAAAAAAACAGTAGAAAGACTAGTTTCTTGAAGGGGTAGGTTGCGCCTGGAAGCAGCAGAGCCCAATTGAATACTGCCCATAATAGCAACTTTGTGGCAGGGAAACTATTTAAGCAGAAAATTGAACAGGATATGAAAATGTCAAATAGAGATTTTCATAAGAAGACCATACTGAATACATCATAGAAGCATTCCTGAAAGAAAATTGCAGGTATTTCACTGATTTATTGTGGGAAAGAGTTCTTGTTTTTTAATTGAACATTGTCATTCCTAAGTCTATTTTTTTTATTGTTCACTGTTTCAAGATAGCCAAACTTGGCAATTAATATTCTGATCCCCACACATGTATAGGACTTCTGTCTGGACAGAATCTTCTGCACTTACATTTATTACACAGTTGTTTTAAATCCTTCCTCAATACTAGGGATTATAGATAAGCAGTTCCCTTCAGAAACGGAAGGGAAGGAAATGGGATTTCATAAGCATGATCTTATTTACACTCCAGATGGAAATCACCACTTCTGGACTGACATACAGCATGGAAAGAAAGACAGAAAATTCTTACAGTGATTCTCCAATAAGTGAATGATGAGGGTCTTCACTGAAGCTTTCTACTTCTCCAGGCATGACGGCAAGAGAAGTTATGCCTCCAATTACCAGGTCACCTGGTTGAAAGTAACTGTGAAGAATAGGGAGAGGATCACCAATAGTGCATTTTGCTATTTGAGGTTTGCATGTCATGGGAGGCAGCACCAGCAGTACAAGCACTAATACCGTCATTCTGAATGTAAATCCACTGCTAAACCTGTTTGCCTCCTTCCAGAAATGAGCAGTTCTGCTCACTTTAGCACTTCCTCTAGGGGCTCATCTACACCAAGCAGGATATTCCACTATGAAAGTGGTATGAAAGCAGTATAGAAAAGGCAGGAGCCACACTATTGCTCTATAGCAGTATTGAAGTGCACTGCAGGACCTACGCTATTGCTTTATAGTGGTACTGAAGTGCACTGTCAGCTGTTGGGGCTGATGACACATCTACACCAAGGATTATAACACTTTGAAAGTGGCATGAAAGTGGTATATGTTACATGTCATGGGCCCCAACAGTTGTCAGTGCACTTCAATACCGCTATAAAACAGTTTATGTATAAAACAGCTTTTATATACTACTTTCATAGTGGAATATCCTGCTCAATGTAGATGAGCCCTTGCCAGTGTTAAATCTCCCTTGCCTAAGTAGTGAACCCCACTTGCTCAACAAAATTGGTGGGGCACACTGCTTGTGGAAGGGAATTACTGGAGCAGAAGTGAATCAGCGGGAGTATAAATGCCCTGTTGTATTCTGCCCAAAGCACCAGAGATCGCTCCAATAGAGGCTTCCCTCTCCATTGTCTTTGTCTTTAGGTTTGAACAATATGTGGCATATTTGTACTATCCCTTACATTTCAGTCCTTAGCTTTGCTTGTGGGAACTAGATCTCCAGGTGGACTTCAAGGGGTGGGGGGGTGGAAAACAGAATTAATCACAGTCATTTTGATTATTATATGAGGAAAGAAAATATCAAAGTTTAAATTCTGATTTCTCTGTGGCATTGTTAAAATACATTTCCCACCTCTGCTAATCTTTTCTAATAGTCTAGCAATTGAATGACAAGAGACATGCCAATGTGCATCCCAGGATGAGAAAAAGAAAGTTTAAGTACATGAAAGGAAAGGAGAACAGAGAAATGTTGTTCTATATGTGAATATGATTAGGGACATAGGAAGCTGCCTTATACTGAAACATGTAGTATCTACAAACTATCCCAGTATTGTCAATGCAGACTGGCAGAAACTCTCCAGAGCTTCAGGCAGGTGTTACTGTTTTTAAGTCCTACCTGGAGGTACTGGAGACTGAACTTGGGACCTTCTGCATGCAAAGTGTGTTCTCTATCACACTGAGCTATGGCCCCTCCCATATGTAGATTTGTAGAGATATGTGCCATAGGTTTATTCATTTACTCATTCATTCAAGGACCCAGCTTTGCACGAGTAGGAATTGCCTTTAGGCTGATACAGAGAAGCCTTCAAGCAAACCTACATGGCTGTCAGAGTTGGAAACACTGAAGTGAAGAAATGCCTGAGCGAAGACATGCCTGCTATAACCCCTAGGCATGATTCCTGATATGGCCCACCCCTATACCCCCCTGAGGTAGGGGTCTGTCCACTCCATTCCACTTGGATGGAGCTGCTCCACACCAGAAGGGAGGGACAGGCTGATAACTTGGGCCATAGCTAGACCTAAGGTTTATCCCTGGATCATCCAGGGATCAAACCTGTTCACCTAGGTGACACACAGGGGATCCAATCCTCAGGCAGGGGCGAACCCTGGATGATCCCAGGATAAACTTTAGGTCTAGCTGTGGCCTTGGTCTCCTGATCTTCCCTTGTTTCAAACTGTGCTTCTTCTCTACTCCCACCTCAATATTTGTGGTGGTTTTTTAATGTCTTAAAAACATGGAAAACATGAATGTTGTGTGTTAAAATCTGCTTATGGCCATGCTGAATCATGAGGTCAGGGCCAGATCTACACCAAGCGGGATATGACATTTTGAAAATGTTTTGAAAACTGTATGGGGGTGGGGGTGGGGCAACAGTTATGTTTACTGTTATTAACCTTTTTAAAGCAGCAGTGTAGATCCTGCCAAAGTTTAGTTGAATAGTTTTGATCCAGTAAATCTTCCCCAAAAAATATTTATGATTGGCTACTATTTTTCATTCAAGATGGTAGCTGAATTTTTTTCTATGCCTAAAACCATCCCAGATAGATGAATGAATGAATATATTTTATTACGGTCATTGACCAATACCAACAGTACATTTAACAAACACTCTATACAAAATATGTTAACACATTAAAACTACCAACATCTAGAGAGTCAGAGTTCAAAACAATTATATCAACAAATCCATCTAAAATCACAGAGTACACTCAGGGGCTAAAAAGGTAGGGGTGTGCACGGACCCCCCACTCCGCTTCACTTGCAGATCCGCGATTTTTGGAGCGGCCCGCTCCGCCCCGCCCCCGCTCCACCCACTTCTGCTCCGCTCCGCTCGGAGCTCCGGATCCGGATCGGAGCTCCGTTTCCCCCCCCATAGGGTTGCATTGAAAGCTAAAAAAGTAAACAACTTTTTTTCTGTTCAAGTTAGAAACCTCACATTTGGCACCATGACACCTCATGGGGGTATACACATGCACGCCAAGTTTCAAGGCAATCTCATCATCCCCTGATTTTTGGGGAATTTTTGAAAATCAGGCACCCCATTCAGACCCCTTTCCATAGCTCCTTCAATTTGCACATTAGAAACCTCAAACTTGCCACCAGGACAGCTTATCCATGTGTCCACACGCACGCCAAGTTTCAAGTAAATCCCATCATCCCCTGATTTTTAGGGAATTTATGAAAATCCAACACCCCTTTCCATAGCTCCGTCAATTTTGCATGTTAAAAAAAACCCTCAAACTCACCACCATGAAAGCTTATCCAGGGATACATACGCACGCCCAGACTCAAGGCAGTTTAACCGCCCAGAGAGCTTCGGCTGTGGGGCGGTATATAAATGTAATAAAATAAATAAATAAATAAATAAATAAATACTTAACTAGTGTTATTTGTACAGTATTCAGACACCTAGCTTATGGAACCTTGCTAGAGGTGCAATGGTACAATCACTATGAGAGTATAGGCACATTTGCCATCTGACCCTCCTTCTCCCTATGGAGAAAGAACATGGGTTGCTAATTGACAAATGAAGGGAGTTGTATCTCATCCGGGACCAATTTGATAGTAGCCAAGCAGCCCCTTCAGACATTACGCTATTGGAACCTGGCTAGAAGTGCCATAGTAAGTCACTACAGTGAGTGATGGAATATGCCCATGCTAGTCCTGACGGGAAGGATTGGAGGCTGCTATTTATCAAGAAGGGGGCTGCCCCTTACCCGGTACCATTTTCATGGCTGCCAGGAAGTGCCTTCGGGCATTGGGCGTACGAAATTAGTCAATAAGACACCTATCCACTTTTACAGTGGGACTGGGAGATGCCAAGTCCTGGCCATAGATGGATGGCAGTCTTGGGCCTGCATAAGCGTACACTCTAGATGTAGAGGATACAGTTACTGTAAGTTTAACGTTGATATTGTGTCTATTGACAGGGGCCTGTTGGCAGATATGGCACGGCACCTCGGTCAGCTATAGAGCACATGAGCAACGGTTTAGGATGCACCTGGGCTCTGTCAGATGGCCTCCATCCAATGGGGTGGCAGACAAGGCATGCTGTGGTGGTGTCTCCTCCTGAAAGAAGTCATCGGCAGACACACTGTGGTGTTCTGGGTCAGCCATAGAGGACGCGAGCAGCTGCCGGTACACAGCTGGGTCTCGGTCCGTTAGCCTTCATCCAGTGGTTGGGGAAGCGCGGCTTGTGCTGGAGCGGCCTCCTGCTACTGTTTAGATCCAGTTGTGCCAGGGCCACTGAAGGTGCTGGTGTGCACGTGGGGCTGGGAACGACTTGGCCTTCTGAAGGGGAAGGCCCTAATCTTATAAACCAAGGCTTTTGAGTTTGGGGCCAGTGGTCTGGCACAGGGTTAGTATGGTCTCACATGCCTGAGACTCCAGTGGCGTGAGGTTGTAACGCCTGCTGTTTATATAGAACAATTGAAATGTTAATAGAGAAATTAGGCAGTTTCTTCAGGATCAACTGGGGTTTTTAATCCTTTATCCCGAGATCGTTACTTCCAGAGGGGATCTCTACAGGGCAGACGGACTCCACCTCTCTGATGCAGGGAATAGTATCTTCCTGAAGGATCTACGCGTGGGCCTGATGGAATTTTTTCCAGATCAGGTGGGGGTAGGGAGCCAAAGCTGAGGCTTGGCCCCCTCCTTTTGGTGGGGTTGTGCGGGAATTTTGGAAAGTCAGGATAGGGATGGTGAGCACCCTGGCACCTTTATGGTGATTGGCAATCCAGAGGTCCTGCTCCTCGGGAGCTATACAGCTTTCGTGCCAGGATATGGTTTGCCTTTGGGGAACTTCTTTTCTCATCTACTCAGCTATGCAGCCTGAGTGGAGATGACGCAGGTCGGTCTCTCCAAACACACAAGTGTAGTTGAAAAAGGGGCCGGGTCACCCGACCTGATTTCGGCCGAGTGGCTTGCCCTGTGGGGCAGGCTAGTTGCCTGAAGAAATAAGCTTGATTCCCACACGTTTGCACACAGATTTATGGAGGGGAGAATCTCCATGTGTAAATAAAGAGGCCCTATTTAATCCCAAACTCTGGCGTCTGTGTGTTTAATTCTGGGACTTCCTTCTCCGCTCACAAGAATCCCTCTAACAAAAGAGAAAGCCTCAAATATTATTCATTCAAAATATTCAATGCCTGTTTTCTCATGGCACTGGGCTGAATGCTGATTGATTTCTTGGAATGACATTCCTTGGAACCACATCCCCAAAGCTTAAGATGAAATGGGTAATACACTTAATAAATCAGTAGCCATTTCTGTGAACTATTAGTTCTGTGAACTATGCACTATTGCTGGTTGCAGCAATTATGGAGATGGCTTAATAGCTCATCATGACAACAGCCTGATCTGTTTTTGTCATGTATTTGTGTACACTATACACTGTTTATAAAATTAAATGATGTCACACAACCATAGGTGTGTGATGGGGGCAGTGTAAGAAGAGAGCAGATACAGACTTGCTATCTTCTCTCTCTGTGGTTCCATGCCAGAGCCTTGTCCTTTGTGTATTTTTCCCCCAATATGCTTTTAGGAATACAGAAACGGTATGGTCAATCTGAACAACATGTTTCTTTCACCAGTGTTAGAAATGAGGCCACTATGGGAGCAATGCCTTGGGAGAGACTAATTGTACATTTTGTCACTCTTTATGCTATAATTCTCATCAAGTACCATTTAGATGCCCTGAGCAATAGACCTTGAAATTCTTCTCTTGATCCATGTGGCTTTCCAGAAACTGCAACATAACAATATGTTTAAACCAGGGCAGATATGTTTAAAAAGCCCTGATCAATTGTCGGAACTAGAGCTGAATAGGAAGGGCTCCATCTGGTTCCCCATAACTTTCCATAGATTTGTAGGGAGTTGGGATAATGGTAAAAGCAGCAAATATTGAATCAGCAAGGCCCACTGCCTTTTCAAGACAGGTTGTGTAAATCAGAGCAATACTGTTGATATGGTATGTGCATTTAATGGGGAGCTACCACAATTAGGATGGTGTTGTTGGGGTTGATGCTGTTGTTGCTGCAGATACCTCACAGTGAACTCTGGGAACAGGAAGCTAAATGTGGCATCCGCCACCGACCTTCTACTCTTTATGCATATTCTAAGGCAGGGGACCTCATGATTGGTGGGACTGCTTCTCAGGTGATTGTATTCTTTGATCAATTTTCCTTCAGGGACTATCCAAATTCTTATAATGACTTTCCCATGTAAGTACCTGTACTATTTCTATTATACACATTTACCCTAGAAGTGTTGACTAATCAATGTATTTTACACTTCAATTCTCCACATGCCAGTGTAGAAGTAAGTCCCACTGAGTTTCGGTGAGACTTCTTTCCAGGTAAGTGTCCATAGACTTGCAGCCTTGATCAAAAATTAAAATACAACTCTAAAATGCATTTATTTTACATTAAGTATCACTTCACCCTTCTTTTTCTCAGATGCTTTCCCATTTATTTATTTTTATTCCCAGTTTCTCCACCTCACCACATTTATTTGTGACCTTTCCTCTCCACTTAATTCTATACTCTCTTTTCTTATTGCTTTCATGCACCTATGTTTTAAAAATCTTTTTCCAAATATCATCATCTGATTTACTTTCAAGAATTCCAAATTTCAGTATTATCATCTACAGCGTTATACCAAGATGTCGTCCTTTGAAACTAAACAAGCTAAATAACATCACGAAGAATGGCATCTTGGTATAATCTGTAGATGATAAGACTGTAATTTGGAATTATTGAGAGTAAATGAGATTATTTTTTTCATATATACACTCTTTAGTGCTGTATTCTATGAATGCATGTTTGCCCAACCTTCATTATAATACATCATTAATATGATCTCTGATGAAGCATAAGAACATAAAAAAGCCATGCTGGATCAGACCTCTGATGAAACATAAGAATATTAAAAGAGCCATCCTGGATCATTGTGTACCCAGAGTACTCAAGCAGCTGCCTGAAAGAAAGCCCACAAGCCAGACATGAGTGCAATAACATCTCCCCTCTTGCATCCCCCAGCAAATGGTATTTAAGGGTATACAACCTCTGATATGGGAGGTAATATATAGCCACCATGATTAGTAGCTATTGATAGCTCTATCCTGCATGAATTTGTCAAATGTACTTTTAAAGCCATCCATATGGATGCCCATCACTACAGTTCATACTTCCTAAATGTGCATGAATCCCAATATGGCAGGAGGTATTTTGGAGGAAGCCTGTGCAGTTTCTGTAATGGTAGAACTTCATAAGGCAAGTGATCTTGTTGTTTACTTATATCAGTCTTGTGTGATTATAAAAACATGTATACCTTTAAGCACTCCATTGAAACTTTAACGATGCTTTAACGATGCATGATATCATGTGCCTCAATTTAGAAAACGCTGGAGCAGCAGGGCAGCAAACAGTTTCGACACTTGTTGCATTTCCCTGTGACACGTCATTTCAATTTTGCTGCAGGATAGTGACAAAGAATTACCAGCATGTTCTGGCCTTGGCATTTGCTGTAAAAGAGATAAATGAAACTCCCCAGATTTTGCCCAATATTTCGTTGGGATTCAACATTATTGAGAGCTACTTTAGTTTGAAGAGGATCTATCACATTGCAATGGAATTTTTCTCCACACATCATAGAGTCGTCCCTAACTATAAATGTGGCATTCAGAATAACCTGATAGCAGTGATTGGTGGATTGGGCTCCGAAACGTCGTACTATTTTGCCACCATTTTGGATATATACAAGCTGCCACAGGTAAATTGCATTGATAGATGATGGAGTTTTTATAATTGTGACATAGCATTTTCCTTCCACTTGCTTTTTCAGGAATGTGTGATGATTTTGTGAGTCTTAGCAGCAGCTATGCCATTCCAGATTTCTATGACTTGGTCCTTGATGTCACCTGGTGATGCAGGTGTATGTGGGGTAACTTATCCCATTGATTTCAATTGGTGTACTATTAGTATGACTAACTTTGGATCCAATTCAAAGTTGACATGCCCATATATTCATCTTTACCTAGATTTCCCCCACCTCTACCTCCTCCTCTTTCTTCTGTAATTATTATGAAGGGGGTAGGAATGATCTTCTGAACCCCATTTTACAATCTTTTCCTGGTCACCCAACTGAATTCCTAATGTCCCTATTACTTCAGTCAATCACTGAGGAAGTGGCCAAGTTTTTGAACCTGGCCATTTCTACTAGATCCTCTATGATTACTTGTCCTTTTAATAGTTAAATGTGCACTTAGTCCTTTTGTATGTAACTTTTGCTGGAATGGTCTGTTGACTGCAAAAAAATGATGTATAACGATATTATACATTCTTAAGTTTCTATGTGTTGCAATGATCTGTGGATTGAACAATAAACATTTTGTATAATTATTATTACTATTTAATGTATGTCACTCATATCTGTTAAAAAAACCTAAATTGACATTGTTGATGCCTTATTTAAAAAATGATAAAATTGGGGGATGCAAACTCTATTAAGAATTAGCATTCATTCATTCAATTAGCAGCAATTTGCCTTATTTGCTGGGGGAAAAGTTACCTAACAATAGTCATTAAGTCATGAGCATTCAAGACAATTGTTGTTTTTTGTTTTTGTAGCAGTCTTAAAACACTTATCTTGTTATAGGTTAGGCATTTCTCTCAATACAACAGCAAAATTGCACAGACAGTTTCTGATCTCATTTGAAAAGCTATAATGAACTCGGCTAACTAACAAATAGCTCATTTTCAAGTTAATTCCATTTTGCTAGTTTAAAAGGAGCAGTTTGCTTCCATTTCAGAAATCGTGATAGGTTATTAGCTATTAGAAAGGTTTACAAGTTGGTAATGGCCCTCATCAGCTGACAACTGAAAATTTGAAGATGTGATATCTAGAAGTTCATCATTTCATTGAAAACTGGATATACTGGGGCGGAGGGAGGCATTTTCAATTCTGAAATTTATTTGTTAGTTGTTTTAATCTATCAGTCCTAATAATTCTAATAAACTACAACAAAACAACAACCTTCACTTGAAACTTCATTTAAAAAACACGAAGCAACTAACACACCCGCAAAAAATCAGATATTGAATAGGCTGAGCATTCTCATATACTAATTCCTCTGGGGATGGTTAAATAAACTGCAAGTGATCTGGTTCACAACAAACAACACATGGAGGGTTGTCACTCTTGCTTGTTTCAGAGCGGTTTGTCATGTTGTCCGAAAATACCACAATGGCTTAAATATGGGTTCTTCAAGCCACCATGACCACCCATAGCTTGTTGTTGGGTTGTTCAGGTTAGCTTGATTTTAGGGTGGCTTCTAACATGTGAAACCAGCAGCATGGGTTCTCCATGGCTTCTTTAAAATGGGTACAGTGATGCCTAGCAAGAGTGGGGAAATGCCCAAATGGCCCTCACAGTGGAGCATAAATTCTACAAGAATCTTCAGTTTAATAGGAATAATGAAAATTTAAAACAGAATGCACAGTATCTGTACAATATCTAGATGCATATCTCTAGATTTCAAATTCACTGATGAAACACCTGTCTGTCTTCTTTCCCCCCTTGTAGTTCAGCTGTGGTGATTTTGCCCCAATGCTGAGGAGTCAATCTCATTTCCTTTCATTATACCAGATGGTTCCAAATAAAATCCAACAGTACAATGGGATTGTTCAGCTACTTCTGCATTTCAGATGGACGTGGGTGGGTCTAATGACCATGGATGATGAAAGTGGAGAACTTTTTCTGAAAAACATAGTACCAATATTATATCAAAATGGCATCTGTCCTGCTTTCACAGAGGAAATGCCTAGAATGACCTTTTTTGACAATTTCTTAACTGTCCAAACAAGCATTAACCGAATATTTGGAGAAGTTATGGATAGTAATGCCAATGTTATAATTGTCCATGGAGGTACCGACACTATGCTGAATTTGCGAATGTTGCTCCATCATGGAGAAAATGACTATGAGAAAGTGATTTATAAAGTTTGGATTTTAGAAGCCCAGCTGGATTTTGTAGCATTGTCCATGCATAAAGACTGGGGTTTAGAAACCTTCCATGGTGCTTTAGCCTTCACAATACATTCACAGGAGGTACCAGGATTCCACAATTTTCTCCAGAGCTTAAGGCCTCATTCGGCCAAGGGAGATGGCTTCATCCAAACATTCTGGGAGCAAGCATTTGACTGTTCATTTGCAGATTCTAGTTTTAATGAGGATGGTGTGAAAACCTGCACTGGGGAAGAGAAGCTGGAGAGCCTTCCTGGGCCTTTCTTTGAAATGAACATGACTGGCCATAGCTACAGCATCTACAATGCTGTATATGCTTTGGCAAATTCTGCACGTGCCATGTACTCATCCAGATCCAGCATAACGGCAGCCAGAGGAAGAGTAGAGAATAAGAATATACAGCCATGGCAGGTAATGTCTCTTGAGGCATTCTGCTCAATTGCAATAAATAAGAGCACAGGATCCTAGTGCATCTGGAATATGTGCCATACATTACAAAATCTTAGTAGCACATCAACCTTTCCACATCATCCCTCAATACCATGACACCTAATTGTGTAGATTCAATTTAGTATGTGTACTGTCAAATTTCCCCTTCCTATTTCTATATGCCAAACCGAAAGAGATATCATCATCATGATCATCTTAATTTTGTTATTCTGGGGGGGAAACCACCTTATTTAACAAGTCACATTTTTCTAGGGCAAAACAATATTTGCCCATCAAAGAGAGCTTTTTCCAAATTCATCTAATAGTGCCATTGTGGAATTGTTTCTTTATTTCCATTTTTTTCCTTCCACGTAGCTCCATCCTGTTTTGAGGAACTTCTCATTTAACAACAGTGCTGGAGAAACAGTCCTTTTGAATGAGAATGGGGAATTTACCCTGGGATTTGATATTACCAATGTGATTACTTTCCCCAATAATTCCTTTGTCAGGGTGAAAGTTGGAAGGATGAACCCTTGGGCTCTTCCAGGCAAAACATTCACCACTGATGACAATGCCATTATATGGCCAAGACGATTTAACCAGGTAGGATTTTACTTCAAGCATTAGCTTCTATGAGGTAACAGGGGAAATATATACCCACTGTGTGTTCCTTTATTATGTCTGTACTGTCTTTACACCAGCATATTTATCTTTGTCCATTGACAGCAAAATCCTGTGAAGGTGTAATTGCCGGTGTAGACAATTGAGCTTACTCTTAGATATCTCTGCTTTGATTTGTAGTCTCAAGCACAGGGATTTCACTGCAAACATCTAGAGATGGAATGAGAAGTCTATTTAGACATTATGGGTATGAATCAATCTGATTTCAATGTTTTATTTATTTTTATTTGTGACATTTATATATCACTGAATATAATAAAATATCCCAGTGGTTCATAATATTAAAATACAATATTAGAAACACAATATTGTAGTACAGTATTAAAATACAACATTAGAAACACTTCCAACTACAGTAAATAGATCAAGGAGCAGTAAAATGCTGTGGTATAGGTAATTTACTTACAGCCCAGTGAAATCCTGGTTGAACGAGTGTGCTTTCAGGAGGTGTTTAACAGATGACACATTTTCTGCCTCCTGAACTACATGAGAGGGGTGTAGTTGCTGCTGCAGAGAAGACGGGCTGTCTGGGTACTTCATGGCAAAAATCCATTCATTTTAGAATTACCAGGAAGGCCTCCTCTGCTGATCTTAAGGGTTGGTCTGATAGTAGTGGGTTATTTCAATTGATTGTTCACAATCAGATTGCTGATCTTAAAGGTTGCCTGCAGTATACACCATCAGAAAAAAATTCTTGAATTTAATATGGAAAGGAAAGCAGTGGAGCGCCAGGTCCTCTAAAGTCCAACACGTTTCACTGAAGACTTCAACATTCCTTTATAGACTTGGGCCAGATCTACACCTTGTATCAAATCATTAAAAATGTGGAATAAAAAGCAGGAAATAACACGATGAAAGCAGTATATTGAATGTGGATTGTGTCCTAACAGTTATCAGTGCACTTCAATACTGGTATAAAGCAGTAGTGTCAATCTAACCTTGCATTAGAGAAAGAGAGAGATAAATATACAAACACATCATTTGAATAATCCAGGCAGAGTGCTCAAATCAGAGCCTTTTTTTCTAGGATTGTAATATTACAGATTGTAATATTAATCATAGTAAAGTTAATATTAAGGGTGAGTTAGATAAATCACATTCTGCAGTTTAAATGAGAAGTCAGTTCTATGGCTTATAATGAAAAAAAAATGGCTCAGCAAACTAATCTGAAACTTATTTATTATTTCTGGTCTAAGAATTGTATCAAAGGATATGCCTCAGTCCTACTCAGAGTAGTCATAGAATCATAGAATAGTAGAGTTGGAAACGGCCAATAAGGCCATCGAGTCCAACCCCCTGCTTAATGCAAGAATCCACCTTTAAAGCATACCTGACAATTGACAGACTTCAATGCCTCTAGTGTGGGACACCCCACTACCTCCCTAGATAACTGGTTCCATTGTCATACTGCTCTGACAGTATGGAAGTTTTTCCTGCTTTCCAGCCAGAATCTGGCTTCCTGTAATTTGAGGCCATTATTCCATGTCCTGCACTCCAGGATGATCGAGACAGATCCTGGCCCTCCTCTGTGTGACAACCTTTCAAGTATTTAAAGAGTGCTATCATGTCTCCCCTCAGTCTTCTTTTCTCAAGGCTAAATATGCCCAGTTCTTTCAGTCTCTCCTCACAGGGCTTTGTTTCCAGTCCCTTGATCATCCGCATTGCCCTCATCCGAAACTCCTCCAGCTTGTCTGCATCCTTCTTGAAATGTGGTGCCCAGAACTGGACACAGTACTCAAGATGAGGCCTAACCAATGCCAAATAGAGGCGAAACTTGCATAACTTGGAAATGATATTTCTATTAATGCAGCTCCAAATAGCATTTGCTTTTTTTGTAGCCACGTCACACTGTTGGCTCATATTCAGCTTGTGATCTACAACAAATCCAAGATCTTTCTCGCTTGTACTACTGCTGAGCCAAGTATCCCCTATCTTGTAACTGTGTATTTGGTTTCTTTTCCTAGGTGTAGAACTTGGCATTTATCCCTATTAAATTTCATTCTGTTGTTTTCAGCCCAGAGCTCCAGCCTATCAGGATCACTTTGAAATTTTATTCCTTGCCCCATTTATTTTAATCCAGATGCTCTTAGAGGGGTTAGTTATCTTACTCGTCCTCAGGTGGAAAATATTGACCAACTCTTGAATACAGAGATATTGCTGTACGAATGCTGATATATGGCCAGATCTACACCAAGCAAAATATAACACTTTGAAAGCAGTTTGAAAATGGTATAGAATCATAGAATCATAGAATAGTAGTTGGAAGGGGCTTATAAGGCCATCAAGTCCAACCCCCTGCTCAATGCAGAAATCCACCCTAAAGCATACCTGACAGATGGTTGTCCATGGAATGATGGTCCCCAACAGTTGTCAGTTCAATACCATTATAAAGCAGTAGTATAGATCCTGCCATACAGTGGCAATAGCAAGTTTAGTTTCAATTAAACCAAATATCATTGACATATATTTCCCCATACTTAATTCTTGCTATTTCTTGAAAAGGTGGTGCCCATTTCTCTCTGTAATGACAACTGCCATCCTGGGTATCAGAAGAAAAAGAAGGAAGGGGAGCCATTTTGCTGCTATGATTGTGCTCAATGTGCAAAAGGGAAGGTTTCTCATCAGACAGGTAGAGTACACACTGCATTGAATAATCAAACATATTGAACTTTAGAGTATGTCACCAAGAAAGATCAAAGGTAATAATGAAATCCCTACTTGATAAAGTGGTTGGCAATAGCTGTCATAGGCCTTAGCTAGACCTAAGGTTTATCCTGGGATCATCCTGGGGTCATCTCTGTTCATGTAAATGACACACAGGATACCCAGGGAGCAGGCAGGGATGAACCAGGGACAGTCACAGGATATACCTTAGGTCTAGCTAAAGCCATAGTTGGGCCATATTTCCTATTGTTACAGCAGTTCCTCTCCAAGTGGCATTAGTGGAAGCAATCTTGTGCATGAACAGTTAGTTTAAAATAGTAACAATATAGTCAATTAAATGCTCCATCTGGGAACTGTTCTTCCAGTTCTCATCCAAGCAATTTGAATCCAGACCTTGGTACCCTCAAATCTAGGCTGAAGACATGCATCGACATGCCCAAGAGTAATCTAGACAGGCATTTTTTTAAAAAAGCTGCTTTATTTCTAATGACCAAAATTAAATTTAAAATTTAAAATTTAATTCAGTCCTTGGGCTGAAAAAGATTCTCTGCTTTAAAGAATATAAGCCTTGTGAAATACCTTGGCTGAAAAGCCCAAGGCAATTACCTGGGTTGAAATTCTGAACATTTCTACAAAAGGCTTTTAATCTGTTGTATCAGTTTCATCACAGAATTGAGCTCCAAGCACAAGGGAAAGAGCTTTTCCTTTCTTGCTTTTCCACTACATAACCTCTAGGTGGTATATTGGAAAAGTGCAATTACACAAGAGCTAAATGTGTTTTTTCTTGCTTTCTTTAAATAACATTGCTGAAACTGCTGTTAGAAACAAAAGCAAAACCTAGGGATGGGTGAACCCTCCCTCAGCTAGCTCGAGTGCTACTTGCCAGACACCCACACCTTACCTGACCCCGTTTCTTTTCATTAAAAGACCATTTCATAGAATCACAGAATAGCTGAGTTGGAAGGGGCCTACAAAGCCATTGAGTCCAACCCCCTGCTCAATGCAAGAATCCACCCTAAAGCATCCCTGACAGGTGGTTGTCCAGCTGCCTCTTGCAAGTAAAGGTTGTAAAGGTCAAGTACAGTGTTTAATAACCTTAGTAGTATTCTGCCCTATCCCATATGTGCATCCACTGCAATCCTGCTGGTAGAAACACAAGCAGAAGGGCCTTCGAACATGGCTTACATGGACTAGCAGGCTAATGTAGAAGAAGAAGGTATCCTTTTCTCAGATCACTGAAGACCTTAAAGTTCAAACCCAGATGAGGAATTTCAGAAATGGTGGAGTTGGTGACCAGCCCTGGCTGATAAAACACAGAGTTCACCAATCCAAGACACGGAAGTGAACAAAGCCAGATATAAAGATGTGGTCCAAACATATTCATTTATTTGGTTTGTTCATTTCATTCAGCCCAAAGCTGATCTAGGACACAGTGAAGCTTTATTTTTTGTTTATCCTTAGATCTGAGAGAACTCAAGTACTCCAAAACATCTATCAAACGCACTTGGGAATAGCAGTGACAGAAATCCTTGAGACAATGGCATGGTTCAGACAAAATGCTAAACCATGCTGCTTAACCACCAAATGGTTAAGGGAATGAATTAAGGTTAATGCATTCCCATAATGCAGCATTTGAAATTAGGGCTGTGCACAAACCCCTGATCCGCTTCGGATCCCGATCCACAACTTTTGGATCGGGTCCGCTCCACGCCGATCCGCCAGTGGTCCACTTCACTTCACTGCAGAGCTCCGGATCTGAATCGGAGCTCCGCAGCACCAGTGGCGCCGGCAGCGGCACCAGGTAAGGCCCCCTCCCTCCTCCCCCTTACCTGCATCAGTCCGCAGTCCCGGCAGCTGTTTCAACTGAGCCCGAGGACTCAAACAGGAAGACCAGGCTGCAGCTGCGGCCTGGTCTTCTGGTTTGAGTCCTCAGGCTCAGTTGAAGCCGCTGCCGGACCGCAGACGGACCAGGTAAGACCCTCCTCCCACTCACCCCTTACCTGGCTTTGCCACCGTCGCCACACGGGTGTTGGCAGTGGCAGGGCCAGGTAAACCCCCTCTAACGCACACCACTTACCTGGTCCGTCACGGCCCATCAACAGCTTCACTAGAGCCCACAGCTCAACCCGGAACTGTAGGCCCCACTTGGGGCCTACACTTCCAGGTTGACCCGTGGGCTCTAGTGAAGCCGGCGATGGGCCGCGATGGACAAGGTAAGACCCCCTCCCCCCTGCCCCCTTACCTGGCTCTGCCGCTGTTGCTGCACAGGCGGCGGCAGCGCCAGGTAATGCCCCCTTACCTTTTTTGCGGAGCTCTGGATCGAGGCGAAGGATCCGCACATCTCGATCTGCTCCGCGATGCTCCACGGCCCGCCCAATCCTCTTCTCTGCCTTAAGGGGAGGCGAAGCGTCCCGATCTGCTTCTGCTTCTCTGTTCCGAAGAGAAGCGGAGCACAGCCCTATTTGAAATATCTAGAGGGCTTTCTCTGAAAATGCATCTCATCTCTTCTCAGATATGGATTCCTGCACCACCTGCAAAGAAGACCACTATCCAAACAAGGAGCAAGATCTGTGCATTCCCAAAAGAATAACGTTCTTGACTTATGTGGAACCTTTGGGAATGAGTTCAGCAATGTCTGCACTTTTATTTTCTTTGATCACTGCTTTGGTATTAAGAACATTTACGAAGCACCACAACACTCCCATTGTCAAAGCCAACAACCGGGACCTGACCTACACTCTCCTCATCTCCCTCCAGCTCTGCTTCCTTTGCGTGTTGCTATTCATTGGACGTCCTCAAAAGGTGACCTGTTTCCTCCGACAAACTGCTTTCAGCATCATCTTCTCGGTGGCTGTTTCCTGTGTGCTGGCAAAAACCATCACAGTGGTTCTGGCTTTCATGGCCACTAGGCCAGGAAGCAGCATGAGGAAATGGGTGGGGAAAAGACTGACCAGCCCCATAGTCCTCCTCTGCTCTCATATTCAAGCAAGCATTTGTGCTGTGTGGTTTGCAACCTCTCCCCCTTTCCCAGACGTTGACATGACCTCAGTGGCTGAAGAAATTGTACTAGAATGTAATGAGGGATCTGTAACTATGTTTTACTGTGTTCTTGGCTATATGGGCTTCCTGGCATTTGTGAGCTTCACTGTAGCTTTCACTGCCAGGAAACTTCCAGACAGTTTCAATGAAGCCAGATTTATCACTTTCAGCATGCTGGTGTTTTGCACTGTCTGGTTGTCCTTTGTTCCAACGTACCAGAGTACCAAAGGGAAATACACGGTAGCTGTGGAAATCTTTTCCATCTTAGCCTCCAGTGCTGGGCTGTTGGGTTGCATCTTCTTCCCTAAATGCTATATTATTATTCTGAGGCCAGATCTGAATAAAAGAGAGAATCTCATGAAGAGAAATGCATAACAAAATGTAATTGTTCTTTCCTAATGTTCATCTATGTGTGTGGACACTCTGTAACTCAATTTCCAGAGTAGCCTTCCAGCATGGCTTCGATTCACACACACACACAAAGAGAGAGAGAGAGAGAGAGAGAGATGCAAGCCATGGGTTTGGGGGAGAAAGTAACACCATATTTGAATATGACATTGTTCTGAGCTTATATAGGGCTTCCCAATTCAACACCATCTCAATCTGTCTAACTCTTACTCTGTCTGAAAAAGCTCCTCATCTGTAAAGAAGTGCCTCAATGTGCTCACTGCTCCTATTTGTAAGCTATTTCCAATCATTTAACAGCTTGCAAAATGTTGAATAACACCTAAATGTGGTAGAAATCCCTGACCTCCTCCTCCTTCTACCAACACCATCTACCAGCACCATTACACACACACACACACACACACACACACACATAATGCACAGAGAGATTTTCCTATGATCTATACATTTGTAAGATGTAGGAGGCTAAGACACAAGATATTAATTCGTTGCATTTAAAGATAACAACCAGCAGGGACAGAAATCACCTCTACATTTACAAATCCCAAAATTAATGAAAGTTTAAAATTTCCTTTTTATTTGTTTTTTACATATTTGATTGTCTTGAATCCAGATATATTATTTAAGTGTGAACGTTGTAGTCATATTCAGGATTGGGGGGAAATCTACACGTAGTACTGAAGGCGCTTGAGTGCGCCTCCGGTGCGCCATCAAAACGATGGTGTAGACGGCCAAAGAAGAGACGGAGGAAGAGACGGAGCAGGAGGGGGCTGGGGAACGGGCCGCGTTCTTGCTGCTGCCGCCGCCGCCGCCTCCCCGCAGGCCTCCTGCTGCCGGCGAAAGAGCCACCCGGGGCAGAGAGATCAGCTTCCGCTTCCGCCGAGCTCTCCGACCTGGGTGGCTCTTACCCCGGCAGCAGGACGCCGGCGGGGAGGCGGAGGCGCCGGCAGCGGCAAGGTTCCCCAGCCTCCTCCTCCTCCGTCTCTTCTTTCGCCGTCTACACCATTGTTTTGATGGCTCACTGGAGGCGCACGCAAGCGCCTTCAGTACTACGTGTAGATTCCCTCCCATTCTCAGCATCATCTATAATGGCACAACATTCCAAATAATTTATTAATTCTCTTACGGGATCATTTGGAAAATTGGAACTCATAATCTCTTAAATAAGCAAAACACTAAGAGCCAAAAATGTTTATTTTGTCACAACTCCAAAATATATACATATCATTTACATGGGACTAGAGAACTCATGGGGAGGGGGGCTTGCCCTGTGAGTTCACTTAGCTCTCCTTGGCTGGCCCTGTCCTGGGAAGACAGGCCTGGATGAGCCCTTAGTGATGTGCACTTTCCAGGGTTTCCAGAAAGTGCACAATTCCCCTGGCATGTCATTAGTGGGGCTGGGGGGAATTGTGCACTTCCCAGAGGTCCCAGAAAACACACTTTGCCTTCCCCCCATCCATGCCAACCATGGCCTTAAAGGCCCTCTTAAAACCTTGCATTGTGAGGGCCTTAAAGATGCTAATTGGTGTGGGGAGGGAGGCAAAGCCTTGGGAAAACCACATTGCACCCCCCCACACACCAATGGGTGCCTTAAAGGCATGGTGGGGGGAGAGAAATGCATTTTCCCCAAGGCTGGGGAAATATGCAATTTCACCAGCCTTGGGGTGAAATTGGGGTGCTTATTTCCCCCCACTGTTTTAATGGAAAGGAAAAAGGGGTGGAACAGTAGTGTTGGGGAGAAAATCCACTGAGTGTGTCTGTCTGGGGCCATGAAGGCCAGGTGCAGGAGTGTCCACTGCCTTCACGGGCCCAGGCAAATTTTCACAACAACGCTACAAGTACAACCAGGACTTCTATACACCAGTCAAGGTGGCACAGCCACAAGGTCCCAGTTCATTCATGTTCAAGGCTCAGTTTACCATCTCATTGGCACTTTACACTCAGGTGAGAGTCCAAGCTACTGCCAGCTGTACATTTTTGACACCAATGAGGACACAGCTTGCCTTGTGAGAGCAGAGAGCAGAACACTGGACCACACCTTGCTGGAGTCATTGAAATCCTTGAGCATGAGAGTGCTGTCGTACTTGCTGCTAGATGTGCACCAAATGTACTTATCATGTGTTTCTATCACAAGCGTGGAGTGATGAACACTATGGCTTGCTCTGGATGCTATAACATTTCCCATGTCTTGGAAATTGATACTGAGGCCTCATCTACACCAAGCGGATATTGCACTATGAAAGCAGTATGAAAGTGGTATATAAAAGGCAGGAGCCACACCAAGCAGGACATAGTCATATGAAAGCGATATGTGGTATGTGTCAATGGGCCCCAACAGTTGTCAGTGTACTTCAGTACCACTTTAAAGAAGTAGCGTGGCTCCTGCCTTTTATATACCACCTTCATACCGCTTTCAAAGTGAAATATCCTGCTTGGTGTAGATTAGGCCTCTGTTTGTTATCTTAGATGGTTTTCATTTGGCTGATCGTTGCCTGATAGTATACCCTAAATGTGGACAATGCCAAAGATCTCCTATGTGGAAAGTCATGGTGACCCTTTGGTTTACCCTTTGCTGGTGAGGCTGGATTGGTTCCTGACATGTTGCAGCCAGGCAAACAAAGTTGACATCTATGTGCCTACAACTGTCTTCTGCTATGGACAATTCAATACACACACATGCACACGATACTGCATAGACACCATACATATTATCATACATAGTCCAAAAATTGAATGTGCAAAATTTAAATCAATTTCAAAACTAAAAACAATTTCAATAAACAATTCCAATAGTCTTGAAGGGCAGCCCAGTGTTGTGTACATTGCAGTAATCTAACTTGGATATTACCAGGGCATGGGTTACTGAAACCAAGCTATCCATTTCCAGATAGGGGCATAGTTGGGCCACCACCTGAAGCTGGAAAAAGGAATTCTGTGACACTAAAGCCCCTGAGCCTCAAATGATAGAGATGGGTCCAGGGGAACCCCAAAGCTATGAAACCATGACTTCAAGGAGAGTGCAACTCTGTCTTTCTTCAGTCTCATCCGGAGAACCATGCGCTAACAGCATCTCAGTCTTGTTTGGATTATGCTTCAGTTTCTTAGCTCTCATCTAGTCCACTGTCAGGCACTGATTTAGCACAAGCACAGCCTCATCTGATGAGGATGGTGGGGGAAGAATGAGAATAAAATAGACCTGTATGTAATCAATGCACTGATGACAGTGTACTCCAAAACTCCAGATGACCCCACTCAGCCCCTTCATGTAGATGTTAAATAACATGTGGGACAAAAATGACCCATGTGGAAACCCAAATGACCCTTGTGGAGCCACCCAACCAAGTAGGAGTAGAACCACTGTGATGTAATACTACCCAACTTCCCAGAAGGATACCATAGTTGATGGTATCAAAAGCTGGTGAGAGATCCAGTAATATCAACAAGGTCACACTCCCCCTGTCTTTCTCCTGACATTGGTCAATCTACATGCCAACCATTTATAATTTACATAAACTTGCAAGGAGGCAGAATCATATACGTTGGGGAGAGGGCAAGTTTGCCATCAGTGTAATTATAAATTTCCTTTTCAAAAACAAATGAAATTTATTGGTAAAAAATCCCAGCCACTTTAAGACTAGAGTTGAGGTTATCTTACGTTGGCCCAAGCTCCACAAGACTAGGACATTTGAAGTGAAGGCTGATGTTTTAAGTGATGTACCTTATGATCAGTGAAGATGTTGTACAATATCGGAAATTGTGCTTGTTTACTCTCCATACACTGGCACATTTCTATTTATTTATTTATTTATTTATTTATTTATTTATGTAGCACCAACAATGTACTTGGCGCTGTACAGAATATACAAATAAAACAGCAATACCCTGCCAAGAGGCTTACAGTCTAAAATCATATTAAAAGATATGAAGGGGGTAAGGGGTTACACAAAACAGAAATAAAGGAATGATCATAGCAATGAGAACAGTAAATCAAGCTAAAATACCCAAAGCTATGGAAAACAGAAGAGTTTTCAAACAATGAGTTTTTGTCAGCAAATGTGATTTCTTGGCTTGGTCATGTCTTGCCTAATGAAGTGTCTAGCCTTACTGCTAGAAGAAGGCTCTTTCGCACCCTTTAGCCTATCTTGCCAGCTACTGATGTAAGCAACAAATAGGGATGGGTCAGCTCACAGAAGAATCCCTCTTGCAAAACAGAAAACCTCAAATACTATTCATTCAAAATATTCAGTGCCTGTTTTCTCATGGCACTGGGCTGAATGCCGAATAATTCCTTGGAATGACATTCCTTGGAACCACATCCCCAAAGCTTCAGATGAAATGGGTAATACACCTAATCAATCAGTAGCCATTTCTGTGAACATGGATGCACTATTGCTGGTTGCAGCAATTATGGAAATGGCTTAATAGCTCATCATGACAACAGCCAGTTGAACATTATCTGTTTTTGTCATGTATTTGTGTACACTATACAATGTTTATAGAATTAAATGATATCACATAACCATAGGTGTGTGATGGGGGGCAGTGTAAGAGGAGAGCAGATGCAGACTAGCTTGCTTCTCTCTCTGTGGTTCCATGCCAGAGCCTTATTCTTTGTATATTCCCGCCCCCCAATACACTTTTAGGAATACAGAAATGGTATGGTCAATCTGAACAACATGTTTTTTTCACCAGTGTTAGAAATGAGGCCACTATGGGAGCAATGCCTTGGGAGAGACTAATTGCACATTTTGTCACTCTTTATGCTATAATTCTCATCAAGTACCATGTAGATGCCCTGAGCGATAGACCTCGGAATTCTTCTCTTGATCAACCTCCCATGTAGATTTCCAGAAACTGCAATATAACAACATTTATGAAGCCAGGACAGATATATTTAAAAAGCCCTGATCAATTGTCGGAACGAGAGCTGAATAGGAAGGGCTCCATCACTCTGGTTCCCCATAACATTCCATAGATTTGTAGGGAGTTGGGATAATGGTAAAAGCAGCAAATCTTGAATCAGCAAGGCCCACTGCCTTTCAAGATAGGTTGCGTAAATCAGAGCAATACTATTAATATGGCTATAGGAGTAAAACGTGGTATGTGCATTTAATGGGGAGCTACCACAATTAGGATGGTGTTGTTGGGGTTGATGCTGTTGTTGCTGCAGATACCTCACAGTGAACTCTGGGAACAGGAAGCTAAATGTGGCGTCCGCCACCCCCTCTCTACTCCTTATACATATTCTAAGGCAGGGGACCTCATGATTGGTGGGACGGCTTCTCAGGTGATTGTATTCTTTGATCAAATTTCCTTCAGGGAATATCCAAGTCCTCATACTGACTTTCCCATGTAAGTACCTGTATTATTATTATTATTATTATTATTATTATTATTATTATTATTTATTAATTAATTAATTAATTTATATAGCACCATCAATGTACATGGTGCTGTACAGAGTAAAAAAATAAAATAGCAAAACCCTGCCACATATTTCTATTATACACATTTACCCTAAAGTGTTGACTAATCAATGTATTTTACACTTCAATTCTTCACATGCCAGTGTAGAAGTAAGTCCCATTGAGTTTCGGTGAGGCTTCTTTCCAGGTAAGTGTCCGTAGACTTGCAGCCTTGATCAAAAATTAAAATGCAACTCTAAAGTAAATTTATTTTGCATTAAGTATCACTTCACCCCTTCTTTTTCTAAGATGCTTTCTCATTTATTTATTTTTATTCCCAGTTTCTCCACCTCACCACGTTTATTTGTGACCTTTCCTCTCCACTTAATTCTATACCCTCTTTTCTTATTGCTTTCATGCACCTATGTTTTGAAAACTTTTTTCCAAATATCATCATCTGATTTACTTTCAAAAATTCCAAATTTCAGTATTATCATCTACAGCGTTATACCAAGATGTCATCCTTTGAAACTAAACAAGCAAAATAACATCACAAAGAATGGCGTCTTGGTATAATCTGTGGATGATAATACTGTAATTTGGAATTATTGAAAATAAATGAGATTATTTTTTCATGTTTGAAGATTCTGGTATATACACTGTTTAGTGCTGTATTCTATCAATGCATGTTTGTCCAACCTTCATTGGAATACATCATTAATATGATCTCTGATGAAACGTAAAAACATAAAAAGCCATACTGGATCATTGTGTTCCCATAGTGCTCAAGAAAGCCCATAAGCCAGACATGAGTGCAATAACATCTCCCCTCTTGCATCCCCCAGAAAATGGTTTTTAAGGGTATACAAGCTCTGATATGGGAGGTAATATATAGCCACCATGATTAGTAGCTATTGATAGCTCTATCCTGCATGAAATTGTCAAATGTACTTTTAAAGCCATCCATATGGATGCCCATCACTACAGTTCATACTTCCTAAATGTGCATGAATCCCAATATGGCAGGAGGTATTTTGGAGGAAGCCTGTGCAGTTTCTGTAATGGTAGAACTTCATAAGGCAAGTGATCTTGTTGTTTACTTATATCAGTCTTGTGTGATTATAAAAACATGTATACCTTTAAGCACTCCATTGAAACTTTAACGATGCTTTAACGATGCATGATATCATGTGCCTCAATTTAGAAAACGCTGGAGCAGCAGGGCAGCAAACAGTTTCAATACTTGTTGCATTTCCCTGTGACACGTCATTTCAATTTTGCTGCAGGATAGTGACAAAGAATTACCAGCATGTTCTGGCCTTGGCATTTGCTGTAAAAGAGATAAATGAAACTCCCCAGATTTTGCCCAATATTTCATTGGGATTCAACATTTTTGAGAGCTACTTTAGTTTGAAGAGGATCTATCACATCGCAATGGAATTTTTCTCCACACATCATAGAGTCATCCCCAACTATAAGTGTGGCATTCAGAATAACCTGATAGCAGTGATTGGTGGATTGGGCTCTGAAACGTCGTACCATTTTGCCACCATTTTGGATATATACAAGATGCCACAGGTAAATTGCATCGATAGTGTGATGGAGTTCTCATAACTATGGCCATAGGTAGACCTAAGGTTTATCCCTGGATCATCCAGGGGTCAAAAATGTTCAACTAGGTGACACACAGGGGATCCAGTGCTCAGGCAGGGACGAACCCTGGATGATCCCAGGATAAACCTTAGGTCTAGCTGTGGCCTATGACATAACATTTTCCTTCCACTTGCTTTTTCAGGAATGTGTGATGTGTTTGCGAGGACATATTCTGAGAAAACGTCTTAGCAGCAGCTATGCCATTCCAGGTTTCTATGACTTGGTCCTTGAAGTCACCTGGTGATGCAGGTGTATGTAGTGTAACTTGTTCCATTGATTTCAATTGGCGTACTATTTGTATGACTAACTTGGGATCCAATTCAAAGTCGACATGCCCATATATTCATCTTTACCTAGATTTCCTCCTTCTCCTCTTCCTCTTTCTTCTATAATTATTAGGGATGTGCTCCGCTCCGATTAGGAGCGTAGAAGCAGTAGCGGATTGGCCTGCTCCGCCTTACCCAGAGGCGGAGTAGGAGCGGACCGTGGACCCCCTAGAAGCAAGGCGAAGAGAAGCGACCATTTTTCGGAGCTCCGAGTTCAGGCGGAGCGCTCCGGTCGCCATCTTGAAAACATTTCGCCATAGGATTGCATTGCGGCAAATAATCGCGCATAACTACGTTGTTTTTGAAGCTATCGCTCTGGAAATTCTTGTGCTCAGAGAGTCGTGGATGGGGGTCATTTTGAGACCACTCTCACCTCTCTGCGTTGTCCGTGTCGCGTGCTATATTTTTTTGAAAATCGGGTCAACCGCGCGGCTCAAACTGCGTTTCGGCTTTTCGCCCATAGGATTGCATTGAGGGAAAGAATCGGGGATAACTGGGGGGGGGTTTAAGCTATCGTTCTGAAAATTCTTGTGCACAGAGAGTCGTGGATGGGGGTCATTTTGAGACTACTCTCAACTTTCTGCGTGCTGTGGTTCACGTGCAATGTTTTTGTGAAAATCGGGTCAACCGCACGGCTCAAACTGCGTTTTCGGCTTTTCGCCCATAGGATTGCATTGAGGGAAAGAATCGGGGATAACTGGGGGGGGGGGTTTAAGCTATCATTCTGAAAATTCTTGTGCACAGAGAGTCGTGGATGGGGGTCATTTTGAGACCACTCTCAACTTTCTGCGTCGTACGGGTCGCGGGCTAGAAGTTTTAAAAAAATCGGCGGGAAAAATACCTTTTTCAAAGGGCTGAGGGGCAGAGTCAGCTCCCGGTCATGATGATCCCAAAGTTGGAGGAGGGCATAGGCAAAACAGGTAACTTGGGATTCTGGGAAACTTCTCTTTCTTCATCTGAACGGGCTTTTCCCCGTGTTTTTTAACACAGTAGCCCCACCAAATGCACAAACACAACCTGAAATCATATACTAAGCCAAGAATAAGAGATAGAAACACAGCACTGCTCCCCACCCTAACCTTGGGGAACAACTGAATCGATGTGGTGCAAGGGGATGAGCTCCCCTAGGGCATCTCATCGTGGACGTGCCCCCACTCTCTCCTGCACTGGAAGGCCATAGAGCCTTCCAAAGAGAGTAAAACGGTGGAGCAATGCCTATCATGAGTTGAAGTGAATGGTCACTTTTCAGTGGTAGAGCAATGCCTGTTATGAGTTGAAGTGAGCGTTTTACTTCTTCTCAGAGCTGTTGGTGGCTGTCATTGTCTTGAACTGGCAGCTACTTCCCCCTCCCCCGGGCACGTCCCCCTATTGCTGGTAAAAGACAGATATAGCCTTTTTAAAAAAATTCTTCTTGCTGTTTATTGAGCAACACTGCTTCTTTTAATTCCACCCCTCCTTTGTTTATTGATTGATTTATTCCATTTTATATGCATTACTGGCTTATCCTTGGCTCACTTCCTTATGCCCCCAGAAATGCCAGCTGCATGCCTGCCTGCCTTCCCTCCCTCCTCCCCTGCCCACCTCGCAGGGATGTTGTGTGTGGGGTGCCCGATTTTCAAAAATTCGCCAAAAATCAGGGGATGATGGGATTGCTTTGAAACTTGGCATGCGTGTGTATATCCCCATGAGGTGTCATGGTGCCAAACATGAGGTTTCTAACTTGAACAGAAAAAAAGTTGTATAATTTTTTAGCTTTCAATGCAAGCCTATGGGGGGGGGAAACGGAGCTCCGGATCCGGATCCGGAGCTCCGGGCGGAGCGGAGCGGAAGGGGGCGGAGCGGGGGCGGGGCGGAGCGGCCCGATCCGAAAAATGGCGGATCTGCAAGTGAAGCGGAGCGGGGGGTCCGTGCACACCCCTAATAATTATTATTACTATTTAATGTATGTCACTCATATCTTGTTATGGGTTAGGCATTTCTCTCAATATAACAGCTCAATTGCACAAACAGATTCTGATCTCATTTGAAAAGCTATAATGAACTTGGCTAACTAACAAATAGCTCATTTTCAAGTTAATTCCATTTTGCTAGTTTAAAAGGAGCAGTTTGCTTCCAGTTAAGAAATTGTGATAGGTTATTAACTATTAGAAAGGTTAGCAAGGTGATATCTGGAAGTTTGTCATTTCATTGAAAACTGGATATACTGGGGCGGAGGGAGGCATTTTCAATTCTGAAATTTATTTGTTAGTTGTTTTAATCTATCAGTCCTAATAATTCTAATAAACTACAATAAAACAACAACCATCACTTGAAACTTCATTTAAAAAACAAAAAACAAAAAAACACACCCACAAAAAATCAGATATTGAATAGGCTGAGCATTCCCATATTCTAATTCCTCTGGGGATGGTGAAATAAACTGCAAGTGATCTGGTTCACAACAAACAACACATGGAGGGTTGTCACCCTTGCTTGTTTCAGAGCGGTTTGTCATGTTGTCCGAAAATAGCACAATGGCTTAAATATGGGTTGCTTAGCACCCACAAGCCACCATGACCACCCATAGCTTGTTGTTGGGTTGTTCAGGTTAGCTTGATTTTAGGGTGGCTTCTAACATGTGAAACCAGCAGCAAGGGTTCTCCATGGCTTCTTTAAAATGGGTACAGTGATGCCTAGCAAGAGTGGGGAAATGCCCAAATGGTCCTCACAGTGGAGCATAAATTCTACAAGAATCTTCAGTTTAATAGGAATGATGAAAATTTAAAACAAAATGTACAGTATCTGTACAATATCTAGATGCATATCTCTAGATTTCAAATTCAATGATAAAACACCTGTCTGTCTTCTTTCCCCCCTTGTAGTTCAGCTATGGTGATTTTGCCCCAATGCTGAGGAGTCAGTCTCATTTCCTTTCATTATACCAGATGGTTCCAAATAAAATCCAACAGTACAATGGGATTGTTCAGCTACTTCTGCATTTCAGATGGATGTGGGTGGGTCTAATGACCATGGATGATGAAAGTGGAGAACTTTTTCTGAAAAACATAGTACCAATATTTTATCAAAATGGCATCTGTCCTGCTTTTGCAGAGAAAATGCCTAGAATGACCTTTTTTGACAATTTCTTAACTGTCCAAGCAAGCCTTAACCAAACATTTGGAGAATTTATGGATAGTAATGCCAATGTTATAATTGTCCATGGAGATACCAACACTATGCTGAATTTGCGAATGTTGCTCCATCAAGGAGAAACTGACTATGAGAAAGTGATTTATAAAGTTTGGATTTTTGAAGCCCAGCTGGATTTTGTAGCAGTGTCCATGCATAAAGACTGGGGTTTAGAAGCCTTCTATGGTGCTTTAGCCTTCACAATACATTCACAGGAGGTGCCAAGATTCCACAATTTTCTCCAGAGCTTAAGGCCTCATTCAGCCAAGGGAGATGGCTTCATCCAAACATTCTGGGAGCAAGCATTTGACTGTTCATTTGCAGATTCTAGTTTTAATGAGGATGGTGTGAAAACCTGCACTGGGGAAGAGAAGCTGGAGAGCCTTCCTGGGCCTTTCTTTGAAATGAGCATGACTGGCCATAGCTACAGCATCTACAATGCTGTACATGCGTTGGCAAATTCTATACGTGCCGTTTACGCATCCAGATCCAGAGTAACAGCAGCCAGAGGAAGAGTAGAGAATAAGAATATACAGCCATGGCAGGTAATGTCTCTTGAGGCTTTCTACTCAATTGCAATGAATAAGAGCACAGGATCCTAGTGCATCTGGAATATGTGCCATACATTACAAAATCTTAGTAGCACATCAACCTTTCCACATCATCCCTCAATACCATGGCACCTAATTGTGTAGATTAAATTTAGTATGTGTACTTAATAAACAATTTAAATTTATCTCAGTAACGCTCAAGCAACATTACTCATAAATGGAATCTCAATAGGTAATATTATACTATGTCAAATTTTCCCTTCCTATTTCTATATGCAAAACTGAAAGAGATATAATCATCATGATCATCTTAATTTTTTTATTCTGAAACAACCTCAACACCTTATTTAATAAGTCGTTTTTTTAGGGCAAAGCAATCTTTGCCCATCAAAGAGAGCTTTTTCCAAATTCATCTAATAGTGCCATTGAGAAATTGTTTCTTTATTTCCATTTTTTTCCTTCCACGTAGCTCCATCCTGTTCTGAGGAACTTCTCATTTAACAACAGTGCTGGAGAAACAGTCCTTTTGAATGAGAACGGGGAATTTACCCTGGGATTTGATATTACCAATGTGATTACTTTCCCCAATAATTCCTTTGTCAGGGTGAAAGTTGGAAGGATGAACCCTTGGGCTCTTCCAGGCAAAACATTCACCACTGATGACAATGCCATTATATGGCCAAGACGATTTAACCAGGTAGGATTTTACTTCAAGCATTAGCTTCTATGATGTAACTGAGGAAGTATATATCCACTGTGTATTCCTTTATATTATGTCTGTACTGTCTTTACACCAGTATATTTACCTTTGTCCATTTACAGCAAAATCCTGTGCAGGTGAAATTGCCAGTGCAGTCAATAGAGCTTATTCTTAGATAGCTCCACCTTGATTTGTAGTCTTAGGCACTGCAAACATCTAGAGATGGAATAAGAGCGCTATTTAAGCATTGTGTGCATTAATCAATCTGATTTCAATGTTTTATTTCTTTTGTTTTATTTGTGACATGTACATATTACTGAATATAATAAAATGTCCCAGTGGTTCATAATATTAAAATACAATATTAAAAACAAAATATTGAAGTACAATATTAAAATACAGTAAATAGATCAAGGAGCAGTAAAATGCTGTGGTATACGTAATTTACTTACAGGCCAGGGAAACCCTGGTTGAACAAGTGTGCTTTCAGGAGGTGTTTAACAGGTGACACATTTTCTGCCTCCTGAACTACATGAAAGAGGTGTGGGTGCTGCTACAGAGAAGACCCACTGTCTGGGTACTTCATGGCAAAAATCAATTCGTTTTAGAATTACTAGCAAGGCCTCCTCTGATGATCTTAAGGGTTGGTCTGATGGTAGTGGGTTATTTCAAGAGATCCTGCCTCCTCTGTGTGACAACCTTTCAAATACCTGCTATCATGTCTCCGTTCGGTCTTCTCTTCTCCAGGCTAAACATGGCCAGTTCTTTCAGTTTCTCCTCATAGGGCTTTGTTTCCAGACCCCTGATCATCTGTGTTGCCCTTCTCTGAACCCCCTCCAGCTTGTCTGCATCCTTCTTGAAGTGTGGTGCCCAGAACTGGACACAGTACTCAAGATAAGGTCTAACCAGTGCCGAATAGAGGGGAACCAGTACCTTGCATAACTTGGAAGTGATACTTCTATTAATTATCTATTAATGCAGCTCCAAATAGCATTCCCTTTTTTTGCAGCCACATCACACTGTTGGCTCATATTCAGCTTGTGATCTACAACACTTCCAAGTTCCTTCTCACTTGTAGTATTGCTAAGCCAAGTATCCCCCATCTTGTAATAGTACATTAGTTTCTTTTTCCTACGTGTAGCACTTGACCTTTATCCCTATTAAATTTCATTCTGTTGTTTTCAGCCCAGCACTCCAGCCTATCAAGATCACTTTAAAATTTGTTTCTGTTTTCCAGGGTATTACCTATCCCACCCAATTTTGTGTCATCTGCAAATTTGAGTGTTCCCTGAACCTCCTCATTCAAATCATTAATAAAAATGTGAAGAGCACTGGGCCCAGGAGTGAGCCCTGCGGTACCTCACTCCTTACATCCCCCCAGTTTGAGAAGGTACCATTGATAAGCACTCTTTGAGTCTGATTCTGTAGGCAGCTATGGATCCATGCAATAGTTGTTCCATCTAGCCCACTTTTAGCTAGGCCTTAGCTAGACCTTAGGTTTATCCCGGGATCATCCCGGGGTCATCCCTGTTCATGTAAATGATACACAGGATATCCCAGGAGCAGGCAGGGATGACCCTGGGATAAACCTTAAGCCTAGCTAAGCCCCTAGTCTGCTAATCAGAATGTCATGGGCCACTGTGTCAAATGCTTCACTGAAGTCAAGATATATTATGTCCACAGCATTCCCACAGTTCACAAGGGAGGTTACACAATCAAAAAATGAGATCAGATTAGTCTGGCAGGATTTATTCTTGACAAATCCATGTTGGCTTCTAGAAATCACTGCATTGTTTTCAAGGTGCTTACTAGGGATGTGCTCCGCTCCGATTAGGAGCGTAGAAGCAGTAGCGGATTGGCCTGCTCCGCCTTACCCAGAGGCGGAGTAGGAGCGGACCGCGGACCCCCTAGAAGCAAGGCGAAGAGAAGCGACCATTTTTCGGAGCTCCGAGTTCAGGCGGAGCGCTCCGGTCGCCATCTTGAAAACATTTCGCCATAGGATTGCATTGCGGCAAATAATCGCGCATAACTACGTTGTTTTTGAAGCTATCGTTCTGGAAATTCTTGTGCACAGAGAGTCGTGGATGGGGGTCATTTTGAGACCACTCTCACCTCTCTGCGTGCTGTGGTTCACGTGCAATATTTTTTTAAAAATCGGGGCAACCGCGGGGCTCAAACTGCGTTTCGGCTTTTCGCCCATAGGATTGCATTGAGGGAAAGAATCGGGGATAACTGGGGGGGGGTTTAAGCTATCGTTCTGAAAATTCTTGTGCACAGAGAGTCGTGGATGGGGGTCATTTTGAGACCACTCTCAACTTTCTGCGTGCTGTGGTTCACGTGCAATATTTTTTTAAAAATAGGGTCAACCGCGGGGCTCCGTTTCGGCTTTTCGCCCATAGGATTGCATTGAGGGAAAGAATCGGGGATAACTGGGGGGGGGTTTAAGCTATCGTTCTGAAAATTCTTGTGCACAGAGAGTCGTGGATGGGGGTCATTTTGAGACCACTCTCAACTTTCTGCGTGCTGTGGTTCACGTGCAATATTTTTTTAAAAATCGGGGTTTGGGTTTTTTTTATTTTTTTATTTTTATTTTTTTGGAAGCGATGACAGGCACATTCAACTCCCAATCCTGATGAGAATTCATCTCCTCAGAAAGCATCCTCCTCCAATCCCAGCGTTGGAGGGGGGACTAAGGCAGACCCACCCTGAGAACTTTCTGTTTTGTGTCTCTTTGTGGGTTGGCGTTCGTGGAGGGAACACTTACTTAGCTAGTGCTCCTGCTTTGGAGATAGATTAATTTAATATAGGTTTAGTTTGGCGCGTGTGTGTGTTTGTTTGCTTCTTTCTGACTTGTAGCTTAGTTTGCCCTGTGTTTTCCCCTTACTTTGATTTAATATAAACTTTATTTTTGAATTTTGGAGTGTGTGGTTGGGTTGGTTGGGTTGGTTGCCCCCCCCCCTTCCCTGTATTAAAGCCTGACTGTTCTGCTTTTGTGAAAGCTTTCTTTTGAAAGCATACACACAGTTTTTGTCCCATTTCCCTACATTTATATTCTTAAACATATTTTATTATATTCTTTCACATAGTCCATTAGTATATATTCTCATACATATTATATTAGTATTCATATTTTGTTCTTCTTATAGTAGTGGTTGGTTCTTTTCCCCCCTCCCCTCTCTTAAATCCTGATTGTGTTTCCTTCTATCTTCTATATACCAAATATACCAAAAAAATTGGATTCTCTTTTTCTTCTCTGTGTAACTTCGACGGAGTGGGCTGCTTTTGTCAAGTTCAACAGGCAGCCACAGATTGAGCATTTTGGGGAAAGCATACGCACACCATTTCCCTATTCTTAAACATATTATTATTATATTCTTTGACATAGTCTTAGTAGTCTATTAGTATACATTCTCATACATATTATAGTAGTGGTTGGTTCTTTTCCCCCCTCCCCTCTCTTAAATCCTGATTGTGTTTCCTTCTATCTTCTATATACCAAATATACCAAAAAAATTGGATTCTCTTTTTCTTCTCTGTGTAACTTCGACGGAGTGGGCTGCTTTTGTCAAGTTCAACAGGCAGCCACAGATTGAGCATTTTGGGGAAAGCATACGCACACCATTTCCCTATTCTTAAACATATTATTATTATATTCTTTGACATAGTCTTAGTAGTCTATTAGTATACATTCTCATACATATTATAGTAGTGGTTGGTTCTTTTCCCCCCTCCCCTCTCTTAAATCCTGATTGTGTTTCCTTCTATCTTCTATATACCAAATATACCAAAAAAATTGGATTCTCTTTTTCTTCTCTGTGTAACTTCGACGGAGTGGGCTGCTTTTGTCAAGTTCAACAGGCAGCCACAGATTGAGCATTTTGGGGAAAGCATACGCACACCATTTCCCTATTCTTAAACATATTATATTATATTCTTTGACATAGTCTTAGTAGTCTATTAGTATACATTCTCATACATATTAGTAGTAGTAGTATTCATATTTTGTTCTTGTTATAGTAGTGGTTGTCCCATTTCTTGTCCCATTTCCCTACATTTATTAGTAATATTCTTAAACATATTATTATATTCTTGTAGATATTCTTAGTAGTAGATATATATATATATATTAGTATATTCTCATACATATTAGTAGTAGTATATTTTATTGTTCTTGTCCCATTTCCCTACATTTAAACATATTATATCTTCTTATACATATTCTTAGTAGTACCTTATACATAGTATTAGTAGTATTAATATTTTGTTAGTCATCATGAAAAGAGGAAGCAGGCGTGCTGAAAGCAGCAAGGCTCAGTCTGCCAGCAGTAAGCAGGCTTCCTCTCCTCCTGTGAAACTCAAACGGGCAACTCCTTGGCTGACTGCTCCAAAACAGAAGCAGGACAAGCAGCAGGCAGAGCCACTCTCTTCTGCAACTTGTGCCCGGCGTTCTCTTTTTGAGGGTGGGAATGGGAAAAGTGCCCGTTTGCAAGAGGCACGTGGCAGCAGTGCCATTAGAGGAGGAGGAGTATCCCCAACTCCTTCATTCTCCTTTCAGCCCACGAGCCCGATGATGGACCTAGACGAGGTCCTCAGCACAGTGGAGGGGGGGGGAGGAGGAGGAGGAGGCGGTGGGCCTCCAGGATGTGGGGGCTGAGGAGGAGCAGCAGCAGGCCGAGGCTCTCTCCCCAGTCTCATCCCACACCCCTGTTTCTGTGGCAACACCAGAGAGCTCAGGCGGGCAATTGGTGGTGTCACCACGGAAACGAAAGACAAGCATCGTGTGGGACCACTTTGAGTTGGGAGCGGATCCCCGCTTTGCTGTCTGTCGCCACTGCAAACTCAGCCTAAGCAGGGGTTCATCGACAGGGCATTATGGAACCAGCAGCATGAAGATGCATCTTAAGAGGCAGCACCAGTCGGTCTTGCTGGGGAAAGAGGCGGGCAAGGCGACTGGTTCCAGGGGAAAGCCGAAGGCGGCGGCTGCTGCTGCTGCTGCTGCTGCTGCTGCTGCTGGCACTTCCAGTCTCAGCTCTCCATCTCCCATCCCCACAAGGGTTAGGCAGGCAACCCTGCCGGAAATGGGGTGGGGGAAGTATGGAACCACAAGATGGCGTTTTCCAACGCCCTCCCAGATCACCACGTCAATCGGTGAGATGGTGGCGTTGGACGACCAGCCATTCAGCCTCGTCGACAACGCAGGCTTCAAGAGGCTGATGGCGCTTGTGGTGCCATACTACAAGCTGCCGTGTCGCACCACCCTGAGCAGGCGGGTGGTGCCTTCCCTGTACCGTTCCTGCAGGGAGTTAGTGCTGGGTCGTCTGTGCCAGGCAGAGGCACGGATGGTGCACTTCACCTCGGACATTTGGTCCAGCGAGGGCGGAGTGCACGCTTACCTGTCCCTGACGGCACACTGGTGGGCAGCCGTGGGGCAGGAAGGATCCAGCACTACAGGGACTGGCAAGGAGGGCTACTGCTGGGCCCTCCTCCACACGCAAGTGATGGACCAGTCCCACACGGCAGGGGAGATTACGGAGGCCATGAACCGCATGGTGGATGGGTGGCTAGCTGGGCAGAAGGTCACCCGCGGTTACATGGTCACGGACGGGGGAGCCAACATGGTGAAGGCGGTGCGCGACGGCGGATTCGAGGGCGTCCGCTGCATCGCGCACGTCTTGAACCTGGTGGTGAGGGATGGCCTTGGGATGGGCAGCAGCAAGCCCAACCTCGGTCCCCTGTCCGGGATCCGTAACCTCCTGGAGAGCTGCAGAAAGGTGGCAGGCCATTTCCACCACAGCGTCAAGGGCAGTCGCTTGCTGCGGGAGAAGCAGGAGGAGTTGAATCTCCCGCAGCACAGGCTAGTGCAGGATGTGGTGACACGCTGGAACTCCACCTACCTGATGCTGGAGCGGATGGTGGAGCAACAGCGTGCCATCCACGACTTGTTCAGGGTCAGGGACATGGGCGTCCACCACCTGGGCAAGCAGCAGTGGGACGCCATGTCCCAGCTGGTGGCGGTCCTCAAGCCGTTCCTGAACGCCACCGAGACCCTGAGCAAAAGCTCTGCCCTCCTCAGCCAGGTGATCCCTGTATGCAGGCATCTCCAGAAACAGATGGGCGACTTTCTGGAGTACAGGGATCCCGTCACCGGCAGGCGCTTCGAGCCCGAGGTCCGCGAAGCGGTGACTAGGCTGAGGGACGGCGTGACGCGGAGGCTGGAGCCCATCCAAACCGACAGGGTCCACATGTTGGCAGCCATGTGCGACCCTCGTGTGAAGGATGGGCTTTGTGGGCCAAATAGCAGGCAGCACTGGGTGGAAACGCTGGTGGGCGAAGTGCGGGCGGCATGGGCCAAGAGGGTGGGGCAGAGTGAGGCAGAGGAGCAGGCCACCCCTCCCCGCAGCAGCACCAGCAGCACCAGCAGCAGCCTCACCTGCATCCCTCCCAGCAGCAGCACAGGCGAGGGGTATTGGGAAGAGGCTCTGCACACCGTGTTTGGGCAGAGACCCTCCCCAGCCACCAGCCAGGATGACGCTGCAACCACCGTGCAGCGTTACCTGTCAGAGCCCATCGAGGACTCCTCCATGGACCCCCTGGCCTACTGGTCATCCCGTTTTCAGATTTGGCCGGACCTGGCGCGGGTGGCCATGGATCGACTCAGCTGCCCACCCACCAGTGTTCCAAGCGAGAGGGTGTTCTCTATGGCGGGCGACATAGTGACCCCTCACCGCTCTCGCTTGGAGCCGGACTTGGTGGAGCAGCTGGTCTTTCTGAAGGGCAATCTCCCCCTGCTGGGATACCCCACCCTCAAGCCCTCGTGGGAGTGACAGGCAGGCTCCCTTTAATTCCACCCCTCCTTGGGTTGGCAGGCACACTACAGTTCAGGCAGGCTGGTTTTTTCTCTGTAGGCACTAGGCAGAGTTTGTCACCGTGCGTGTGTGTGACTGACTGTGAGGGCAAAGCACCGCACTTGAGTTCATTTCATTTCTGTGGCGTCCGGTACAGCTTAGTCAACTCATCCGGATAGTTTTCCACCCAGTTCCAAAAGACTCCATTTATTTATTTATTTATTTATTTATTTATTTAATTAATTACATTTATATACCGCCCCACAGCCAAAGCTCTCTGGGCGGTTTACAACCGTTTGTCCATGATTGACTGCACGTTTAGGTGAGGTGCAAGCAGGGGGCAAGGCAATGCCTGGCACCACCACCACCACTAGCCAGGCTGCCTCTCTCCAGCAGTCCACGGGTCGCCCTTTGGAGTGCCCTGGGAGTGGAAGACGTACTCCCTGATCCAGAAGTATGGTTTTTTGAGAAGCAAACAGGCGAGTCCTCGCCTTTGAGAAGCAACCTTTCACTTGAACTCATGGAAGTCATTGACTTCAGCACAGCCACTACATAGAGGCTGTGGACCTCTGGGTGACTCCATCTGTGTGCTGATTTTGAGAAGCAACCTTTCACTGAAACTCATTCACTTCCCCAATTGTGGCTGGTACTCCAACAGTCCACCGAACTCCCATAGCACAGCCACTTAGTGCATACTAGGGACAGTTTAAGTTTCCTCCTGAGAAGTCAGCACTCACTTCGACTCATGACAGCCATTGACTTCACCACAGCCACTTTGTGTGGGATGCTGTGGTCCTCCAGGATGTGGGGATTAGTAGTAGTCACTGGTCGAGCTTGTCTCCCCGGTCTCGTCCCACCCCTCTTCCGCTGTAACCCTGTCTTTGAGAAGCAAGCTGTCACTTCAACTCATGGACTTCCCCTCAGAGAAAAAGCTAAGCTCCAGCAGTCCACCGATCTCCCGTAGCACAGCCACTACATTTCCTGAGAAGTGAGCTCTCACTTCAACTCGTCTTGTAGTGCGCCCGCCGAGTTGAGCACAGCCACTACAGTGGAGGCGCCTGCCCGCCTGCCTGGGAGCCATCCTTGTGAGGTAGCTGGATCTGCTGGGACTGACTCCCCCACAGATCTATGGCTTACTTGTGCAAGGTACCAGCTTTTCTGGGCCCGCCAACCCATGCCTGCCTGCCTGTCTGCCCGCCTCCCCCGGGGTGCTGCTGTGGTGGGGCATCTGCCAGGACTGACTCCTCGCCTGCTCTGCCCGCCTGGTGCCTGGGAGATGGGCTTTGCGGTTCGTGGCCAGCACCCTCCGGCACGCTTGCTCCCAGTCGTCCTCCTCTGTGCCCCTCAAGGCGTAACTGCTGGCTTAGAAAGAAAGAACCAGCCATCTTTGCCTCACTTTGCGCCCACTTATGGGTTGGTTTGCTATGCGTTAGTGCTCAAGCCATCCTTGCGGCACTACAATGCATGCTGCCTGCCTGCTTTCCATTGATGGTGCTATATAAATAAATAATAATAATAATAATAATTCTCCCCTTCCCGCCTTGCAGCGATGGTGTATGTGTCTTGCTTTGACTAAGGGGAGAAGTCCTTCCTGCGCTCACTTAGACTTTATCAAATTCAATAATCCCTTTTTCAAATGTGCCAGAAGATTTAGGGTTATCTCGTGGCATGTTGGGATTGCCTTGGAACTGGCCCCATTGAGCTGTCTGCAATTGCAACTTTAAATCCCTGACATACTGGAGTGTTCAAATTTCAAAAGTTCCCCTAACATCAGGGGATGATGGGATTGCCTTGAAACTTGGTGTCCATGGGGACACATGGGTAAGCTGTCATGGGACCAAAGGATAGGTTTCTAACGTGCAAATTGACGTAGTTGTAGAATGGGACTTGATTTGGGGTGAGTTAAAAAGTTTAAGCCGCGCCAAAAATCAGGGGATGATGGGATTTGCTTGCAACTTGGCGTGCATGTGGACACATGGATAAGCTGCCCTGGTGCCGAGTTTGAGGTTTCTAACATGCAAATTGACGGAGCTATCCCAAGGGGTGTGAATGGGGTGCCCGATTTTCATAAATTCCCCAAAAATCAGGGGATGATGGGATTGCCTTGAAACTTGGCGTGCATGTGGACACGTGGATAAGCTATCATGGTGCTGAGTTTGAGGTTTCTAACGTGCAAATTGACGTAGTTGTAGAATGGGACAATTTGGGGTGAGTTAAGCCATGCCAAAAATCAGGGGATGATGGGATTTGCTTGCAACTTGGCGTGCATGTGGACACATGGATAAGCTGCCCTGGTGCCGAGTTTGAGGTTTCTAACATGCAAATTGACGGAGCTATCCCAAGGGGTGTGAATGGGGTGCCCGATTTTCATAAATTCCCCAAAAATCAGGGGATGATGGGATTGCCTTGAAACTTGGCGTGCATGTGGACACGTGGATAAGCTATCATGGTGCTGAGTTTGAGGTTTCTAACGTGCAAATTGACGGAGCTATCTAAAGGGGTGTGAATTAGGGTTATGGGAGGTGCGTTAGAGGGTAGAGCCGCGCCAAAAATCAGGGGATGATGGGATTTGCTTGCAACTTGGCGTGCATGTGGACACATGGATAAGCTGCCCTGGTGCCGAGTTTGAGGTTTCTAACATGCAAATTGACGGAGCTATCCCAAGGGGTGTGAATGGGGTGCCCGATTTTCAAAAATTCGCCAAAAATCAGGGGATGATGGGATTGCCTTGAAACTTGGCGTGTGTGTGTATACGCCCATGAGGTGTCATGGTGCCAAACGTGAGGTTTCTAACTTCAACGGAAAAAAAGTTGTTTACTTTTTTAGCTTTCAATGCAAGCCTATGGGGGGGCAAAAACGGAGCTCCGGATCCGATCCGGAGCTCCGAGCGGAGCGGAGCGGAAGTGGGCGGAGCGGGGGGCGGGGCGGAGCGACCCGCTCCGAAAAATGGCGGATCTGCAAGTGAAGCGGAGCGGGGGGTCCGTGCACACCCCTAGTGCTTACAGATTGACTTCTTTATAATCTGCTCCAAAATTTCCCCACGGATTGATGTCAGATTGACTGGTATGTGGTTCCCAGGTTTCTCCTTTTTGCCCTTTTTGAAGATTGGGAAAACATTAGCCCTCCTCCAGTCACCCAGCACTTCACTTTTGCATGATTTTGCAAAGATAATAGACAGTGGTTCTGAGAGATCTTCTGCCAGCTCCTTTATTACTCTAGGATGCAGTTCATCAGGCCCTGGAGATTTGAACTTGCTCAAAGACTTTAGGTATTCCTTGACCTCATTCTCAAACTGCAATCCTGCCCCTACAGCTTGTACTTAACTTTTGCCGGGGGTGGGGGAGTTCATAGACCCCATTTTAGGAGTAGGAATTGAGCACTTCTGCCTCTTCTTTGTCATATGTTATCAATTTGCCATCCTCATTGAGTGCTTGAACCACCATTTCTTTCCTCTGTGTTTTACTGTGCACCTACTTGAAGAAAGTTTTCTGTTTCTTTAAGCATCTCTCGCTAGCCTCAGCTCATTCTCAGCTTTAGCTTTCCTGGTGCCATTCCTGCACTTTTGTGCTACCTGTTTGTACTCTTCTTTTGTAGCCTGGCCATTCTTCCACTTCCTTTATGCGTCCTTTTTGTTTTCATGTCATCTCCTAACTTTTTGTGAAGTCACATTAGTTTCTTCCGTTGTCTTCTGTCCTTTTCCCTTTTTGGGATGTTTTGTAATTGTGCCTTTAAAAATTCCTTTTTTAAAAATTCCCACCCATCTTGGACTCCTTTTTTTTATTAGGATCACTTGCCATGGGGTGTGTGTCTTACTTATCATTGTTCTGAGTTGATTAAAAATTGACTTTTCTAAGATCTAGAGTACATGTATGGCTACATTCAGCTTTCGCTTCCTTTAAAATCAAGAACTCAAGTAGGGCATAGTCACTTTTCTCCAGAATTCCTGTAACTGCCACTTTATCTACTAAGTCATCACTATTTTTCAGAATCAAGCCAAGGAGAGCCGATCCTAGTTCCTTCCTCCACTTTATGTAGGAGACAGTTATCAGCCACACATGTCAGGAATTTCTTTGAGGGGGCAGTTTTGGCAGATTTTGCCTCCCAACAGATATTGGGATAATTTAGGTCCCCCATTACTACCACGTCACACTTCCTTAAAGCACTGGCAATTTGCTTTTCAAAAGTTTCATCCTTGTCATCTCTTTGATTGGGTGTTCAGTAGTAGATTCTGACTATCATGATCCTTTTATTCCTTGCCCCATTTATTTTAATCCAGATGCTCTTGATGGGGTTACTTATCATACTCCTACTCATGTGGAAAATATTGACCAACTCTTGACTACAGAGAACTTGCTTTATGGATGCTGATATTGTCATGGTCCCAATCTACACCCAGCAGAATATAACACTTTGAAGGCAGTTCAAAAATGGTATATGGAATTATGGTCCCCAACAGTTGTCAGTTCAATGCCATTATAAAGCAGTAGTCTAGATCATGCCATACTGTGGCAACAGCAAGTTTAGTTTCAATTAAACCAAACATCATTGACATACATTTTCTCATAGTTAATTCTTGATATTCCTTGAAAAGGTGGTGCCCATTTCTCTCTGTAATGACAACTGCCATCCTGGGTATCAGAAGAAAAAGAAGGAAGGGGAGCCATTTTGCTGCTATGATTGTGCTCAGTGTGAAAAAGGAAAGGTTTCTCATCAGAAAGGTAGAGTATACACTGCATTGAATAATCAAACATATTGAACTTTAGAGTATGTTCTCAAGAAAGATCAAAGGTAATAATGAAGTCCCTATTTGATAAAGTGGTTGGCAATAGCTGTCATAGTTGGGCCATATTTCTCATTGTTACCGCAGTTGAAAATAGTAACAATAGACACTTTTTATATAGTCAATGAACTGCTCCATCTGGGAACTGTTCTTCCAGTTCTCATCCAAGCTATTTGAATCCACACCTTGGTACCCTCAAAACTAGGCTAAAGACAAGCATTGACATGCCCAAGAGTAATCTAGACAGGCACTTTTTAAAAAGCTGCCTTATTTATAATGACCAAAATTAAATAACCCAATACTTCTTTAAAATTGAATCCAGTCTTTGGGCTGAAAAAGTTTCTCTGCTTTAAAGAATATAAACCTTTTGAAATACATTGGCTGAAAAGCCCAAGGCAATTACCTGGGTTGAAATTCTGAACATTTCTCCAAAGGCTTTTAATCTGCTGTATCAGTTTCATCACAGAATTGACCTCCAAGCACAAGGGAAAGAGCTTTTCCTTTCCTGCTTTTCCACTACATAACCTCTAGGTGGTATATTGGAATAGTGCAATTACACGAGAGCCAAGTGTGTTTTCTCTTGCTTTCTTTAAATAATATTGCTGAAACTGCTGTTTAAAAACAGAAGCAAAACCTAGGGATGGGTGATCCCTCTCTCAACTGCCTCAAGTGCTACTTGCCAGACCCCGACCACTTACCGAATCCCTGTTCTTTTACTTAAAGGACCATTTATTCAAGTAAAGATTCAATACAGAGTTTAATAACCTTAGTACTGTGTGCACTATCCCATATGTCCATCCACTGCAATCCTGCTGGTAGAAACACAAGAAGAAGGGCCTCTGAACATGGCCTACATGGCCTAGCAGGCTAAGGTAGAAGAAGGAGGTATCTTTGTCTCAGATCACTGAAGACCTTAAAGATCAAACCCAGATGAGGAATTTTTGGAAGTGGCGGAGTTGGTGACCAGCTCTGTCTGATAAAACATAGAGTTCACCAGTCCAAGACATGGAAGTGAACCAACAAAGCCAGATACAAAGATGAGGTCCAACCGTATTCATTTATTCAGTTTATTCATTTCATTCAGCCCAAAGCTGATCTAGGAAACAGCGAAGCTGTATTTTTTGTTTATCCTTAGGTCTGAGAGAACTCAAGTACTCCAAAACATCTATCAGATGCAATTAGCAGTGACAGAGATCCTTGCGTCAATGTTAATCCTTAAAACAAAGCCAACTCACAATGAAGGTCTATGCCATTCTTTCAGAATCAATGCCTACTGTTATTCTCCAACACAATTGTTTGTAGAAATAGGAGATATGTCTGCAGCTGCAAAATGCAGCATTTGAAATATCTAGGGGGCCTCCTCTGAAAATACATCTCATCTTTTCTCAGATATGGATACCTGCACCACCTGCAAAGAAGACCACTATCCAAACAAGGAGCAAGATCTGTGCATTCCCAAAAGAGTAACGTTCTTGACTTATGTGGAACCTTTGGGAATGAGTTCAGCATTGTCTGCACTTTTATTTTCTTTGATCACTGCTTTGGTATTAAGAACATTTATGAAGCACCACAACACTCCCATTGTCAAAGCCAACAACCGGGACCTGACCTACACTCTCCTCATCTCCCTCCAGCTCTGCTTCCTTTGCGTGTTGCTATTCATTGGACGTCCTCAAAAGGTGACCTGTTTCCTCCGACAAACTGCTTTCAGCATCATCTTCTCGGTGGCTGTTTCCTGTGTGCTGGCAAAAACCATCACAGTGGTTCTGGCTTTCATGGCCACTAGGCCAGGAAGCAGCATGAGGAAATGGGTGGGGAAAAGACTGACCAGCCCCATAGTCCTCCTCTGCTCTCATATTCAAGCAAGCATTTGTGCTGTGTGGTTTGCAACCTCTCCCCCTTTCCCAGACGTTGACATGACCTCAGTGGCTGAAGAAATTGTACTAGAATGTAATGAGGGATCTGTAACTATGTTTTACTGTGTTCTTGGCTATATGGGCTTCCTAGCATTTGTGAGCTTCACTGTGGCTTTCATTGCCAGGAAACTACCAGACAGTTTCAATGAAGCCAAATTTATCACTTTCAGCATGTTGGTGTTTTGCACTGTCTGGTTGTCCTTTGTTCCAAGTACCAGAGTACCAAAGGGAAATACACGGTAGCTGTGGAAATCTTTTCCATCTTAGCCTCTAGTGCTGGGCTGTTGGGTTGCATCTTCTTCCCTAAATGCTACATTATTATTCTGAGGCCAGATCTGAATAAAAGAGAGAATCTCATGAAGAGAAATGCATAACAAAATGTAATTGTTCTTTTCTAATGTTCATCTATGTGTGTGGACACTCTGTAACTCAATTTCCATAGTAGCCTTCCAGCATGGCTTCGATTCACACACACACACAAAGAGAGAGAGAGAGAGATGCAAGCCATGGGTTTGGGGGAGAAAGTAACACCATATTTGAATATGACATTGTTCTGAGCTTATATAGGGCTTCCCAATTCAACACCATCTCAATCTGTCTAACTCTTACTCTGTCTGAAAAAGCTCCTCATCTGTAAAGAAGTGCCTCAATGTGCTCACTGCTCCTATTAGTAAGCTATTTCCAATCATTTAACAGCTTGCAAAATGTTGAGTAACACCTAAATGTGGTAGAAATCCCTGACCTCCTCCTCCTTCTACCAACACCATCTACCAGCACCATTACACACACACACACACACACACATAATGCACAGAGAGATTTTCCTATGATCTATACATTTGTAAGATGTAGGAGGCTAAGACACAAGATATTAATTCATTGCATTTAAAGATAACAACCAGCAGGGACAGAAATCACCTCTACATTTACAAATCCCAAAATTAATGAAAGTTTAAAATTTCCTTATTAATTGTTTTTTATATTTTGATTGTCTTGAATCCAGATATATTATGTAAATGTGAACTTTATAGTTATATTCAAAATCCAATAAAATCATTTTCATAAATCTAAAGCCACTTGTTTACAGTGCATATTTAATGCTATGTCAATATTTTTCTAATAGTCTCAGCATCATCTATAATGGCACAACCTTCCAAATAATTTATTAATACTTTTACTGGATCATTCAGATAACTGGAACTCATAATCTCTTCAATACAGCAGAATACTAAGAGTCAAAAACTTTTAATTTCATCGCAACTCCAAAATATAGACATATTATTTGCATGGGATTTCCCACATATCCAATAATTATCCTGAGATAAAGTGTAACTCAAGTTCATATTAGAATCTGCATTGACTCCCTATTTCAACTCAGACCCCAGTTCAGTTTTGGAAAGGTTGATTTGGCTTGGACTGAGTTGGGATCCACCCAATCCATCCTTGTGAAGCATCGAGTGTTATTGCAGGAAGAGGATGCCCTCTCACCATTTTCCCCATCCTGCCTGCTATTGACAGGGATGGATCAATTCAAAGGAGAATCCCTCTCACAAGACAGCAAGGTGCAGGTATTATTAATAATATATAGTTTGTCGTCCCTTTTTGACTGCTTTCTCGTTGATCAATTCTCATGAAACAAACTGTATTGGAAAGTTCTTGACACACAGATTCCACAAATTACAATAGTTTTCAAGATAATTCAAACTTTTTTCTTTCTTTTTTTTCAGAATTAGGCTATCTTCTATAAAACATACTATAAAGTTTTATTTTAATATCAAAAAAGTCAAGAATAATTAAACAAAGATAATTAACTGCAGTTTGAAGCAAAATGAAATATGAACACACTCAAAAGTCTCTGCACACCTTTATAAATAAAAGCCAAAGTACAATGATGTGACAGTAACATCTGGCCTGTAAACAAATTATGAAGGGATTAAGAGACTAAGACCTTAGCTAGACCTAAGGTTTATCCCGGGATCTTCCCGGGGTCCTCCCTGCTCATGTAAATGACACACAGGATATTCCGGGAGCAGGCAGGGACAATTCCGCGATAAACCTTAGGTCTAGCTAAGGCCAAAGTTAAATGTAACCCAGTCAAAGTTTAGTTATTTCTCAGAAAGACCATCAGTGCCTGCTTCAGTTGGACCCCCCACCTCCATAGGGCTAACTCATCTTGACCCTGTGGGGAAGAAGAAGTGAGGGAGAAAGGAGCAGGTACAGACCATCAGAGCCTGCTTCAGTTGGACCCTTCCCCACCCCCCACCCCACACACACAGGGCAAAATGTCATCTTGACCCTTTGCAAAGAAGAAGGAGCTGTTGGTCTGCCCCTCCATTGGGAGATGAGAGGGGGGAGCAGGGCCTTCCCACCAGCCTGAACAGTCTCCTTAATTTCTTTGTATTTTTCCCTCTTCCCTCCCCATCCCCTTTCTGATCAATTGTAAGCCGCTCCGGGAGCCTTTTTGGCTGAGGTGCAGGATAAAAATACTCTAAATAAATAAATAAATAAATAATGAGGAAACTGGAAGCTAAGACTGATGCCTTCATTGATATGCCCTGTGATCAGTCATGATGTTGTGCAATGTCAGAAACTGTGCTTGTTTACCCTTCATGCACTGACACATTCTGTTGATCAGCAAATATGTTATCTTGCCCTAGACCTGTATTGCCTTATGAAGCATCTAGTCTTACTACTAGATGAGGGCTCCCCCTCAATGGCTTGTTTGAGATCAACTGAAAATACCTGCCAATAGGGCTTCAGTTCTTTTGTAGGATAACCACCAGAGTCTTCCTCTTCCTCCAGACCAGTTCCAGCTGGTGCCCACTGCTGCCAGTGGGGTGTAAGGTGTGTCACATGAGGCAGAGTCAAAAGGTCACCAGAGGTAGAGTAGACTTTTTAGTCTCCAGGAGCCCATATCATACAAATGGCAAACTGAGCTATTTACTGTTTTACTCTGTACAGCACCATGTACACTGATGGTGCTATATAAATAAATTAATTAATTAATAATAATAATAATAATAATAATAATAATAATAATAATAATAATAATGAGTGTAAATGTATGGGTCAGGGAATCCACACAGCCACACAAAAGCACTGCTTTGGAGCCACATTCCCTGTTCAACAAGTAACTCCCATTGCACAGAGAATTAAGTGACTATAAGATCATGAGTGCAAAACAGTGCAGGGGAACTCATCCACATCACCATCTTCATCTCAGTGCTACACAGAAAAGCAGTTTTTGGAATCCAGTAAGTTCTGAGAGTATCTAAAATGTATTTATTTGATTTCTATACTCCCCAGTACCCAAAGCTCTCTGGGAAGGTTTACAAAAAGTAAAACCATAGAGTACAGCCTGAAGCATAAAATATGGAAACTTAAATTACTATATGAATCACAATATTAAAGTGAAACCAAAATAAAACCAAGCAGTATTATTATTATTATTATTTATTTATATAGCACCATCAATGTACATGTACAATGTACAGTAATGCAGAGTTTTCACAGATTCAGAATATAGATTTAAACCTGCAGTACAATTAAAAACATGTTGTTGTTGTTGTTGTTATTGTTATTATTATTATTATTATTATTATTATTATTATTATTATTTAAAAAAAACAGTAACAGATTAAAGGGGGGGAATCCAATACATTAACACAGGTCCAGAGTAGTTCCAAAAGCCTGCTGAAACAAAAACAGGTTTTGCCTGCCTCCAAAACTGTAACACAGAGAGGGCCAGCCTAGCCTCTCTGAGAAGGGAGTTCCAGAGCCTTGGAGCAGCCACCGAGAAGGGTCTTTTCAGTGTACCCATCAGATGTGCCTGGGATGTTGGTGGGACTGAGGGAAAAGCCTCCCCAGAAGCTCTCAGAGCATGGGCAGGCTCATATGAAAGAATACGGTCTTTCAGATTATAGAAAAGGGCCCCTGAAGATGATCTTAAGATCCATGCAGATACATATGGGAGGAGGCAATCCTTCTTTTAGGGCTTTGGGTGTAAATACCAGCACTTTGAATTGGGCCTGGACATGGACTGGCAGCCAGCAAAAGTACCATTTGCATAAAACCCACCAAATTGCATAAAATGATGGTGATCATAATCAGCATAATCAACATTTACACAAAAGCATTCCTTTGGAGCCACATATATATCCAGTAACAACGAGACAGTGGTAATGAATGGGAGAGGCCTGGGGGAGGGGGAGGGTCAGCTTTCTGCAGGTAAAATTTCCACACTACCCCCTCACACCTACTCAAGACAAAAAAATCCACACACTCAGCAAGGGAGAGGTGTGAGAAGTTGGCTATGAGTCAAATCCCATGACTTTTAATATGCAAGTAGGTAACACTACTTTAATTGGGCTCCGATCTCTGCAAAATGGGGGTGATCCCCATCCCTGGTCTGGGCCCAAAGTATCATTTGTCAAAAATAAGGATTATGAAGATATTCAAGACTGACTAAAATGAGTTTGGATTTGTAAGAATCCACCCTGTGGAATCCGCTGTATACCAACCTCCCCAGGCTGCCTGGAGTCAATGGACTTTTGGATATATATTCTAAATTTATTTCCAGGAAGATGCATATGATTCTGCTAAGACATATGGCCTGCTGGAAAATATGCATGGGGAAAAGGGGAATGGAATGGGGGACAGTACACTATCACAAATTATGTAAATAGTTGCAAACTTCCTTATGCAATTATTTATGCATTTTTCTGCATAATACAGGGAGAGGAAATCAAATCTGTCTGTGAACAGACACTGTAATGAACAACACCACATAATACACAAAAAACACACCAGATTGATTTCACAAAATCCAGACATCCCTAGCTACCACTTACTGCCACAAAGACCTTTCACTTCTCAACCCTCCTCCTCCTCCTCTTGACTCCAACTCTGGACTCTAATAACTAACAGTATTGTGCCATCTTTCCTCCACCCCACCCCCCGCCATTTCAGTCAGAATAATCTACCATCCAGTTAAAGTTCACACTCTCTTACTCTAATAGCCCTTTCTTTCTCTTTCTTTCTTTAGCTAAAGACTAATGAGTACAGATGGAATGCCCCTTAATGATCACTGCCTGACCTTTGTTCTCTTTTTGATTCCACTGCCCACTGCTTCCAAAGAAGCAAGGGCCTGAAATGAGCATTTGAGGCACCCTAGTCTTTTGTACCTTGGATCGAGAATTAGTCATCCTTAAAGTAGACTGATTACAAATGATGGGACTTCCATTAGCTTTGACTAACTTAAATTTCATTGATATTTATTTATTTATTTATTTATTACATTTTTATACCGCCCAATAGCCGAAGCTCTCTGGGTGGTTCACATCAATGGCCCTGTTCAGACAGCACACTAAACCGTGATCATTAAGTGTTTTGAGCTAAACGTTCTGGCTTAGCATAATGTTAACCATCTTTTTAATTCCCCCCTCCTTTCACCTACAAAGGACTTCAGTATACCTTTCCTGTGACATTCTAGTTTCTAATGTGTCAGGGCATTTTCATCAGGAGGGGAACATTTCATGAATTTCTCTTACTCAACTGTATGTAAATTAAAGATAGTGGATCAGGGCTCTAGATTTGAGGGAAAACTTTGTAAGTTGGTCTCAGGTGGCTTCCATTCTACCTGGAGTCACCTCTTTCTTGCATTTTAAATATTAAAATATATTTTGGGGACTGCTGTCAGCCTTGGGCCTCATCTACACCAAGCAGGATATTGCACTATGAAAGTGGTATATAAAAGGCAGGAGCCACACCAAGCAGGATATAGTGGCATGAAAGTGGTATACGTTATGTGTCAATGGGCCCCAACAGTTGTCAGTGCACTTCAATACCACTATAAAGCTATAGTGTGGCTCCTGCCTTTTATATACCGCTTTCATGCCATTTTCATGGTGCAATATCCTGCCCGATGTAGATGAGGCCTTAGAGGCATAGGTGGTTTTGAAATAGTTAAAAGAAATACTTTCCCATATTGCCATAGGCATATGCTAGTTACTTTTATCCCAAATATATCTCAATTCCTGGACCTACTTCTTCAATTATTTTTTCAACACACTTAAGGATATAGAAAAGTTATTGCTAATCCAGTCAACATGTTATCTTTAACCGAGAAGGATGCTATACATAATGCCACTAAAGGCCCAATTCCTGGGGGGGGGGGCATTATTATTATTATAGAGCTAGTTATTTTCAATTATATACCCTATAATTTTCATCAGGACCTCAGTGGATTACTTGAATGATATATCTTGTAATTCTCCCATTGGAAAAGTCTCCATTAAAACAGAGCTAAAGATTTTTAGGTGAGGGAAGGAGGGTAAGTGCTTCCAATATTTAATGAGCTGTGTCTGTCGCATTTCAAGACAAGGTGGGAAATCAGGAAGCTGTATCTAGATGGGACATAATACAATGAAGATGCTGCTGCTGGAAGGGCTGCTGTTGTTATTGCAGATACCTCAGGCTGAATTTTGGGTAGATTCTGCTAAATGCCCTATCCAGAATGACATCTATACACCTCATACATATTGTAAGACTGGTGACCTCATCATTGGTGCAACTGCCTCTCTGATGCTTGCATTTTTTGATCAATTTTCCTTCCGTGAATATCCTAGCTGGGATTCTGACTTTCCTATGTAAGAACTTATTATTTTTCTGTTCTATGCAGTTACCTTGGGACTTTCCAATGATTAAAGAGGTGGATGTAAGTCCCACTAAATTCTGCTGGACTTACTACCATGTAATTGCACTGATTGGAAACCTAGTTGACTTAAAATACTAGCCTGAAAACTATTTTAAATAACCTTGATTCAACATTCATTCCTTCATTCATTTATTCATTCTTTTCTTCTTCTTCTGTTTTTTTTTTTTATCATACTGTTACATTCATTTTCTGTCTTTTCTACTTTATCTACCACACCACATTTCTATATGATTTTAATCATTCCTGTCCATATCATATATAGGTCTCCTTTCATCCCTGCTCTCTTTCTGTACCACTTTTTCTCAACTATGTTTCTAGTACCATCATGGCTTTTAATTTCAGTATTTGTAAATTACTGCATGAGCATCTGCTACCAGCACCCCTCCTCTGTGATGATATTTTTGTTATTTAGCTTCAAACTATGGTGGGATAAGGCATCATTGTGTATACACTTAAACACTTGTGTGCAAAAGGTAAGTTTTTTTGTTTGTTTTTTACAATGTCTCCTGCTCCTCCCACACCAGTAACTGCAAGGAGCCGGGACAAACCACGACACCCGCCCACACATTGCATGGTCTCAGGATCATCTCAAGACTGTGGAAAAAGTGGGCTCAAAGGATAGGGTGAGATCCCGGGGAAAGGGAGGGGTCATCTCTCCCTGCTCCTGGGATCTCCTGTGCATCATGTGGATATCACCCTGTCTAGCTATGACCTAAGGCTATCTCACGTTGGTTCAAACTCAACAAACCCAGGAAATTGGAACCTAAGGCTGATTCCTTATCTGGTGTGCCCCGTTATCAGTCATGATGCTGTGCAATAAGATAAATTGTGTTTGCATACAAGTTACCCATACTTTCCTTGGGTCATTCAGTCCCAAATCCAGTCTCATCTCCCATAGGCTTTCATTAGCAAATAACATTATTTTAAAAATGAGTAAATTGAATAGAAAAAGAGAAGAAAAGAAAAGAAATTCATTTCCAACAACTACAATATAAAGGGAATGAGAAAATAGCAATGTTTAAAATATGGAGTCTATAGTGTTTTTACAAATGATGCACACGACACATGTTTTTAGGAACTAATAATAATAATAATAATAATAATAATAATAATAATAATATTTATTTATTTGTTTGTTTGTTACCCACCTCTCCCTCTGGATTGAGGCGGGGTACAACACAATTAAAAACATAAAATACATAAAACTAATTCAAACTTTTAAAACCAGTGCATCCTTAAAAGCAGCACACCATTAAAAAAGGCATCTTAAAATTCAGCTGGGTAGGCCTGCCATAAGAGATCAGTCCTTATGACTTTCTTAAATTCTGGAAGACTGTTAAGTTGATGAATCTCTCCCGGCAAGCCATTCCACAAACTGGGAGCAGCAGAAGAAAAGGTCCTCTGGGTAATAGTTGCATGGCTGAAGGTTTTTCTCCCCACACTTTTTTTTTACGAGAACTATCTTTTCTCCCTCGGTGTTTAACCAATCTTTCCAAAATTTTCAGGTATGTAAAATAGACATTTCTTTCTAGCATGAACATTTTCAGGATGTTTTGTGAAACCAATCCAATTTTGTTAAGGTCGAAAGAACCCCCCTCCAAGCTTTCCATTTAACCTTATTGAATTCTTATTTTGATGATTGCCTTTATTGGAGCCATAAATGGAGCTCCAATAATTAAAGAAGAAAAGGAAAGAAAAGAAACTTCCACAGTTGTTGCATTCTACCGTGACAGATCATATATGTTTTGCTACAGGGTAGTGACAAAGAATTACCAGCAAGTCCTGGCTTTGGTTTTTGCTATAAGTGAGATAAATGAAAAACTCCAGATCTTGCCCAATATGTCCTTGGGATTCCACATCTCTGAGAGCTACTTCAGTCCAAGAAGGATTTACAACATCGCAATTGAATTTTTTTCCACACTACATAGATTCATCCCCAACTATCAGTGTGGCATTCAGAACAACCTAATAGCAGTAATTGGTGGACTGGGCACAGAAATCTCCCGTAATTTGGCTGATATTTTGGATTTATACAAGCTACCACAGGTAGATTGTTCCCACATTTTCAGAATGATGGCATAGTATTTTCCTGTCCCTTCCCATTCTGGTATGTATGTGTAATTGTTTATGAATGTATATTCAGAGAAAATAGGTTACTTAGACTAACATCTTGATCATACCTTCTTTTCAAAGGATGAATCCAATTTTAGGGGAAGCAATACTCCCAGATTATCTTCATTATTCTAGCTAGTCACACATCTGTGAAGGACCATGTCTCTGTTGTACAGAACTGATCTTGCATGCAAAAGGTCTTTGGTAAAATTCCTCACATCTCTACGTAGAGTTAAGGACATTTTCTGAAATGTGGCAAGATGCTAAATGAACACAGCTAGTTGGACCTGTTGTTTAACTCAGTATAAGAGACACTTCTAGGTACAGTATCCTACACTGCCCCACACTACTAACCATTCATTTCCAGTGATGCAGGTGAGGAGAGCTCTCAAAATAGAGCTCTACTAACTACCTAATTCTGAACTTGACCATTTCCGCTGGTTTGCATTTGATGTGTTCTGCCAGTGGAACAGAAATTGTATGGGTACGGCAGTGGTATATTCACCCACAGCAGCATGACCGGAGCAATTTTCTTGGATCTATATTTCTGTCCTTGTTTTCTATAAAGGAATGTCCATTAAAATAACTAAAATGAGCAGGGTATTTTGATTTCTACTACCCCCTTATAAACAATCCACTGACTCAATTTCCAAGCAACATAAGGTCTATTTCTCCATATATTTATTTTTTCTTAATTTTTCTTCTTCATACAAAAGTAGACTGTTGTTTGTATCCTCCCCTTGCTCTTTTGATCTATGCCTCTATGTTTTGAATAAGATACACCCAAATAACATTAGTGATGCATTTTTTTTTAAACTAAACTAAAGTAGGATACAAACACCTTAAAAAGGAGAGGGATACTTAGACAAATGGAAGAGGTCGTTACAAGGAAAGGGGACACCATATATTTCAGCACTGATGAGAACTGTCAGACCAATCAAAGACCTCCAACAGACAAGCATTTTATTGCATGTTTTTTATTGGGCACTCATGGGTTTTCGCAGGTCCCTCTCACAACATCATCTGCCTCCTGCCCATTCTAGCTTTCTTCACACCACAAAAAAACACCCCAGTAAATCCGACATAATTTTAAAGATGGAAGTTGCCACTATCTCCTGCTGTGTGCAGGAGAAGCAGCACAATCAAAATAGCCCACTTAATGGGCTACATGCACGTTGTTTACTACGCCTTTCAAAAAAGGAAGTAATGAGGGACAAACCTGTGGAGGGAGAAGTGGCAGTAAGCAAACACGATTTTCCTCTGTGTGATCATGCTCTAAACGCTGATGCATTTTGTTTCAAACATCTGTTCAGCTTGAATTCTTAAGTAAGCAAGCCACTTCTTAGAAATTAACCATACCATTTTTGTTACCCATGTTTGGAGTGTTTGAGTGTTGTTGTGTTTGTATTTGTCAGATTGTTGCCTATGTTTATGAAATCCCTTGAATGAGAAGAGTTCTTTGAAATTTTAATTCCTTAGCCACATCTAACTAAAAAAAGATGCCAGGACTTTACAACATTATACATTTTGAGTGAGATGAGCCTGGCTTTCATTATTCATACTGTAACTATACCATTTTTCACCCTTTTAGTTCAGCTATGATGATTTTGCCCCCTTGTTGAATGGGCAATCTCATTTTCTTACATTATACCGGATGGTTCCAACTGAAATCCAGCAGTACAAGGGGATTGTTCAGCTACTTCTACATTTCAGATGGATGTGGGTGGGTCTAATGACTATGGATGATGATAGTGGAGAACTTTTTGTCAAGAACATCCTGCGAATCCTTAATCAGAGAGGTATATGTCCCGCCTTTACAGCAAAAATTGCCAAAATGGTGTTTTTTGATGACTTCTTAAATGTGCAAGCAAACTGGAATAAAACATTTGTGGATCTTATAGAAAAGAAAGCCAATGTTATTGTAGTCCATGGGGAAACTAAGACCATGTTATGTTTGAGAATGTTGTTGCGTGGAGGAGAAAATGATTCGGATAAAGTGTTCGGTAAAGTATGGATTATGGTGGCCCAGTTGGATTTTGCTGCTTTGGCCATTCATAAAGATTGGGATATAGAAACCTTCCATGGTGCCTTAGCCTTCACAACCCACTCACATGAGGTGCCAGGATTCCAATATTTCCTTCAGAATTTAAGGCCTCATTTAGACCATGGAGATGGCTTCATCCAAACATTCTGGGAGCAAGCATTTGGCTGTTCATTTGCAAATTCTGGTTCTAATGAGGAAGATGTAAAATCATGCACCGGGGAAGAGAAGTTGGAGAGCGTTCCTGGGCCTTTCTTTGAAATGAGCATGACTGGCCATAGCTACATGATCTATAATACTGCACATATTTTGGCAAATTCTGTACATGCCATGCACTCATCCAAATCCATGTTCAAAGTAATGGCAGCCAGAAAGAGGCTGGAGCATAATTATATGCATCCGTGGCAGGTAACAGCTCTTAAAAGATTCTTGTCAAATGCAATGGGCAGTATGAGATCACAAGAACTTTGTGACTCTCGAGCAAGTGTACTTCAAGCCCAATTTATATCTCCCAAAACACTCAGCCTCTGCTGAGAACACAACGCCATTCAGTGTCTTTGATTTCAGAATGCTAATGTGTTTGAATGCATAAATGCTGGTTGGTGTCCCCACTTGGCAACCCCAATAAAACTGGCATTTCTGGTTCCAGGCTGCTAATGAGGGCATAAAAACAGCAAAGTTCTTCAGGTTGCTAGGAGGGTGGAGGAAGTTAAAGCCTCCTCCACCTGGCAGTGACCCCATAGGAGCTGACATTGCTTCAAAAAGAGCAATGCCTGTTGGAGTCACTGTACAACTTGAGAAGGCATCCCTTCTGCATCAGCTGTCAATGCCATAGAATGTTAGTGTGCACCTTGAATTTTATATGAGTCCACATTAAGCCAGTGAAATTTCTCTTACATCAAGTTTAGCATTCAGTACCCTTGCCTCTAGTGCAACTTTTTTCCTGTGTCATATTTCCCTTCTCTACTTCTATAGGTTTTAGAACCCAAACAAACAAATTATAAAAGCCATTTTCATAACAGCTTCTTTTACAGAATAAATCTGATCTAGGGCAAAACAATCTCAGCCCATCAGCATTTTTAAAGCCATCAAAACATGCCAACATGGGATTCTTTCTTCATTTCTTTTCCCTATTTCTGTGCATCTAGAATAACTGGTTTTCCCAAAACGTGTTATTTCTTTTGTCTTTCCATTTAGCTCCATCATATTCTGAGGAACTTCTCATTTAACAACAGCGCTGGTGAGACAGTGTTTTTGAATGAGAATGGGGAGTTTACAACATGGTTTGATATTATAAATGTGATTACTTTCCCCAATAACTCCTTTGCCAGAGTGAAAGTTGGAAGGATGAATCCTTGGACTCTTTCAGGCAAAGATTTCAGCATTGATGAGGATGCCATTATATGGCCCAGAAGCTTTAACCAGGTGAGACAACCTTTAGCTTCCATAAGATATCAGTATGATGGGAGGAATGGGCCCCTTCTTTGCAAGGCTATTACAGTCTTTATACTGGGAAATTTATCTTGGTACATTTACAGCACAACCCTATACATGTTTACCTGGAAGCAAATCCTATTGTGGCCAGTGCAGCTTACTCTTAAGCAAGTGTGCACATGATTGAATTCAACCAGTATGGTTTCAATGACTATGTGGCATTCACCATCAAAACCCCTTAGGAACAGCTGATGGATATCAGAGTAGTGGGACACAATATTTGGGCATGGCGCTCTTCCTTTTCTTCACTTTCAAAGGAGCTTCATATTCCTGTAGCTTTACAGGGCTCAGAACCACAATACTTGACAGAGCATCTCTCTTGGTGTGAACCTACCCATACACTATGTTCAGCATCTAAGAGCCTCCTCCAGGTGCCTGCTCTAAGGAAAGCTTGGAGGTCAGCAACAATGGAGAAGGCATCCTTGATGGTGGCTGCACAATTGTGGAATGATCTCCCCAATTGGGCCTGCCTATTGTCAATGTTATTATCTTTTCAGTGCCAGGTTAAGATTTTTCTCTTCTCTCAGGCATTTGGCAATATACAATGAACATAATCAAGACCTGCAGTGTTCTTACTGTTGATTGTTTGAAATTGTTTTAGATATAAAGTGCCTTGCAGAAGTATTCACCCCTTCCTTTGACATGGCCATATTTTGCTGTGTTACAACCTGGAATTAAAATGGAGTTAACTGGCATGTTTACCATTTGATTTATACAACATACTTATGCAACCAACAAATACCGGTTTGCTTTTATTTAACTAAATTTTGTGCCACAATAACAATATTTTGCACCTTCAAAGTGTTAAGTCTGTTGTGTAAATCAACATGCCAGTTAACTCTGTTTTCATAGAATTATAGAATAGCAGAGTTGGAAGGGGCCTACAAGGCCATCGAGTCCAACCCCCAAAAGTTGGACATCAAGTCCAAAAGTTGTATTACAACTTTTAATTCCAGTTGTAATACAACAAAATGTGGTCAAGTCTAAGTGGTATTGTGAATACTTATGCAAATTCACCTATTCCCAGGTTAATGTTACTCTCCAGACATATACTAAAATATTTTCTTGGCCCTACAAATTATTGTTTACTGTTCAGCTCTTGCTGATGAAAATATTAACAGAGAGGGACACACACAGAGAGGGACCAAATTCTCACATGCTTCAAGAAGAGCTAGAATAATGTATGTGAAAATTATATTACATGGGCTTTAAAGTGTGCATGATTGTTTGTGTCATTGTGTGAGGACTTTAAGAGAATATAATTGGTTCATCTTTGTAGTAAATGAGTATGGGAAAATGCCATTTTGGACTAAAGAGTAGGGTGTAATTATTTCAAAAACAAACATATTTTTCTTGAATAGGTGATACCCCTTTCTCTCTGCAATGATGTCTGCCATCCTGGTAATCAGAAGAAAAAGGTGGAAGGGAAGCCATTTTGCTGCTATGATTGTGCTCTGTGTCCAAAAGGGAAGATTTCTCAACAAGCAGGTAAAACTATATGGTGTGTGGAGTGATCAAAATGCTGCATATTGCAGCCTATCCAGCCAAGAATAAGATGATGTTGGTAATATGTTCCTATTTTCTGAAGTGGTCGGCAGTAGCTCTCATTGCTGTGCCATGTTTCCCATAGTCACAATCCTTCTTCATGTGCTATCCTTCTTGGAAGCACACCTGTGCATGATCAATTAGTTTAAAATAGACGTTATTGTCACTTTGTCACTATGTTGTGCCATATCTTCATCTAGATTCCATCCTAGCAATAAGACACCAGCAAGTAGTATTTGTGTAGCGAAAGCCATTACAATGAACAAAACACATTAAAAACCAAACCAAACTAAGAGCAAGATATACATCAGTTTCAGGTTAGGGTTAAAACCTAAAACCTAACAGGACAATTCAACTTCTCACAGATCCTTCTTGGAAGCATACCTGTGCATAAACATTTAGTTTATGATAGGAGTTATTATCACTTTGTCAATATGTTGCTCCATATCTTCTTCTAGATTTCATCCGAGCAATCAGAAACCAAAGATTGTTGCCATTAAAACTAGGCCATCAATATGCTTTCACAGACCTAAGAACACCATTCATTGGCACCCAAACGTCCCAAAACAGTGATGGAACTCAATATGAGGAGTCGAGGACAAACCTATCCATTACTAGCAATTCACCAGGCATATTTCCAGCTTTTTTTTTTTTAAGCTTTCAAATGCACTTGGTTATACCTGGGATATGTCCCCCCCCAGGATCCCCCCTCCTGGCCTGATGGGCACAGCGCTGAGCGCTGTGCCCAGTCCGTGGCTTTCTCGGCTACTCACGAGTAAGCGAGCAGCCGCAAAAAGCCACGGAAGTCGCTAGACGTTCCGCAGCAGTGGCCTCAGGCCGGGGCTGCGGAAAAGGCGCACCATAAGCGACTTCGCTTATGGCGCGTTAAGGGAGGCTTTAGTGCGGCCTGGGGCCAGATTCCCCTGTGCGTCATGTGGACGCACAGCAGGGAAACCGGCTCTCAAAGCGCACTAAGGCCTCGTCTAGCAAGGCCCTCAGTCTACCCAAGTAAGGGTGAACTACTTCATCATGAGGTGACTCTCTGATTATTCTGATCAGTCATTTGCATCAACATGGATGCAGAGATCTGTGGATTGAGGGGAAATGTTGTTTATTTATTTCATTTTTATACTGCCCATCAGCCGAAGCTCTCTGGGCAGTACACAATGTGTTGTTGTTGTTGTTGTTGTTGTTGTAAGCAGGTGGGCTTCCAGTTCACCTCACTCATACTTCCCTGCACAGGTTTGATATCACTGTGTAACCTACCAGATATAGCAGAAAATGAGGGAATGAGTCTCCCTAATGCTGGTACTGATGTCAGATGAAAGATTAGCACTGTTCACTTCTCCTGAGAATGTGGCTTTAACACACACACACACACACACACACACACACACACACACACTATTGTTTGTAGAAGACAGAACAATGGCTGCAACTGCAAAAGGTTGCCTTGGTTCAGCTCTGAAATACACATTTTCTTTCCTCAGACATGGATTCATGTGCTACATGCCAAGAAGATCATTATCCAAATGTGGAACAAAATTGGTGTGTTCCTAAGGTAGTAACCTTTTTGTCTTATGCAGACCACTTGGGGATGAGCTTAGGCATTTCCACACTTGCCTTTTCTTTGATCTCATCCCTGGTGCTAGGAGTCTTTATAATGCATCACAACACTCCTATTGTCAAAGCCAATAACCGGAACCTCACCTACACTCTCCTCATCTCCCTCGAGCTGTGCTTCCCTTGTGCTTTGTTGTTCATTGGCCGACCAGAGAAGGCGATGTGTCTCCTCCAACAAATTGCATTTGGCATGGTCTTCTCACTGGCTGTGTCTTGTGTGTTAGCAAAAACCATCACTGTGGTTCTGGCTTTCATGGCCACCAAGCCTGGAAGCAGCATGAGGAAGTGGATGGGGAAAACAGTGGCCAACTCCATTATTGTTTTGTGCTCACTTGTTCAAGCAAGCATTTCAGCTGTGTGGTTGGCTACCTCTCCCCCTTTCCCAGACAGTGACATGAACTCAGTGGCTGAAGAAATTGTACTGAAATGTAATGAGGGATCCGTAACTATGTTTTATTTTGTCCTTGGCTATATGGGCTTGCTGGCTTTTGTCAGCTTCATTGTGGCTTTCCAGGCCAGGAAGTTACCTGACTCTTTTAATGAAGCTAAGTTCATCACTTTCAGCATGCTGGTGTTTTGTAGTGTTTGGTTATCCTTTGTTCCAAGCTACCTGAGCAGCAAGGGGAGATACATGGTAGCTGTGGAGATCTTTTCTATATTAGCCTCCAGTGCTGGGCTGCTGTGTTTCATCTTCTTCCCTAAATGTTATGTTATTGTGCTGAGGCCTGAGCTGAACAAAAGAGAGCAGCTATTAAAGAGAAAAAAATGAATACACATTATTTTTCAATTATACTGTTCCCAACATTTACTGGTTTCTTTGGACAGTTTGCAAATATTACTCAATTTACAGAACAGTGTTGCAAAATGTCTTCTACTTATACATTCTGTAATATGGCATAAGGGAGAAAGAAGGTACCTGTGGAGATGCTTGTGGAGGGTGACCATATGAAAAGGAGGACAGGGCTCCTGTATCTTTAACAGTTGCATAGAAAAGGGAATTTCAGCAGGTGTCATTTGTATGCATGTCACACCTGGTGAAATGTCCACTTCATCACAACAGTTAAAGCTGCAGGAGCTATACTGCAGCTATACTGTGACCAGATTTAAAAGAGGGCAGGGCCCCTGCAGCTTTAACTGTTGTGATGAAGAGGAAATTTCACCAGGTTCTCCATATACAAATAACACCTGCTGAAATTCCCTTTTCAGTACAACTGTTAAAGATACAGGAGCCCTGTCCTCCTTTTCATATGGTCACCCTATGCCTGTGAAATCAATATCTCTTCCCTAAATAAATAAATAAATAAATACTCTTTCTCAACATGAACTAGAAACTTCTTTCCATATTTTGGCACTTTGTTTTACCTGTTATAATTCTTTTTACTGCTTTTAAATTATATATTGTTTTAACTTGGTTCATGGTTTAATTTGTTTTTAGCTGTGTATATTTATTGTTTTATACTGTATGCTTTTATCTGTACACTGCCCTGAGATCCTAATGATATAGGGTGGGATACAAATGTTTTAAATAAACAATAAATAAATAAATAAATAAATAAATATTTTCCTTTTGCCCCTTATTGAGCATCACTTGCTGGAGTCTGCCCCATTCCCTTGACAGTTTCTCTTTCTGACTATTGTATCTGAAGACAAATACACATTTCTGCGCAAAACTTTTTTTAAATCAATCAATCAATAAGTAAATCTCAAAGTGTAGAATAAACCAAATTTAAGAATGGAAAATTTCTCAAATTGTGAGATGAACTGAAACATAGCTTTGATGAGAAACTGAAAGAAACCACAATTAGCAGATTATGCCACCCTTACTCAGCACACATTCTGTGTCACAACTGTTGGCAATGTGGCACTTACAGGTGCAACAGGATCCACCATGACCCCTTTCTCATTACTCACCATTTCCTTCCTCACCACTAAACCCTTAATATCTTGTTGCCACCATTTCCTACCTCCACGGCATGGAGATAACAAATAACAATAATGGAAGTGGCTGGGAGAGAGAAGTGGGTGAAGCAGTGACAAAAGGAAGCAAGTGGGCAGCTAGAGCAGAAGCGGCCACCTTGTCAGGAGGAAAAGGAAGAAGTGAATGGGTGTGCAAGCAAAAAGCTGGAAGCCATAGCTCAGTGTGGTTGTTGTGGCCACAAAAAGGAAATTGTGAGTAGGTGGGAGGAGGGGGAGGAGGAAAGGAGTTCAACAGCAGTGAGGAAGGAAATCGTGTGGTGGGCAAGGGGAGGAAGTGAATGTGAGTGCAGTGGCAGTGGTAGTGGGGGAAAGGAAATGGCATATGGGGAGGAGGAAGTGAGCCCGATGGCAAGGAGAAAGAAGAAGAAAGAAGAAATCCTAAGCAGGGAGGATAAGAAGGTAGTGTGTGGCCGATAAAAGAGGATCAAAGAATCCATGGACTAGTTGGAGAGAAGAGATACTACCCCAAAATGGCAAGTACACCCCTAGGCTTGGGGGGAGGGGATGACAAATACACCCATGGGCCCAAAAAGGATTCATACTCCACTATATATTCTCATAATCTGAGCTTCATCACACCTACCCATTTCCCTCGAATTATCCCATAGCATATGAAAGTGGTCGTTGTTGTTAGCTCCATCACATCAACATTATACTTCCTATTTCTGGCCTGAAGCCTGGGGTGCAGTTGAAGCTGCTGCCTGGACCGCGATGAACCCAGGTTAGTCCCCCTTCCCCACTTACCTGGCTCTGCTGCCGTCGCCGCACAGACTGCGGCAGCAGCAGACGGGGGAACCAGGTAAGCTTCCCCTTCCCACTTACCTGGATCCAGAGCTTCAGACTGTTCTGAATCGCTTCAGACCGTTCCGAACCGCTTTGAGCCTATCTGGACCTCCCCCAATCTGTTCCGGAACCAGGCTTTGGAGGTCCGGATCGGCCCACTCCGCTTCAGATCCAGAGATCCGTAATGGAGCGGAGCACACCCCTAGTAAAGAGAAAGAAAGCAATCTTTATTTATCGGAGAAGGGAAGGATAACAGGCTGAATGCAAAAATGCCAACAGAGAAGGGGAGACGGAGAGAAAATCCTATAGCTAGGCAGCAAAAATCATTTGTAAGAAAGAATTTCCTCCTTAAAATTATGCCTTCCCCACACACAATATAAGGGCTGTCTGTCAAAGTGAACACCAAGTAGCATCAGGTACCTCAGTTACTCCCAAAGAATCCCCTAATTTATAGCAAGGTACCTCAGAGTATTTTTAAATATTGGGTATGTTTCCTCAATTTGCCATAGTTTGCTGAAATTCATATTTCACAAGTCTTCCCCGTGATGTGAACCAACCCTTAGGAAATCCAAAGGCCTTTTACAACTACTTTCTCAAGCCCTTGAAGTACTCTTTCATATGACAACATTCCTTTCATCAATAATGTATCTGGGCAAGTGACTACATCCCAAAAGCCTAGCAAGGAATCAGCCACAGACCCAGTGAACCAGCACTCTTTCCTGAGATTATGAATGCACTAATTCCAGTGGTGGTAATGATTAGGGATGTGCTCCGCTCCGATTAGGAGCGTAGAAGCAGTAGCGGATTGGCCTGCTCCGCCTTACCCAGAGGCGGAGTAGGAGCGGACCGCGGACCCCCTAGAAGCAAGGCGAAGAGAAGCGACCATTTTTCGGAGCTCCGAGTTCAGTCGGAGCGCTCCGGTCGCCATCTTGAAAACATTTCGCCATAGGATTGCATTGCGGCAAATAATCGCGCATAACTACGTTGTTTTTGAAGCTATCGTTCTGGAAATTCTTGTGCACAGAGAGTCGTGGATGGGGGTCATTTTGAGACCACTCTCACCTCTCTGCGTGCTGTGGTTCACGTGCAATATTTTTTTAAAAATCGGGTCAACCGCGGGGCTCAAACTGCGTTTCGGCTTTTCGCCCATAGGATTGCATTGAGGGAAAGAATCGGGGATAACTGGGGGGGGGTTTAAGCTATCGTTCTGAAAATTCTTGTGCACAGAGAGTCGTGGATGGGGGTCATTTTGAGACCACTCTCAACTTTCTGCATCGTACGGGTCGCGGGCTAGAAGTTTTTTAAAAATAGGGTCAACCGCGGGGCTCCGTTTCGGCTTTTCGCCCATAGGATTGCATTGAGGGAAAGAATCGGGGATAACTGGGGGGGGGTTTAAGCTATCGTTCTGAAAATTCTTGTGCACAGAGAGTCGTGGATGGGGGTCATTTTGAGACCACTCTCAACTTTCTGCATCGTACGGGTCGCGGGCTAGAAGTTTTTTAAAAATAGGGTCAACCGCGGGGCTCCGTTTCGGCTTTTCGCCCATAGGATTGCATTGAGGGAAAGAATCGGGGATAACTGGGGGGGGGTTTAAGCTATCGTTCTGAAAATTCTTGTGCACAGAGAGTCGTGGATGGGGGTCATTTTGAGACCACTCTCAACTTTCTGCGTGCTGTGGTTCACGTGCAATATTTTTTTAAAAATCGGGGTTTGGGTTTTTTTTTTTTATTATTATTATTTTTTTGGAAGCGATGACAGGCACATTCAACTCCCAATCCTGATGAGAATTCATCTCCTCAGAAAGCATCCTCCTCCAATCCCAGCGTTGGAGGGGGGACTAAGGCAGACCCACCCTGAGAACTTTCTGTTTTGTGTCTCTTTGTGGGTTGGCGTTCGTGGAGGGAACACTTACTTAGCTAGTGCTCCTGCTTTGGAGATAGATTAATTTAATATAGGTTTAGTTTGGCGCGTGTGTGTGTTTGTTTGCTTCTTTCTGACTTGTAGCTTAGTTTGCCCTGTGTTTTCCCCTTACTTTGATTTAATATAAACTTTATTTTTGAATTTTGGAGTGTGTGGTTGGGTTGGTTGCCCCCCCCCTTCCCTGTATTAAAGCCTGACTGTTCTGCTTTTGTGAAAGCTTTCTTTTGAAAGCATACACACACTTTTTGTCCCATTTCCCTACATTTATATTCTTAAACATATTTTATTATATTCTTTCACATAGTCCATTAGTATATATTCTCATACATATTATATTAGTATTCATATTTTGTTCTTCTTATAGTAGTGGTTGGTTCTTTTTCCCCCTCCCCTCTCTTAAATCCTGATTGTGTTTCCTTCTATCTTCTATATACCAAATATACCAAAAAAATTGGATTCTCTTTTTCTTCTCTGTGTAACTTCGACGGAGTGGGCTGCTTTTGTCAAGTTCAACAGGCAGCCACAGATTGAGCATTTGGGGGAAAGCATACGCACACCATTTCCCTATTCTTAAACATATTATTATTATATTCTTTGACATAGTCTTAGTAGTCTATTAGTATACATTCTCATACATATTAGTAGTAGTATTCATATTTTGTTCTTCTTATAGTAGTGGTTGTCCCATTTCTTGTCCCATTTCCCTACATTTATTAGTAATATTCTAAAACATATTATTATATTCTTGTAGATATTCTTAGTAGTATATTCTCATACATATTAGTAGTAGTATATTTTATTGTTCTTGTCCCATTTCCCTACATTTAAACATATTATATTCTTCTTATACATATTCTTAGTAGTACCTTATACATAGTATTAGTAGTATTAATATTTTGTTAGTCATCATGAAAAGAGAAAGCAGGCGTGCTGAAAGCAGCAAGGCTCAGTCTGCCAGCAGGGCTTCCTCTCCTCCTGTGAAACTCAAACGGGCAACTCCTTGGCTGACTGCTCCAAAACAGAAGCAGGACAAGCAGCAGGCAGAGCCACTCTCTTCTGCAACTTGTGCCCGGCGTTCTCTTTTTGAGGGTGGGAATGGGAAAAGTGCCCGTTTGCAAGAGGCACGTGGCAGCAGTGCCATTAGAGGAGGAGGAGTATCCCCAACTCCTTCATTCTCCTTTCAGCCCACGAGCCCGCTGATGGACCTAGACGAGGTCCTCAGCACAGTGGAGGGGGGGGAGGAGGAGGAGGCGGTGGGCCTCCAGGATGTGGGGGCTGAGGAGGAGCAGCAGCAGGCCGAGGCTCTCTCCCCAGTCTCATCCCACACCCCTGTTTCTGTGGCAACACCAGAGAGCTCAGGCGGGCAATTGGTGGTGTCACCACAGAAACGAAAGACAAGCATCGTGTGGGACCACTTTGAGTTGGGAGCGGATCCCCGCTTTGCTGTCTGTCGCCACTGCAAACTCAGCCTAAGCAGGGGTTCATCGACAGGGCATTATGGAACCAGCAGCATGAAGATGCATCTTCATAGGCAGCACCAGGCGATCTTGCTGGGGAAAGAGGCGGGCAAGGCGACTGGTTCCAGGGGAAAGCCGAAGGCTGCTGCTGGCACTGCCACTCTAAGCTCTCCATCTCCCATCCCCACAAGGGTTAGGCAGGCAACCCTGCAGGACATGGGGTGGGGGAAGTATTGACCCACAAGATGGCGTTTTCCAATGCCCACCCAGGGTGCTACTGTGTTGGGGCATCTGCCGGGACTGACTCCTCCCCAATACTAGATCTATGACATGTCACTCTGCCTGCCCCTCTGCTAGCCTGTCCTCCTCGGTGACCGACTCGCTGGGATGGTTTGCGTTTGCAATGCGTGACTAACTGCAATGCTGGCTTAGAAACCAGCCATCACTTCCTTGTGCCCCCAGAAATGCCCGCAGCCTGCCTGCCTGCCTGCCCGCCTCCCCCGGGGTGCTGCTGTGGTGGGGCATCTGCCAGGACTGACTCCTCGCCTACTCTGCCTGCCTCTCTGCCCGCCTGGTGCCTGGTTTGCTCCCAATCGTCCTCCTCTGTGCCCCTCAAGGCGTAACTGCTGGCTTAGAAAGAAACAACCAGCCATCTTTGCCTCACTTTGCGCCCACTTATGGGTTGGTTTGCTATGCGTTAGTGCTCAAGCCATCCTTGCGGCACTACAATGCATGCTGCCTGCCTGCTTTCCATTGATGGTGCTATATAAATAAATAATAATAATAATAATAATTCTCCCCTTCCCGCCTTGCAGCGATGGTGTATGTGTCTTGCTTTGACTAAGGGGAGAAGTCCTTCCTGCGCTCACTTAGACTTTATCAAATTCAATAATCCCTTTTTCAAATGTGCCAGAAGATTTAGGGTTATCTCGTGGCATGTTGGGATTGCCTTGGAACTGGCCCCATTGAGCTGTCTGCAATTGCAACTTTAAATCCCTGACATACTGGAGTGTTCAAATTTCAAAAGTTCCCCTAACATCAGGGGATGATGGGATTGCCTTGAAACTTGGTGTCCATGGGGACACATGGGTAAGCTGTCATGGGACCAAAGGATAGGTTTCTAACGTGCAAATTGACGTAGTTGTAGAATGGGACTTGATTTGGGGTGAGTTAAAAAGTTTAAGCCGCGCCAAAAATCAGGGGATGATGGGATTTGCTTGCAACTTGGCGTGCATGTGGACACATGGATAAGCTCTCCTGGTGCCGAGTTTGAGGTTTCTAACATGCAAATTGACGGAGCTATCCCAAGGGGTGTGAATGGGGTGCCCGATTTTCATAAATTCCCCAAAAATCAGGGGATGATGGGATTGCCTTGAAACTTGGCGTGCATGTGGACACGTGGATAAGCTATCATGGTGCTGAGTTTGAGGTTTCTAACGTGCAAATTGACGTAGTTGTAGAATGGGACAATTTGGGGTGAGTTAAGCCATGCCAAAAATCAGGGGATGATGGGATTTGCTTGCAACTTGGCGTGCATGTGGACACATGGATAAGCTCTCCTGGTGCCGAGTTTGAGGTTTCTAACATGCAAATTGACGGAGCTATCCCAAGGGGTGTGAATGGGGTGCCCGATTTTCATAAATTCCCCAAAAATCAGGGGATGATGGGATTGCCTTGAAACTTGGCGTGCATGTGGACACGTGGATAAGCTATCATGGTGCTGAGTTTGAGGTTTCTAACGTGCAAATTGACGGAGCTATCTAAAGGGGTGTGAATTAGGGTTATGGGAGGTGCGTTAGAGGGTAGAGCCGCGCCAAAAATCAGGGGATGATGGGATTTGCTTGCAACTTGGCGTGCATGTGGACACATGGATAAGCTGCCCTGGTGCCGAGTTTGAGGTTTGTAACATGCAAATTGACGGAGCTATCCCAAGGGGTGTGAATGGGGTGCCCGATTTTCAAAAATTCGCCAAAAATCAGGGGATGATGGGATTGCCTTGAAACTTGGCGTGTGTGTGTATACGCCCATGAGGTGTCATGGTGCCAAACGTGAGGTTTCTAACTTCAACGGAAAAAAAGTTGTTTACTTTTTTAGCTTTCAATGCAAGCCTATGGGGGGGCAAAAACGGAGCTCCGGATCCGATCCGGAGCTCCGGGCGGAGCGGAGCGGAAGTGGGCGGAGCGGGGGCGGGGCGGAGCGACCCGCTCCGAAAAATGGCGGATCTGCAAGTGAAGCGGAGCGGGGGGTCCGTGCACACCCCTAGTAATGATGAAGATGGCTACCAGCTCATCAGGAGGACTTCCTTTCTCTGAGTTGTTATGGATTTGTGTACACTATTACAAATACTGGATAGTGGATGACTCAGCCATAAATGCCTCTGAAATAGAGAACTTTGGCCATTGGATGGGATAGAAATGAAATGAATGAATGAATGAATGAATGAATGAATGAATAATGGAATGAGTTGGAACTCAGTTCATCACTTTCAGCATGCTGGTGTTTTGTAGTGTTTGGTTATCCTTTGTTCCAACCTACCTGAGCAGCAAGGGGAGATACATGACAGCTGTGGAGATCTTTTCTATTTTAGCCTCCAGTGCTGGGCTGCTGTGTTTCATCTTCTTCCCTAAATGCTACATTATTTTGCTGAGGCCAGAACTGAACAAAAGAAATCAGCTAATCAAGAGAACATAAGAGCATAAGAAATGCCAGGCTGGATCAGACTAAGGGTCCATCTGGCCCAGCACTCTGTTCACACAGTGGCCAGCCAGCCATCAGCCAGGGACCAACACACCGGACATGGTGCAACAGCACCCTCTCACCCATGTTCCCCAGTGTTTAAAAAAGTGTTTAAAAACTTATTATTCAATTACATATTTTCTAGTTTTCGCTAAGTCATGTGGAGGAAGTGAGAGATAATGTTCTTATCAACAAACTATAGTTGAAAAATTATGGTCCATATGGCACACCATTTATACCTTATAATGGGTATTATTTAGATAGAAAGAAATTGTTTAATTCCTACAAGATATTTCCCCCACACCTGAGTTGGCATATTGTGGCCTATATCTTTAGACAACAAAAATTTAGATGATTCTTGCCTTGTTTTCAAATTTAATACAATGTGGCCATCAAGATTAGTTATTCACAGAAATTTGTGGGTCCTTTACATGATGTCACCCTCGAGGGCCTGTCTCATACTTTGTGACCAACTCCACAGCTTTATTTCTCATGGTAATAATGAGTTATTTAAAAATAGCAATTTGAAGATCAATGTAATGATGGACTTGCAGTATAACCACAGCACCACCTAGTGGCAGTATAATAAACACATAGAACTTGCAGATAAAGGAAATCCCCATGGGGAAGGGGGGAGTGCATTTAAAGGGAAGATCTTAATGCCTCAAAGAATCTGAAAGCTGAAGCCCCAGTAAAGTTGCAGGATAAAAAGCTGGTTTGGAGAAGCCCCTAGTCTCTTGAGAATATACATGTCCCAGAGTTCATGAGTTGATCATGGTATTTTCTGTGTTCTTGAAATCAACAAGGCAGTCAACTGACAGTGGGATAGGGAAGAAGCATGAGCAACCAGAAACCAGATTCCTGAGCCATTTCCATTTCAAAAATTTACAGGGTTAAAAAGATATCTGAGCAACTAAGTTTCCCTTAATTTAAAAGTGTATCATAGATTTTTGCCCAGAAAATTTTGTGATATATATATATATATATATATATATATATATATATATATATATCAAGTTTCCAGACATTTTTTTAGAGTAATGATAACTTTCCTGTAAAATTCTTAGTAGTTTATATTAAAATGAATGTGTCACAATATTTCTTGATTGGAATAAAGATGTATTTAAAGAAAAAAAGTAAGTACCTCTATGTAATTTCTTACCCATATAAATAATGGGTATTTATATGGCTACCAGGAGGAGGGCCTTCTCTGCTGTGGCACCCCAGCTGTGGAATGAGCTCCCTAAGGAGGTTCGCTTGGCACCTACATTATATGCTTTTAGACGCCAGGTGAAGACCTTTTTATTCTCCCAACATTTTAACAATCTATAAATTTTAAATAACATGGTTTTAAATTTGTAATTTTGCATTGCTGCTGTTTTTATCTGGTTGAGCTTTTATATTGTATTTTATATTATGGTTTTATACTGTTGTTTTATACTTTGAATGGTTTTAATTTTTGTGAACCGCCCAGAGAGCTCCGGCTATTGGGCGGTATAGAAATGTAATAAATAAATAAATAAAGTATTGTTTCTGATTAATCGTTATGTATCTCACTGTCTTTTTCATTGAGCTTCTCATTTTCAGTTTCAGGTTTGCCAGATAAAAGTGCAGCAGGTGGAAATGACCATATGAAAAGGAGGACAGGGCCCCTGTATGTTTGACAGTTGTATTGAAAAGGGAATTTCAGCAGGTATTACGAAAAGAGAATTTGAAGGTTGCAGGTTTGCATATGGAACTGTTAAAGGTAAAAGGAAGGAAGCTGGGTTTCATAAGGAGGGAAAAGATCCCGGAATTGCTCAAGGGGTCCAGGACATTGAAGGAACCTTGATATGATAATGGCAGCAGTCTACTTGGCATGGCCCCATTCCTGCTTATGCGTTGAGTTCCACCACTTTTCATCATTTCTGAAAAGGGCTCTAGTGTACAGTATTTCCCTCAATATTGTTTATTAAACCTGTTATTAGAAGATCTTCACAGATCTTCATTGGGGATTCCTAAAGTAGATGTGGGGCTCCATAGCCTTGTGGTTCTTCTAAACTCATCACTCTATCTGTGATATCAAGATATTACTCTGGCTAGTTCAAGGTATGTTTCTCAAATTGGCCTTTATGATATAGGAACAACTTTTTTGTCCTTAACAATCCAAGGGTGTTAGCTAGGTCATCCCACTGATGACCTAGCTAGGTCATCCAGCTAGGTCATCCCACTGATGGAATGGCTTCTGACATTAGAACAAGGAGGAAAGCATTTCCCACCTCCACTCCCTCACAGCTCTGTGGCACCCTGGTAATCCGCTTTGGGGTGTTGGACACTCCCCCGAGCCTTTTCATTCTAGTTTCTGTCCATCCTAAGGAACTGAACCAGTCTTAGTAGATTAGGTGGAGAATGAAAAAAAAAAAGAGTTTTCTCCCAGCTTCTATTTTGGGGTCGAAGCGTTCAGCGATGTTCTCACTATGGGCCAGAATAAGCCCATGAGTTCCTTCTCCCTCATTAAGAGCGGGGGAGAGGGGAGATGAGACATAACAAATATGTGTTCTTCAACTATTCTTCTGCACATGGTAAAACACTACAACATTCTCGAGGGAGACGACTTTGAGAACTCACTATTATCTCAAATTACTAGGATGAATACTTCATCATGACAATCCCATATGAATTTTCTATGGCCACTTTCACAATCAATAATAGAGCTTGAAAGTTATATGTCATATCTGTCTGCTGTTGAAAATAGAAATAATGGACTGTAGCCAAGCAGAGCTGCATCAGTCTGATCTTTCAGATTATCAGAGGAATCTTTTGACATTGAAGGAAAGCTATTTTGGCTGATAACTAAGGATAATAAAAGGTTTAGTTCACTCTGCATTTTTAGGTGAGCCAATTTAATGTCCTGGACTAATATGTGTATTGGAATATTGTTATTCTTTGCATTGTGCACTTCTCTGATTTTGCAATGCAGTTATTGGTTTAAAACATATATAAACATGCATAGAGGGGAAATGCATGCAAAGATGTGTATATTCAGGAAAATTGATGCAAATAAATTTCTGTTTTAGGAAAAGTGCATACAAAAATGCATAGTTTAGGAAGGAACTGTTCAATTTATTTATTTATTCCTCTGGATTATTTTTTTAAATTGCAGCGATCAAGAAACAGGGTGGACGATACTTATAACAGAACATACACAGACCTGACACAGTGCATAAATAGACTAGTCCCTATTGGTGTGTCCATCTGTATTGGGGACTGATAGTGGTTTAGACAGAGACTGGACATCTTGTGTTAAATTGACCTATGTTATGGAACGGTTATTTTGGCTACAGCTATTTTTCTGGAATCTCCCACAAATGCCACAAACTAAGTGCAAGCCACAAACTACAATGTACACCATGAATGAGCTCTACCAGATCCCCTACGAGTATAGTAAGACAGGTGATATAACCATTGGAGAGATGACTACGCAATTTGACTTCCTATTTGACACAATGTCCTTCTGTGAACACCCTCAAACCGCTGTTGTAAATGAACTGATGTAAGGCAATAAATGTGTTTTTCTCCATAATATGCACTAGACCAGGTTCTAACCACAACAACTACTTCATATGAATGCATGAAGATGAACTATACTTCATCTAATACTTTTTTTTCTGTATAGCCCAGGAGTATCTATTTTGACTGCCAGTGGCTCTCCATAGTCTGCTTAAGCATGGCATTTCCCAGCAATCTGAGACCTTTTAAAATTGGATATGCCAGTAACTCAAAGTAGGATATTCAGGGCTCATCTACACCAAGCAGGATATTCCACTATGAAAGTGGTATGAAAGCAGTATATAAAGGGCAGGAGCCACACTACTGCTTTATAGCAGCATTAAAGTGCACTGCAGGATCTACACTACTGCTTTATAGTTGTACTGAAGTGCACTGACAACTGCTGGCGCCCATGACACATCTTCATTGTAAGCCTATGCGGCAGGGCCTTGCTATTTACTGTTTTACTCTGTACAGCACCATGTACATTGATGGTGCTATATAAATAAATAAATAAATAATAATAATAATAATAATAATAATAATAATAATAACAACATTGTGAAAGTGGTATGAAAGTGGTATATGGTATGTGTCAAGGGCCCCAACAGTTGTCAGTGCTCTTCAATATTGCTATAAAGCAGTAGTGTGGCTCCTGCCTTTTCTACACCACTTTCATACCACCTTCATGGTGTTATATCATGTTTGGTGTAGATGTGTCAATGGGCCCCAACAGTTGTCAGTGCACGTCAATATCGCTATAAAGCTCCTGCCTTTTATATACTGCTTCCATACCACTTTCATAGTGCAATATCCTGCTTGGTGTACACGAAGCCTTAGTAACCAAATCATGTGCTTTATAAATAACTGTTCTCACCCCAATAAATATAGTTTAGAAAACAGATTGCAAACATTTTTTTTAAAAAAAGTAAATTTAGGATTGTCTTGTTTTATCTCATATTCATATATATATAAATGAGGTATATAAATTTAAGCTTAAAATATGTACGTTTGATGATGTGCACAGGAATAGTTTTAAATCCTTATTTATAGCTCTGTATTAGTGCTATTCACTGACTACAAGACTTGACAGTGACTCCAATTCTACTCAGACTGCTTAGAGGCCTTCTACTTCAACTCAAGTACTGACACTGATTTGAGGTACAGACATCTAAGACGTTTTGCCTCCCATTGTCTAAAATGGGAGATTAAAACACAATGTCTCTAAATTGTTTGTCACAGGCAAATGAGATATGCACATATAACATTGCTTTAGGGGGAATTATGCCTGCCAGAAAACTAGGTGCAGCATTTTTTGTAGCATATGCAGTACATCAGGATTGGTAGTGACTTTTGCATTACTTGGCTTTATTGGATGGAATTTGTTGGCCCTTCTGAAAAGATAGAGCCTACCAAGTTTCAAATGAATATATGCAACAGGTTGTTGTTGTTTTGATTGGTTTTGGTTTTGGTGCAAGAGCACCCTTCACATTTCTAGGGTATTCAAAGATGTATGAGCATAACCCACTTTGTTCTTTCTGGACCGTTCCTCTGAAAAAGACTCAGCGATAGGGATGGCCCTAAGTAAAAGAATAAAACGCAAAGTTTTAGAATGATAAGAGCAATTGATTGCGTAAAAGGGGAGTCCAGAAAAGGTATGTTATTGGCTTCCCTTTACCTCCCCTATGATTTTATTGGTATTTGTTTTTAAGAGGGGAATCCTTACATTTTGCATTCGAGCGCTCGTGTGCTCCTTCTCCTTTAAAAACAAAAACAAAATGGCGGGTGTGACATCATCTTCCTCCTGGGATGTCCTGTGCCACATGTAGACAAAGGGGGAGATCTCACGATAACCATATTGCAAGATACTCCCCACTCCATTGTGTTAGACCTTGTAGGTCTAGCCATGGCCTATGTATGAAAATAGCACACGTCATAGATGTATCTCCAGGCAAGGGGTAGTTGCATGAAGCTACAGAGATATGTTGATTGAAAAGCAGTTTAAGGGTTGTTTTAATACTGAGGTCAAGGTTAGGGATTAAAAGAATGGTTGACTGACAAGCCCATCCATGCCCTCCTGCAAAGCATAGTAATTGGTAAAATGTGCCCTATGATTACAAGGTGGACCTATCAGACACTCAACCACCCCCATCAGTGTTTAGAGTAAGAAAATAAAAGATGCTATTTATGGAAACACACTGTTTGCCTTTCAAAACCTAAATTGTGTATGATGCATCATGCAGGGTCCGGCTTTAGTTCTGACGGCTGTCTATACATTCTGGAAGCCCCAAGGTGGCTCTGCAGTGGTGCTGCATCGATTATACAACACAGCAGCCACCTCAAAGCTATTGTGGGGCTTTCCAGAGAAGCTCTGCATTTTAAAAGTCATGGTGTTACCCTGACTTTTCAGCATGGAGCAGCCTTGCCTCATCATTGATGCTGAGACATGGCCAGGCAGATGACACCCCTGATTGGTTGCCATCCCCTCATGCAGATGGCAGGGGGTGGAGCCTGACTGCTGGAAACCCTGCACTTTCACTCTGCATCTGGATTAGCCAGCATCACCCCAATGCAGCAAAGATAAGGGGGTTGGTTATTGTGGCGGTAATGTGCTGCCATATAGACAGCCCCGTGATCACTTCAGAGGGAAGTCCACTTCACTTTGGGGGAAACACCAGAAATGGTCCACAGCTTGGTGCTTTGGTTGCATTTGATGCATATCCCCACTGTCTATACATATCAGTATAATAAGACTTATTCATGCATTCTTCCTTTAGGGCAATGACAAAAAACTACCAGCATGTCCTTTCACTGGTATTTGCTGTGAATCAGATCAATAAGAACCCAAAGATCTTGCCGAATATCAGTCTTGGGTTCCACATCTATGACAATTACTTGAGTGCAAGAATGACATATCAAAACACCATTAAGCTCCTATCCAGTGATAATATGATTGTCCCTAATTACAACTGTGAGAGACAAAATAATCTGATAGCTGCCATCGGGGGACACAACGCTGAAATCTCTCTTCACATGGCCAACATCTTTGGCATCTACAAAATTCCACAGGTACAATGAGGATGTGGCTACTGAAATTTTCCAGTGCTATCATATTACTCCTTTGTTCTCTTTTGGAAAAGAGACTGGATAGAGATGGACAAAGACATGATCTTTGCAATTGCCAAAAACTAAAATAAAAAATGTCTCATTGAAGTTAGGCCCATCTCATTTCCATGCTCTGTGGTGCTCTCTTTTCATTTTATTCAAATGGAAAAAGAGAATGTCAATTAGGAAAATGTGATTTTTTTTAAAAAAAAAAGGAAAATTTCGGGATTTCCCCCCAAAAGTGTTTGTATTCACATTTGTGAATGGGACATGTTCTCATGATTTGTAATCATAAACAGAATTCTCATATATAACATGCCTAAGGGCTCATCTACACCAAGCAGGATATAGCAGTATGAAAGTGGTATATAGTATGTGTCAATGGGCCCAACAGTTATCAGTGCACTTCAATACCGCTATAAAGCAGTAGTGTGGCTCCTGCCTTTTATATACCGCTTTCCTAGTGGAATATCCTGCTTGGTGTAGATGTGCCCTAAGACAGGATGGGAAATGGACTATACTAGGCTTTTTTTGTTGTTGTTAGATCAGAGGGATAAACCTATGTACACCAGTTGCTGGGGAGCATGGGTGGGAGGGTGCTGTTGCACCATGTCCTGCTTGTGGGTCTCTGGTCAGCAGCTGGTTGGCCACTATGTGAATAGAATGCTGGACTAGGTGGACCCTTGGTCTGATCCAGCAGGGCTCTTCTTATGTTATTCAAACACCAAATGTAGAAGGGAGGATATAAATGAATACATGGGAGAGGACTTGCTCAGTTTTCAACAACTGAAAAACCCACACTGAGAAAAACATTCTCTCTCATGACCATCCTTTTGAGGAAAGCTTCCCATTCAATAATAGAAATAATCTCAAGCACATTTCCCTCTTTTGATGGTGCCCTGTTCAGACAATGTGATGTAATATTTCAAACCAACTGGTTTGTTGCATATCTGTCCCTGATCATGGCAGTTCATTCACACCAAACCTTCAGCTCACAAAAGGGGAAAAAAATGAATTAAAGCTGCAGAGTTTCTAGGTGACTGTTTTGTGATCTTTCTCCCTGTGTCAGTTTTAGTGCAATCCTATACATGTTTACTCAGAAGCAAATCCCAGTCTATTCCAGGGGAGCTCAGGATATTACTCTTTGCCTCACCTCCCCACTCCCATTTGCCTTTGCCCTCCTTCCACATGGGCTTATGAAGTCTCCGGTACGATTGAGCTCGACACTGATATAATTTTCTCAAATATCTCCATTATAGCATTATTGCAGAGCACTGCAGGAAATTAAAATGCCACCTTCTGGCTGCCAGGCATTGATAAACATCAAAGGAAAATAAGTTGGGCCCAGGGAAGGTATCAGCAGTGAAGGTGCTTTATTACACATATTGATGCCGGGCCGAATCTAATACTAAATGCTGTTTCTTACAGTACTTTGTGATTGCTGCTTTTTCTACTCATGGCAATGGGCATCATAGGAACTTCAAGAACTCTTTGAAAGAAGTTATGAAACAATGGGCAGATTCAAAAAGAAATGTATCATGCCAAAGTACAAAGCAATAAACATCAGGCCCACTCACGAAGCAAAACCAATATTGTATGAAAGTCTGACATTTTGTAAGAAATGAATAGAAATTATTTACTGAAAATTATGTTCACCCAGGCTGAAAATTATGTTCACCCCATCCAGTGCTTGAATGGCATTCTGGATGATTAAATTGGCTTCTAAAGGCTTGTCCTCCAGTCCACAGGTGAAGTCCATCTGGCTAATAGGCACAAGAGACAGGGTCTTTTCAGTGAGGGGTTTCATCACAGTGGAACTCCCTGACGTGAGAAAACCATTTGCAGGTCTGTCCCAACATTGAAGCAGCCTGATTCAAGCACAGCAGGCAGCGGTATATGGAAAGGGCACCAAATTGTGCCACTCTCCTCTCCAAAGGGCCTGCTGCTGCTTCATCCTGCTGGTTGCCTGCATGGCAGCCAGCAGGACCAAGAAGCATCCATTCACTTGCCCTCTTGCCTCCTGCTCTGCTTGCCTGGTTGTGTGTCTCCTGCCACCATGACCTGCTTGGCCACCCAACACAGCTGGCCTGCCAACCTGCCCAACTTATTTTTTTGCACACATACCTGTGCCTGCCTTGCCAGCAAGCCACCTGTCGGGGGTTTCCAAATTCAGGAGCTGACGAGTACCTGTGAGATCAGCTAAAATATCACAAAAAGTGCTCAAACTTCTGGAAACATGCAGGATGTATCATGATACTTTGCCTGAACTCACACTGACATTGTTTGCCTGACATTGTACTGTTGAGAAATGTGCCAAAAATGGTAAGCTGGCCTGCTGGCAGGTACACACATTGGGTGGGAGGGGCCAAAGTAGTGGCTTCCTTCTACAGGTGGTGTCCTGCCTAGGGCCAGGACTATTCTCTATTTCAGTATTTTTAAATGTATATATCTTCTTTCATTTGTTAGCTTTAATTAGTTTATTTAAAATTACCTCAGGCTTTTAAGGTGGAGTTAACTTCACTGTTGCTGATTTTATTTCATTTTTGTTGGTCTTAGATGTTATGATTTTCTATTATTTCTTTTTTGCTCTGTATTGTTTTCACAATTACATGCATATGAATTTGTGTGTGTTTTTACCAAATAATTTTATTTGGCAGATCTGTAGAGCTCAAATTTTATATGAATATTTAAAATAAAATAACGAACAAGCTAACAAAGAG